>NW_004524873.1:5519-23688 GCF_000260255.1 Octodon degus
TTTTTTTTTTTTTTTTTTTTAGTAAATGAAAACCACACCTGCTAGGAGCTCCTTCACAAGGGCCACCCACTGCTGAGCTATTGGGTCCCTGGAAACAGAATTCTTTCTTTCCCATTTAGCTGTCTCATTTCCACAGTGCCTACACTCTTGGCCCTGTGTCCCTGCTGGGAATGACTTCTCCCACCAGCCCTCAGGCTCAGTGCTGCTAATTGTTGGTTCTCCCCATCTTTATCTGTTGTCACCCTTTCATACCATTCAGAATCATCCATTCAGGTTCCTTCAGGAATCGAGCCCGCCTGATGGGACACAACACTTGCTACCTGCCATGATTGACGCAGATTTTCAACTTGAAGCTGGAGTTCCACAGGGCTCTGCAACAGAGTAGAGCTGCATTTGGAAAAGTGGTGCACGTTCCCCAAAGGCAGAGCACAGCCCGTGCTTCTCAGAAGCGGTAGCAGGAATGCCAGGCTGGTTGGATGCCAGTCCTAGAGGATGGGCTGCCAGGAGGATGCCGAGCTGTACTCCAGGAAGATGCATGGTGGAAGACATGTTTGAAGAAGCGCTGGCTAAGGCCCAGAGTAGCAGTCAGAGGCATCTTTCAGGGATGCACATGAGAATGTTTGCTTAAACACCCACCAAGGCCAGCTAGCACAAAGCCGTCTGTGACAGCAGCTGCTAAATAGAATGATATTTTGTTCCTCCTTTCTCTCTGTTTTCACTCCAATCCCCCAGGGAAGAGCAAAGAGGAACAGACACTTCACAGAAGACTGCTGTGGCCTTAGTCCAAAGACAGAGGAAGCTATGTCTTTATGATAAACACGGAACTGTTGGCTCATGCAGATGGAGGGCGTTCTCACTTTAGGATCAAGAGTATGTGTGACGTAAAGTCACCTCTGGAATATAAAGATGTTTTTATTACATCATCCATTATTAATGAGGGCATCATGCCCAGAAGAAAAGGTGGGGAGAGACTTGGCCTGAGCCACCCTGTCTTGACAGCTTTTGAAGTTCTGGACACGTGGGCTCTGCATGCTCAGCCAGGTGCATCCCAGCAGCCTGGTCTGCATGCAGCCTGGGCGCTGTCCCATGAGAACTCACTGTATTCGCAGGAATAGGTGCTGCGAGGGGAAAACGTGTACTTCTGCACATTTGCACTTCCTTCACATGCGGCCGTATTAAAGAATTCTCAGGGTACTGGACCAGACATTGTCTGTAGAGTTAAAAGGCATGTCATTTAGCTTCTCACAATCATTGTTACATACTATGACTGCTGTTAAATATAAAAGGTAAATATAAGTGCTAGGTTTTCAACCAAATATTTATATTTGAAAATAATGTGTTTTCAGTATGTACTTTTGTAGTACATATACGTACTTCACATAGCAAGGCCCTCTCTCAAAAAACAATGAAAGTATTAGAGAGAAGAGGTTTTTTAAACACTGGAGAGACTGTCTTTTGTATTTCTTTATTCCCTGTTATCGCCCTCATAGACATCTAAGGGTCTGTAATTTGTGTTAGAAGTGAAGGAAGTCAGCCTGTGAGCTATCTGCCCAACATTTGGGCCACTTATCAAAATGGGTTTCTTCAGCATCAATCAGATGAATACATGGATTTTAGTGATATGAAAATGACTTGAACTCTGGTCATAAGAGTAATCCCCACATAAAAAGACCACTGTCCCCCAGTCTGTATTGCACTACCTCCCTCATCACTAGATTTTTGGACACCAAACCTCAGGTTGCACAGCTGCAATCCAGAGGTCTGTCTGATCTTCAGCAGCTGTTTCATGTGGTTCTGACACAAATGCTTTCATGTTTAAGGAACTACGTTTACTCTCTGATGTCCTGGCTTTGACTGTGTGGAACCAAATTTTATACAATATGTAGAACAGAATATCCCTTTTCTGATGATTTTATTTCTGATCCAAAAGAAGGCAAAGACTGTGGATTTGATTCAACACCATCCTCACACCCCTGGAGATACCAAGAAAGGATCTCTCTCTGTCTCTCTGTCTCTCTCTGTCTCTCTCTGTGTCTCTCTCTCTCTCTCTCTCTCTCTCTCTCTCTCTCTCTCTCTCCTCTCCTCTCCTTTTAGCTCAGGGATAGTGATAGCTATGTACCCATATCCTGAGGAATAACTGTAAGGCAGTTGCTATGGGACCATTAACAGAGAATAGAGAGTGAGACCCAGTGAGGCCCAGACACACCTGACACAACTTCATATCCCTGGTATGTTTTAGCTTCTTGATGACCCCTAACTGCGTTTTCTCCCATGATGGGATTCTGACCTCAGGAACCTCCAGAGATGATGGACTACACTCTCCATGCCTGGGGTCACTGTCCTTCCAGCTGTTCAGTCAGTTCCAAATCATCAGCCCAGAGTCAGTTTTGAGTTCAGTTTAAATACAGCTTGCAAGCTGAACACAGTCATGGCTAACTGAACTTAGCAGACTATGTGAAAAGCAGCATGAGAATAGTCACAGGCTAATTATTGATTTTTAATTTCTACTATAAGATTTTTATAAATTTTCCATTACACTATAACTTCCCCAGGGGAACATTCTCTTGGTTGCTCAGCTTCCATGTTCCAACCTCTTTATAAGTTGCTTTCAGCTCTTTCCTCAATTTTCCAGAAAATTCCATTACACAAACCTTTTGATGGCTTGCATTTCCTCAAAAATGTGGAGCAAGGGCCTTCTGGGAAGATGGCAGAGTCGTGAGCATCAGAGAAAGTGCCCCTGAGCTTTGGTATCCAGATGCTGGAATACAGCAATATTAAGAAGACAACAAAGAAGGAAGTGGGTTTTCAGAATCCAGGAAGGATCTGAAGCAAGAAGTGAAGCCCTCAGAAAGGTAAGAGAGAGATTTCAATGAGGAAGAGGTGGGAGTCAGCACTCTCTCCTGGAGCCCTGACTCACTGCATGGGAGAGGCAACTTGAATCTGCAGTGGCATGGTGACTACTGGCAACTCCAGGGACCCAAGCAGAGAAGCATACCAGTGGAACAGAGCAGTAGATGCATGGGACTACAGTGGGTGATGAGTTACTCAGGCTCAGATGTCCTCCAGGAGAGGGTGATGAGCTGGCAGTCATCTTGGGGAGGGGCCACCTGAGCTCAGAACTCAGATCAGGTTAGGTTTGCTCCATCTATCTAGGAGCTCACAGTGGTGGAGTGAGTGAGGAGCTCAGCTCAAGTCACTAGAAGGCACAGAGAGTGCTATGGCTGAGCAAATCAGGGTCTATCCTCACAGCCAGAAACCAGCCTGAATGTCAGTGGAATGTGACTTTATAAAGCTGCAGACTTGCTTGGAATATCCAGTACCTTGCTGTAAATTTATGGCTGGATTTCTGGGATTAATCCACTTGGGTTTGGACTCTTGTCTGCCCATATTGTTTACCAGTGACAGCAGAGACAAGCCTAGAAGTAGGCAATATGTTTCTTATTTTCTTTCCTTTTCCTATTTCTGTTTTTAATTTGTTTTGATTTTGCTTAGTCTCTTCTTTTTTTCTGGTACTGGAATTGATCTTGGGACTGTGCACTTATCAGGCAGGTTCTTGTCCTGCAGGGCTGTACCCCCAGCTGTGTTTGTTTTTTTTTTTTTCTTGATGGTCTGTCCTGGATTGTTTCATATAACTGTGAATATGTGTCTCAGTTACTCTTCTCTCATTGCTGGGACAAATATCCAACATCCAAAATGAAGGAAGGAAAGGTTTATTTAGCTCCCAGTTACTGGAGGTTTCAGTCCATACTGAGCTGGTTCCAAGGCAGAGCAGAACATGGCAGAGAGAAACTGTTCATGGTGGCAGTAAAGAGCAAGGGAGCAGAGGGAGGAACAGCAGCAACAATAGCAACAGAGAGCAAGTCTGTCTCTCATAAGTTGTATTCAGGCTATCCACCTTGGGTTGGGGGAAGCACTCACACCCATAATCCCAGAAGCACTAAAACCCATAATCCCAGCCTCAATCATGAATTAATCTCACACTCTAGAGGTCCCCGCCTCATGACTGCATGAGGCTTTGTGGAGACAAATAGATACAAACTATAACATTCTGCCCCTGGGCCTCCAAAGTCCCTTCATGCAAAAGACATTTTAGTTCATCCCTAAGAGTTTCCAAAGTCCCAACAGTTTCAGCATTGCTGACAAGTCCAAGTCCAAATTCTCCAAAATCCAAGCAAACTCTTTGCTGTGAGCCCCTGTACAAAAGAAAAATTAAATACTTCCAATATTAAAAGGCACAAGATAAAAATTACCATTCCAAAAGTTGCAAACAATAGGGGAATACAAAGGACTGGGACCAACACAAGTCCAAAATCCAGCAGGGCAAACATTAAGTCCTATAGTTCCAAGTGGAACATCTGAAGGAATCTGCGCTGAGTTGTGAGCTCCAAAGACCTTACATAGCTCCAACTCTACAGCACTGTTGGTGATAGCTCCCACGGCTTCTCTCTTAGGCTGGCTTTGTTCCCTCTTTGAAGTTTCCCTTAGATAATCCACATTCCTGGCTTTTCCAAACTTCTGGAGTTTCCACTGACTAGGCATCTAATGCACAGCTTTACACACTGCCCTCTCAGGGGCACACTGTCAGACCTTCTTCTGAAATCAAGGTAGAAGCCTTCTTAACCTCAGAACTCCTGCATCTGAATGTGCCTAAAACCAATGCCGCACGGATGATGCCAAGGTCTGCTGCCAGCTGGAGCAGTAGCTGGGCTTCCTTCTCTCTTGGCTGTAGGAGCTGAGTGTCTGGATTGCTGAGCACTCTGACCCTGCTTCTGAGGGATAAATTCTCCATGCAGGTGCCATTCTGGAACCTGGAGAGGCCACCACCATTCTGGAACATGGGGCTCTTCAGCCTTCCCCTCAAGGCAAAGTCCCTCTCCCTTGCAATTCTGAGACTGCAAAGGGTGGAGACCTTCTGCCTTCAGGCCATCCTTTCAATTCTCTGGTTCCTTCCTGGCAATGGAGATCCTCTCAGCTCTATCTTTTCATTTCACAGCTTTATTAGAGTTTCCTCTCTGGCCAAACTCACATTTTAAATCATTCTGCTGGGCTCTTTGCTCTTGATTCTCAACATAAATCTGGCTAACAGCCCCCAACAACAGTCATGCCACTCCCTCAATATTTGGCTTCTTTGAAATTTCTTTTGAAAGATTAATCAGTCCACCATACTTAAACTCACTTTCAGGCAAAGTCTCTGGACACAAGCAAAATGTAAAGATTCTGCCAAACCAAAACACAAATCATCCGGAGTCCAACAACCAATGCAGTCCTTTTTCCCAGCAGAAACCTCCCCAGCCTGGTCTTCATAGACAGGCTTTTATTAGCCTTCTGGTCTTCTGAGCTCTAATCAAAATCTCCCAAACAGAACAGCTGAAGCTGTTCTAGCTCTTCACAAGTAGGCAACATCTCCAAAACTTTCTTATCTCTTCCCAAAAGCCACTTCCAAAATCTTGTAATCCACATGGTCAGGTTTAGTCACAGCTACAACCCCACTCCTGCAGAACCAAATTCTATCTCAGTTACTCTTCTCTCATTGCTTAAAAAAGTCTACATCAAGGCATATAACAGTCCAGGTTCTATAAATCCAACACAAGAACAGAATATTAAAGCTGTTAGAGTAAAGAAACAAATATCCTCTAAGGAAAGTCCACCACAATCACAGCAGACTTGTCAATACAAACCTTCAAGTCAAGGACAGCTTGGAGTAAAATGTTTTAAGTCCTAAAAGAAAGCAACCCTTCAACCCAGATTGATGTACTTCATAAAACTATCTTTCAAAATTGCTGTAGAAATAAGGTACTTCCATGACAAAGAGCATATGAGGAAATTCATGGCCACCAACCCAGCACTCCAAAATGTTCTAAAGGTCATTCTAGAGATAACAAGGTCTACAATGCCAAAACCCCAAAGGAATGAATCCAGAGGGCAAGGAAAGCAATTAAACAAAGGGGAAAAAATGGAACCAACAACAGGAAAATAACATGACAAAGATAAGTCAGTACATATAAGTTATAACCAACTATGTTAATGGTCTTGATTCACCAACCAAAAGAAACAAATTGGCAAAAGGGATCAAAAAACAAGGTCCAACAATATTCTGCATATAAGAAACATATTAAATTTTAAAAAATTCATAAACTAAAAGTCAAGGGATGGATGAGGTGCATTAATTAGTGGTCAACTTGTAAGCACCCAAATGAACTGAATTAGCATGGTTCTAGTTGTGGAAGGCCCACGTGAGGATTGTTGGCAACAGCATAAAAGCAGAACTGGAGGGTAATATGGTATGGGGTTGATTCTTTTGGGGAAACTTGTCAAGCTGGCTTTGCTGATATGAACTCAGGTATTCTTATCATTGGAGGAGCTTGGGTCCTGGCTGTTCCTGAGACTGGCTGTGGTTCTTTTCAGGAGAGCTCTGACTCTTACCTTGAGTGTCACTTCCAGTGCAGATTCCTCAGCTGGGTGGCACAGGCACTTCATCCCTTGTACAGACTTTCTAACTTCCAACACTGACCACTGGTTCTTTCCAATGTAGATCCTTGATACATACTTGCATGAGACATTGTCGTGGGCTCCAGACTTACAGTTGGGCTTATAGAAGACACTGCCATGGGCTCTAGATCTTCAGTTGGACTCGTGCAGGATATTGTGTGGGATTCAGACCTTCACCTGGATTCTTTGGGTCACTAGTGAATGGACAGATCTCATATACTATTCTGCATTTGACTCTTTCAGTAAATATTATAAAATAAACCTATACATTTTGTTTACTGTATTAAATATATTTGTATGTAATCCTGACTATGACAATGGAAAACAATAATACATGCAAAAGGAACTGTAAATAAGCAAAGATAGCTATTCTTCTTGCAGACAAAGTGGATTTCAAGCTCAGACTAATTAAGAAAGACAAGGTCACTTCATCCTTATAAAAGGAACAATCCCAAAGAAAGAGATAACAATCATAAACATATATGCATTAAACATCAGTGAACACAACTATGTAAACAAATACTAATGGATATGAAAAGTCAAATAGCCTCTAATAAATTTACAATGGGGGACCTCAATACACTACTGTCAAAAAATATGGATCAACTAGACAAAAAAATCAATAATATCAGAAATGTCAGAACTGAATCAACTTTTCAATAAATGGACACAGTATAGATGTTCACAGAATGTTCTACCATAACACCAAAATACACATTCTTGTCAGCTTCATGTAGAGAAATGTTCTGTGAGCTAGTATGTAGCCTCTAAATAGACCACATACTAGGCCAGAGCACATGCTTAAGCAAATACAAAAGAGTATCCCATGCATATTATCAGGCTATAGTGTAATGAAATTGGAAATAAATGACAAAAGAAAGTACAAGAGCTTCATAAATACCTGGAAATCAAATACAATCCTCTAGGAAAACCAATGAGTCACAGATGAAACTAAAGATGAAATTAGACAGTTTCTATAATTAAATGATGTTATCGATACAACACTGGACCCATAAGGGATGTAGTGAAAACAGTCCTATGAGGCAAATTTATTGTAGTCAGTTCACCACTATAATCAGAAAAACATAGTGAGCTCAAATAAACTGCCTAATTTTGAACCTCAAGCTTCTAGATGAAGAGGAAATCAAGTCCAAAACTCATATGAGGGGGGCAAATTATAAAGACTAGAGCAAAAATTAATGCAATGAAGACTAAGAGAACAATACAAAGAATCAGTGAGTCAAAGAGTTGGTTCTCTGAAAAATTAAATAAAATCAACAAACCCTTAGTCAAGCTTATCAAACCAAGTAAAGAAAGGACTCAAATCCATGCAATTAAGAATGAAGAGGGTGATACCATAACACATACTACAGAAATCTGAAAGATCATCAATATCTACTTCAAGAACCTGTATTCTAATAAGGTGGAATACAGAAGAAATGGACAGATTCCTAGATACATACAAATTACCAAAGGTGAATCAAAAAGATAATAAATATTATAAATAGACCAACATCACTCAATGAAATTGAAGATGTAACTAAAAACCTACCAAGAAAGAAAATCCCAGGCCCTGACAGATTCACTGCTGACCTCTACAACAAATTTAGAGAAGATCCAATATCACCATTTATCAAACTCTTTAATGAAATTGAAAGAGAAGCAACATCTCAAATTCATTCCTGGAAGCAAGAATTAACCTGGTAGCAAAATCATATAGGGATCAACCAAAAAGAGAACAACAGGCCAATTTCTCTAATAAACATAGATGCAAAAATTCTAAATAAGAGACAAGCTCAGGAGGCTGAAAACAGGAGGATCACTAAGAGTCCAATCTATGCAGTGAGACCCTGTACACCCTGTCTTAAATACAAAAAAAAAAAAAAAGAAAAGAAAAGAAAGAGACTAGCAACCAGAATGTAGCAAATCATCAAGAAGATTTTATGCCATGGCCAAGTAGGATTCATCCCAGGGATGCAGGGATGGTTCAACACGCACAAATTGATAAATGTAATATATCATATTAACAGAGCCAAAGACAAAAACACGATCATCTCAATAGATGTAGAAAAAGCATTTGACAAAGTGTCTTCATGATAAAAATCCTACAGAAAATTGAAATAGATGATCTTTATCCAACTGGATGAAAGCCATCTATAACAAAGGAATAGCCAACATCAAATTAAATATGAAAACTTTCACTTTTCAAAAACAAGACAAGGATATCCACTGTCACCATTCATATTCAATATAGCACTGGCAACATTAGCCAGAACAATGAGACAAGAGAAAGAAATACAAGGAATAAGGATAGGAAAGGAAGGGAAGAAGTCAAATTATCATTATTTACAGAGCACATGATACTCTACAAAGAAGACCTTAAAAACTCCAACAAAAGATTTCTAGATTTAATTACCAAATTCAGTCAAGTAGTTGAATACAGAGTCAACACTCAAAAATCAATGGCTTTCCTGTACATAAATAACAAACCCAGTAAGAGAAATTAGGGAAATAATACCTTTCACAATAGCTTCCAATAAAATGAAATACCTAGGAGTCAATCTAACAAAGGAAGTAAAAGACTTTTACATTGAAAACTATAGTACTTTGAAAAAAGAGATCAAAGAGGATATCAGAAAATAGAAAGATTTCCTTTGTTCTTGGATAGGAAGAACTAATACAATGAAGTATGACCATACTTTAAACTTTTTATACAGATTTATTTTGTGCTAGGTTTTGTTATAATGGTTTGTAGTATAATTTGAAACTGGAGATTATAATACCTCTACTCTTCTTGTTCAAAATTGCTTTGACTACTCTGAGTCTTTTGTGTTTTTACATGAATTTTAAGGTTCTTGATTCTGTGAAGAGTGTTGTTGGTATTTTAAGAGGAATTACACTGGATCTATAGATCATTTTGATGATATAACCATTTTAATAACATTAATTCTGCTGATCTATGACTAAGAGATATCTTTCCAGTACCTGGTAGATTTTTAAGAGCATATATTGCAGGAAAGTCCATTCCCTATGTTCTAGTCAGAAACTTCCAACCAGTTGGAGTGGCACACCTGCAATCCTGAATTATTGTGAGGTTGAGAGGAAGATCACAAGTCAAGGCCAGGCTTGGCAACTTGCCAAGACCCTGTCTCTAAGGTCTAACTAAAAAGACCTAAAGAAGTACCTAAGTGCAAGACTGTGGGTTGAATCCACAAAAAAAAAAAAAAAAGACAGAACTACCAGTTATTGCCATATAGGCCATTTAGACACATTTAACAATCTGATTTTAAATATTTTTAGAGTTTCTCACATTAATGCCTAAATTGTTTTCAATTCTAAAATTTAAGATCAATGATTGTACTTCAGAATAAAAATCACTAATGTCAATAGGAGCATCACCACTCTTCAGCTGCACCAAATGGAATTACCAGTACTTAGCTCATTCCTAACCAAGCACAGAGGTGTATGGCTTAAAATCTTTATTTAAGAAAAGACTTACTAAAAAAAAAAAAAAGAAAGAAAGAAAGAAAAAAGAAGAAAAAACTTACTGGCTAATTACAAGTGTGTGGTTAGGTGACAGCCTTGACTGTTAGCTCAGACTCTAACACGTAGATTCACCTCAAAGTTTGAGCCAAGGCACTGGACTGGTCTTCCAGGGGCAGCCCAAGCTAATCACTAAACAAAACTCTAGTACATGGAGCTAACATTCTTGCCTGCAGAACTCCTCCAACAAGCTAGAGTCCTCTGCAGCGACAGTCATTGTCAGATCTTTCATGGCCTGGTAACTCCCCTTCCCAAATTCTCCTTCCCTGCTCTTTTCTCCACCAAACCCCATACATTTTTTCCCCTCCTGAGTCTGTATAAGCATCTTTTTGGCAGAGGATCCACCTTGAATAGGTGGATGCTGGTCTCTCCACATGCCTTCTATTAGGAAAGGAAGCAGGTGTGTTAGAAGTGCTTTCCTGGGCTGGGGAGATAGCCCAGTGGAATAAGTGCTTGCCTTGCAAAGCACAAGGTTCTGAGTTTGATCCCTGGTTCACCCAAAAAAAAAAAAAAGGAAGTGCTTTTCTGCCAACACCATCAGAATGTGCAATCGCCATAGCTGCTAGGGGATCAGGAATATTTTCACTGTGGTGCATGAATCAAATAATCCCATGTTTCTTGTTATTCTTCTTGACACTAAGTAAGCCTTTGTATTGTGTAACATGACTAGAATGTTCCACTGTCTTTCTTCATGAGTGACTTGCTCAATTAAGTGAGAATATGATTGAGGATAAGGTCATTAAGTACATTTCCTGTTAGGCAGACTACCTTGTTATGAGTGGGCTGTTATTGCATATGACCTCCACAAACTCCTTATCAATATTGTGGGCCATTCCTTGGGCCAGTCATTTCTCAACTACATGGCAGACTGTCACCCTTCCCTGAGTCACTTAAGAAATGCTCAATATGTGGTATAGGGTGAAGGAATGGTAACATGATGGTGACCAGGTACTTGATTTGAAGCCATGCATTGAAAATAGTTCTTGCTTTTTGCTATGGGAAAACCCTCTAATAATTTATTAGAAAAACAATAATTACCAAATCATCCATCCATCTCTCCATCCGTCCATGGGATCTGAAGGCACAGCACTGCTCAGTCCTACAGGGCTGTTTCCCGAGATTTCCACATCTCTATGCCTTCCCTGATACTCAAGACCCTACTGAAAGTCTCACTTTGTCCAGCAAACATTCTGTGGCCACAGCCCACATGCTCAAGTGTTAGTGCACTACCCACTTAATTTCTACAGCTGTCTACTAGACAGGGATAATTATCTTCATAGAGAAATTAGAAGCTGTCCACATGGCTTCAAAATGACAGAGAATGAAGGCCACGTCTGCATGACTGCACACCTGTGCCACGAAGGACTTTCTAGATGGTGCCATGCGTTGCCCCCTTTACAGTAGTCTGAACTTGGTACTACTCAGCTCAGGCATTTTGTGTGCTTACAAAAGTAAGCATATAAAGTATCTCTCCACATCATTGAAAGTTATGGAAGGAAGGGGATGATACCTTGTTCTCCTGTTCTCTTAACAGCCCCTGGAATAGACTTGAGCATAGTGATTAAGTGGTCATTCATTGATTACCTCAGAGGGAAGGCTTCAATGGTAGAGGTAAGAGAATAAGAGAAAGGAATAAAAATGCTTTGAACATCAATTACCTTACCATAAAGACATCATTTTATTCAACTCTATTTCAATGTTGTATGATAGGTCCTACACAGCAGCTTCAGTAGGGGTACTCTTTGCTTCTTGGGATTATGGAAATTAAAGAACTGAATTAATTCTGTACCCTAGGTAAACCCTGAAACAGAGATTCTCCCCACCTTCTGTAGTTATCTCCATTCCTGCCACATAAGATTAACATTCCAATTTCAAATCAGATCCACAGTTAAATCTATTTCCAAATGGCAGTGCTTTAGCACACCCACTATTTATTTTGTGAATGTGCTTGGAAAAATGTAAGGTCACTAACTGTGTCTGAGGAGGTAGGATTGCCAAGTTTCAGAAAAGCACAATCCTGGCCTTACACCAGCAAATGAAGAAGAGTTTCATGGGGAGGAAGTTAGAAAAGCATAAATACTTAGGTCCAAAACCTGGACCCAGAATGGATATAAAGCCATAGGAGTGGGGAAGGAACCAGTGTTGGAGAAAGTCTCATCTGTACAACTGTGGGAGAGACAGTTTATCCCCTCCAAGATGAAGCTGCTGCTGCTGTTTCTGGGGCTGGCTCTGTTCTGCTCCCATGGGGAAGGGAGTGAGGTGGTGAAAAGAAACTTTGATCTGAAAAAGGTAAAGTCATGGAGCAGAGCAATGCTAGCTTTGAGAAGTGGTTTGGATGTCTGAAGTCAGGGTGGCCTAAGGAAGGGCAGGAGCTCTAAGACAGACAAAAGAATGGTTCCAGACCTTAGGCCAAGGCAACCCGGGCCAATGAAAATATGACAATGCTTTCGGACCACAGTTCTCACTGCAGGGACAAGGGTAGCATCGGATGGTATAGGCATTAATCCCAGGGCTAACTTCAACTTCACACCACTTGTATGGGTGCTGCCCACAGACCAGAGTTCATGAAGAAGCTCTCAGTGTCATACCTATCTCCCCTCTTCTCACCTGACCATGTTTCTTGTTTCAGCTTTCAGGGAAGTGGCATTCTATTTTCTTGGCCTCCGACAATATGGAAAAAATAGAAGAAAACGGTAGCATGAGGCTTTTTGTGGAGTACATTCAAGGCTTGAAAAACTCTTCCTTGTCGTTTAAATTCCATGCTCCGTAAGTGTGGACTGTTTTAGATGTGAAAGAGAAAACAGAGGCCAGGGTATGATCTCAAACTTACACAGGAGGGGCAGGGAAGATAGCTCAGTAGAATAAGCACCTGCCTGGCAAGAGCAGCGTCCTGAGTTCAATCCCCGGTACCACCAAAAAAAAAAAAAAAAAAAAAAAAAAAAAAAAAAAAAAAAAAGGCACAGGCACATAGAAATGTGTGCACACACAGACAAGTGCATGCCCACGCATGTGCTGAGCCTCTGCCCAGAATGAGGGCCTTCTTCTGATTCTAACTTCATTTGATGGAACAGGGCATTTCAAGATCCAAAGGTAATACCTGGCTATAGGAATATATATATATATATATATATATATATAGAGAGAGAGAGAGAGAGAGAGAGAGAGAGAGGAAAGCAGAGAATAGAGGGATGCCAGGGCCATAATTAATGTGACAATAGCATAGATGGAGGGACAATCACCCACTGGAAGTGGAATCTGTGTCTTGCTTGTCTGCCAAGAAAGCTCATTGCTTTCTGCAGTCACTTGTCCTGGGTAACAGGAGGTGACAGTAATTCTCCTGCATGGTCTTAGCGAGTGGCAGGTCAGGTGATGCATGTAAAACATTTATGTGAAAACCTGGCAAATGGTGTGCACTCAGCTAGGACCGAGGCAGTCAGTGGTGGTGAACCTTTTAGAGATGAGTGCCCAACTGCAATCTAAGACCACTTATTTATCACAAAGCGCCAGCACTGCCATTATACCTGAATGCTGAGGTTTTAGTTTAGAAAAAACAAGTCCTACATTAACATCTTTGTCAAAAACCAGAACATATGTGCCTCAGGTTCCTCACCACAGACGTAGACAAATACTATAATCAGGTGACAGTAATCATGGAAGAACTGAAGGCAGTAGTAATGGGAAGCAGTTGTTGAAGTCCTGCTTAATGCATCAAATTAAGGCAGACAATGATAAAGAAGAGCTGTGTGCAGATAGACGCTCCAAGCCAGGTGTGGCGGTCACACCTGTATTCCTAGCATCTGGGAGGCTGAGACAAGAGAATGGCTGCAAGGTTGTGGCCAGCCTGCCCACATAGTGCAATCAAGACCAGCTTGGTCTACATAATAAGACCTTGTCTCACAAAAACAAAACAAAGAAAAACAAAACAACTACCACAAAACATTTTAAAGATGAGCAGAATATGAAATCGAAGTTATAGGTAAAGGTTGCGGGAGCCAGCTCTATGATTCCTCCTGGGTGCTCATGTATCCTCTTTTACAGTGTGAATGGAGAATGTACTGAATTGCATTTCGTTGGAAACAGAAGATTTAATAACATATATACTGTTATGTGTAAGTATACTAAATCTTTTTCTAAATTTTATTCCTATCTGCAAAGAACTTCCCATTGTTTTCTGGTACTTAATCAATTTAATTTCTCTATCAACATTTATTTTGGAACTAAACTGGCAGTCATTTAATAACCAAAATCCTCAATTTGTGATCATAGCTACCTTCCCCAACAAAAGAAAAAAGCAGGATAAACAGAGCAAACTGATGAGACAGGCTCCCAGTTCCTGTCATCTTCATGCAGCACATTGCTAGGATGCAGTAATGCAAGGCCGGTAGACTCAGAGAGGACTGAGATGCACCACTAGCAAGCTGAGGGAGGTGACTTGGTTCACAGGAGATGAGAACAGGTGGCTTGCTGCTGCCATGGTGGCTTTGTTGTACTAGTGGTCACTCTCTCAAGATCCCCTTACTTAGACCTCACCTCACACAATTTCTGGGCTGCAAGTGGAAGGTATGTGGCGTCTTCATTCTCCACATCTTCCAGATATGCATTTGAAAGTGCACTGTGGGAGAGAACAGGTAAAAGGCTTTCCATTGCTTCCCATGGGTAGAAGAAGTTCTGAGTGGCACTCTGCTTCCTCCACAGATGATGGATTCAACATAATTTCCATAACTGAGACAGACTATGATACCTATATTATACTTCACCTTCGGAATATCAAGAATTTCAAAACCTTTCAAAAGCTGGAGCTCTTAGGTACAGTGTTTTTCTGCTCATACTCATCCTCTGGTAGGAAGAAAGGGGTTGAAATGAGCCCTACACCAAAATGGTCTTTCCAGTGATCCTGCACTATCTCTCCCCCGTGGAAGACAGGTGCGTCCCTTTGGTAATTACTCAGACTTGGTGAGGGGAAGATGATGAACTCTCTCACTGGCTGCATGTGCTGGTGCACGCCTGTAATCCCAGCACTCAGCAGGGATATTGCCACAAGTGACACGCTTGCTGGGCTGCATAATGAGTTGAAGGCCAGCATGAAGACATAGTGAGACCCTGTTTGAGAAATATGTGAGAAAACAGACAGAGAAATCTCTCGCTGATCCCAACTGATGTCCAAATCAGGGCAGCCGCATCCCACTCCCAAAACTCCTGTCTACCCAACTGAGACCGTGCTACCCCTACCCTCCTAGAACCCAGCCCCTTCACTACATTTGACAGCTAATGCAAAAGACACAGCAGTTGCTGTCACTCTTCCCACAGGCCGAGAGCCAGATGTGAGTCCAGAAGTCAAGAACAGGTTTAGAGAACTAGCTAAAGAGAAGGGAATAAGCGAGGAGAACATAGTAGACCTCACCAGTGCTGGTAAGTGTAGCTCTCTGGTTCTCCTTGCCTGTGTGCCACATCACAGAGGGAGCGATCCGAGGGAGGGTGATCAGTGCCCTTGTCCCCACCTGAAGACTCACTGGGTTTCTCTTGGATGAGGAACCGGAGCTGATGACTGAATGTGCTCTGCTCTGCCTCCGCAGATACCTGTCTCGAGGCCCAAGAAGAAGTGTAACCGAAGGCCCAGGTTTGTGAGGTGTGCCCCTGGGGAGGAGGGGTGACCAGGTGTCAGTGCCTTCCACATGCACTAGGGGTTTGTGCCCAAAGATCACAATAGAAGTATTTGGTAAGGAAGCTTTCAGGTAGAGTTTGAAGTTTTGAGTTGGAGGACCTGGTTTGAAGACGTGGTGTTCCCATGATGTGTACTTCAGAGTTACGTGTGGCTGTGGCATGCATGAAACGCCTCAGAGATGGCTAGCTGTTGCTTATCATGGTGACTTAGTGTGAAGACAGCAACAGAGTGCTGCATGTGAAACTCAAATATAAATGTTTGTGAGTCTGTGTTGGGCTTCGTTTTCCAGGCACAGAGGTGGGGTTTGTCTCTCTTTAATGGATGATGGTAGTGTCCCCCTTTGCATTCTGCACACCCACCATTTCCCACCTGGGAATGGAGCTGCCAGTCTTCCCTTGATCCTCCAAGTTTCCTTATCTGTCTCCTACTTCAGATATTTTTGTGGGGCTTCATTCAGATAACATGTATGAAAGCCTTAGTAATTTGCATAGAATAAGCATTCAATAAAAGTATCTATTGCTTTTATCATTATTCCTCAATTTTCAAACATTCTTCAAAAAGTTCTTATGCCCCAGATGAAGAGAAACAATTGTAGGACTTGTCATTGTTTCCTTTCTATTTTCCATAGATTCCATGAAGGGAAGGTTCAGATGACTTTAGTAACAGAACAGAGATGTACTTCTTCTTCTGTTCTTTTTTTTTTTTTTTTTTTTTTTTTTTCAGTACCAGGAATTGAACTGAAGACCTTACACTTGCCAGGCAGGCACTTAGGCTGTTAAGCTATCTCCCCAGTCCCTTGTATTCTGTTTGTTTGTTTGTTTTCCAGTACTGGGGATTGAACTCAAGACCTTGCGCTTGCCAGGCAAGTGCTTATTCTACTGAGCTATCTCCCGGCCCCCTTGTATTCTGATAAATAACATGTGTCAGAATGGGTGACATGGTCTTCACCATTTTTCTTTGCAGCAAAAATGTCTCTTGTCCTCAGTTCAGTCTCAGAAGGGCTCACTGTAGTTGCTGTGTTCTTTGTCCTCTGCATGTTCAGTGCTGAGTGAATGCTCCCCTCCCTGGACTCCGCATCGCAGCTTCCTCATCTCTATGCCACCTCAAGCCCAGTTCTGCGACCTTCAGACCATCGTACTCACATGTGAAGGTGTCACCCCTGCATCTCCAGTTCTTCCCTAATCGCCTGGAAGGTTTATCAATTGACTGACAAGCAAAACTTTGCTTTAAATTTCTGATTTCCATACTTGGGGGAACTGCATACAAATAAGATCTGTCTCCATGTGTTCAATAAATGATTAGCCTTGCAGCGCTGTGCTTGTCTTTGGGTGTAGGAACGGTGGTGAGGCTGACAGTGAGAGAATAAGGGTGACATTAGAATATTCCCCTGCAGATGAGTGACTCGGAGGTGCCAGTGGGAAGCTCCAACTGCAATTGTTGCAAACTCTGAGCAAGATATGGACAAAAAGTTATAGTGGTGTTTCTTCTGGGGTCAAAATTGTTCTCACCAGTCCTAGCCCAGGCCCAGTGAGTGTGTGGGAGAGCTTCCGGCTACCCTGTGCTGGCATGACCTACTGGTCCCAGCCCAGGCACAGCATGGGTGAGACCCTCTTCCACCCCCTTGGGATGCCCCCCACTACTCTGCACCACTAACCCTACCAAGCCCGCTGCGTAGGAATTTCTGCCACATTCCAGCAACTCCCAGACGCAGTCCAAGCCCAGGCCTGGTGAGTGTGTGGGAGAGCTTCCTGCTACCTTGCGCAAGCGGGACCTACTGGTCCCAGCCAAGGCACAGCGTGGGTGAGACCCACTTCCACCCCTTGGGATGCCCCGCACCACTCTGCAGCACCTCCCCTACCCCGCCTGCCCAGTAGGAGTTTCTGCCGCATTCCAGGAACCCCCAGATCCAGTCCTAGTCCAGGCCCGGTGAGTGTGTGGGAGAGCTTCCGGCTACCCTGTGCTGGCATGACCTACTGGTCCCAGCCCAGGCACAGCAAGGGTGACACCCTCTTTCACCCTCTTGGGATGCCCCCAATCACTCCTTAGTACCCTACCACCCTGCCCATAGAGTAGGAATTTCTGTCAGGTTCCAGGAACCACCAGATCCAGTCCTAGTCCAGGCCTGGTGAGTGTGTGGGAGAGCTGCCTCTCCCTCATACTCCACCTTGTCCCCTCCAGACTCAGCTCAAGCCTGGCATACAGCCCTGGGGTGAAGCCCTTCAGCTGCAATCCCTGCAGAGAGTGTAGGGTAGAGAACAACCCAGCTAGTCCAGGAGCAGAACATCTTGCCAGAGGGGCACAGCAGCCAGACCCAAGCCAGGCACAGCTGGATAAATCCAAACTTTGTAGATCTACACCTGAACTTCAGTAGGTGCTAAGGCTATAACTGCAACAAAGATCTACAACAAAGATCAGAAAACAGTGCTACATGAAATGACAACGAGAAGGAAAAAAATGCAATCTCAGAACCCAAGC
>NW_004524873.1:23788-25206 GCF_000260255.1 Octodon degus
AACCTTTAAAAATTCTTCCTGTATACAAGGAGGCTTCCACAATGCTATCTTCACTGTTGATGTTGGGTTTGTTACTTTCACTAGCTGTAATCAAATACTTAACTACAGTAGCCCTATTTGCCA
Source organism: Octodon degus (assembly GCF_000260255.1). NCBI lineage: Eukaryota > Metazoa > Chordata > Mammalia > Rodentia > Octodontidae > Octodon > Octodon degus. The sequence continues at coordinate 23,912 of NW_004524873.1, forward strand.
AGAAAAGGGACATGTGTTTGTATGTGGGGGAAACTTAGCTTTCACATACCTACCTACCAACTGCACAGGACTGTGTGTCATGGCAATTATATTGCCTGATATAGATGTCATCTCTGGTAATGATCCTGTACCCCTTCCCAGTTTAGATTATGCTGTGGGCCGCACAAAGAGGGCAGTCCAGTTCATCTCTTTATTAGTGGGGCTGGGAGTCACAGCAGTCATGGGGACAGGCACAGCAGGGTTGGGGGTAGCAGTACATTCCTATACCAAATTATCTAATCAGCTGATTGATGATGTTCAAGCATTATCTGGTACTATCCAAGATATCCAGGACCAGATAGATTCATTAGCAGAAGTGGTCTTGCAAAATAGGAGGGGTTTAGACCTTCTGACAGCAGAGCAGGGGGGAATATGTCTTGCTTTACAGGAAAAGTGCTGTTTTTATGCCAACAAATCAGGCATAGTTTAAGACAAAATTTGGGAGCTTCAGGATCAACTACTCAAGTGGAGACAACAGCTTGCGGACAACCCCTTCTCCTCACTATGGGGAGAGATGTTCCCCTACCTTGTACCCCTATTGGGACCCCTCTTTTCACTCTTATTCTTGCTCATGGTAGGACCTTATATTTTTCAAAAGCTTACATCCTTCATTAGCTCACGTTTAGATGCCTTTGCTGCAAAGCCCATTCAGATACAATATCAGCTGGAGATGGCAGATCAACAAGAGTATCGCAAGAGGGTTCCCCCAAATGGACCTTATAATAATGTGGCCTAATCTGATATAGGTCTCCCTGGTGAGATGGACAAGTAGTCAATGACGGGCAACTAGGACCCACATGCAATACCGCCAACCGCCTAAGGCAGAAACGGGGCCTACTGCTGCCCTGCAATCCCAAGACGGGTAAGGTCTGGTCGATCTCATGTGAAGGAGTCCTTGACCCAAGCCAGGCATTGTCCCTGCAGGGCACTGTCAATTTCCTGCTTGATGTAATTAATAAAAAGGGGGGACATGGGGGGAGATGGAACGCTTCCTCTTACACTTTCCCTTATTTGGGCAAGAAATGCAACAGCACCAATCCCTGCTTGCCTGGGCGTCTTCCTGTGGTCCCGGACATTTGCTACCAATTAGCAACCAGTCCTGCCCAGCTATTTCCACCGCGTGGCTATTTAGACCCTGCTCATTTCCTCAATAAATAAGACTTGATCAGAAAGCCTGTCTTATCTCCGTCTCTTGTGTCTCTTGCCCTGTCTTGTTCATCCCCGTTCCTCCAGGTGATCACCCCACATCCTGACTC
>NW_004524873.1:25606-47700 GCF_000260255.1 Octodon degus
ATTTGTTGTTGGGTGATTTCTTTATGATAGCCATTCTTTCTGGGGTGCGAAGGTATCTCAGTGTTGTTTTAATTTGCACTTCATGGATGGCTAGTGATGTGGAGCATTTTTTCATATATTTATTTGTTTCTTTAATTTCTTCCTCTGAGAAGCGTGTGTTCATCTCGGATGCCCATTTCTGGATTGGATCTTTAAATTTTGGGGCAAAATGGGCCCTTTTTTTCAGACAGTATAAACTTGACCTCTAGAAGGGCTGGAGGCTTAAGGTCAGCCACATGGGCTAACAGCCATGTCCTCCTGATGAAACCCCAATAAAAACTCAATACAGAGTTCAGGGGAGCTTCTTCCTTGGTGACACTCCATGCACTGTAGCCAGGAGAGCCTGATTCTACTGGGAGGGGACATTTCTGGTTCTGCTCTTGGAAACTTCCTGAACTCTGCCCTGTACTCTCTTGCCCTGGCTTTCACATGTGTCCTGCATGCTACATATGCTATAATAAAGCATAACTGTAGATATAAACACTTTCAGCAGGTTCAGTGAGTCCTCCCAGGGAATTAGTACACCTGAGGATGGTCTTGGGAACTCTTTCCAACTGCAATTAATGTTATATCTGAAGGTGGTCAGCCTGTGAACTACCTCCCCAGCACTGCAAATACTTTGTACATGCAGAAGTCGAGCAAGTCCCCATCTGACAAAGGGATGCATAAGGGGATTTATATAAGCAGCAGATGAAGCCATTTCTATACCTAAGGGTAGTGTTTTCTCAAATATGGCACAATGAAATTTTGTGTTCACATGGTTTACATGATAAAATAAGACTTTACACTTCAGTCGCCTTTTTCCAATTATGCTTTGGAATTTCCTGGGAACATTCTGGTCACATTTTAAATGTATTTCCACTACCAGACTATTTGAAACATCAAGTAGATTTTTGCTAAAAGTATGGGGGGAAAATAGCATTATGATAAAACTCTTTACAGAGGACAGGGGAAGTCTGACTTGGAAGAAAGGTATAGTATCTGAGGCTTCCTCTACAGCTGCTCCAGTGTGGATAGAAAGAGGGTAGCTGGTCACAGAAGAGCCACATCTTCCATACACAGTCAGCAAAAGCTTCACACAATCAGGCATGAGGACCCCAGAAAGCACAGGGCCTGAGTCTTCTTTAAACTGCAGCCTTATAGATGCAGAAAGGTCTGTTCTATGCATAAGATCATGCTATTCTGATCCAAAAGAAAGCAAAGACTGTGGATTTGATTTGATGTCACCCTCACATCCCTGGAGATACCAAGAAAGGAGTTCTCTCTCTCTCTCTCTTTTTGTACCTTTGGCTCAGGGATAGTTATATCCCCATTGCCTGAGAAATAACTGTTAGGCAGTTGCCTTGGGATCATCAGCCAAGAACAGGGAGTGAGTACCACAGTGAGGCCCAGATGCACCAGACAGAACTTCACACCCCTGGTATGTTTTAGCTTCTTGATGACCTATAACTGAATTTTCTCCCATGATGGGATTCTGACCTTTGGAATCTCCAGAGATGAGGGGCTACATGATCCAGGCCTGGAGTCACTGCCCTTCCAGGTTCTCAGTCCCTAACACAATGATACCATTTTGGTCAGATGTGCTCAAAAGACGCAAAAGTTTGCCATGGATATTTATGTTCTCTTTCCAATATTAGGAATTTTAAATCAACTTCCATTTTCACATTCCCATGCTGGGTAAATTCTGTGTTGGTGGAATCCTGTTATTAGAGGAGGTTTCCCAGTCCAGACCTTGTTTCAGAGAACAATAATTTAAATTTTACAAACTATGAAAATTTGAACATTTCTCAATATTTCCTAGAACTTCCCAGGGAAAATGTTGCTCTGCTTTCACATTCCAGGATTTTTATGGGCTGCCTTTAGCTCCATCTTCAATATTTCAGAAAATCCCACTTACACAAACCTTTTGAGAATATTTCCTCAAACACAAGGAGCAGGTTTATGAATGCCAGCCACCTTACATTGAGCTTGAGATATCGTCATTCTTAAATTTATATTTCTTTTAATCTATTTCTTAGGTCTATCTTTAGCCACCAGCTACCTGCTGATTCACCCATGTGAAGCACCCCACATGATCATATTCCTCGTCTCTATCAATTCCTCATCTTTCTGAACAGGTTTCATTGTTCATTGTAGGAGAATAATCTAATCATCCTACTTTGGAGCAACTCGCTCTTGTGTCCCATTCTCTATCATTTCATCAATCTATTTTCTTTCTTTTTTAAAAAATCAATCTGTTTACTTAAAGAGCAACACTTTCCCTGAAGGAAATTCTGGGATAACTCGGCATGGTAGCTCATGGCTATAATCCCAACACTCAGGAGACTGAGACAGGAAGATTGCTGCTAGATTCAGGTCAACCTGAGCTACACAATGAATCCAAGAAGGCCAGTCTAAACTATACAAAGAAATTGTATCACAAAAGAAGAGAGAGAGGGAAGGAGAGAGACAGAAAGACAGACAGAAGCAGACAGAGAGAGAGACAGAGAGACACAGAGAAGAAAGAAGGGAAGGAAGGAAACAAAAGACAGAGAGGGAGAGAGAGGAGGAAGAAGGGAAGGAAGGAAACAAAAGTCTGGGATAAACTACTGAAATGGCTTTCTTTATTTCATGAACATCTATTGCTGCACTGTCAGGTCCAATACATAGGATCATTCCCGCCACATGTGGAAATGAACCCAGGCTTCTAATGGGTTTGTTTGAGACAGATCCAGGAAGAGAACTGCATGTAGACCATTCCTTGAGGACTGCTCCTGCAGGGAAGAAAACAAAGCAAAGTAGGGCTGAGCCAGAGGAAGGTGCTAGCCTATGAGGTAGCTGTAAGCTGGGGTTTTCTGAGACCTCCAGAAGCTGGGTCTAGCCTGGCCACCTTCAGGAAGGGCTCTGTGTGAAAACCTCAGTGTCGACAGTGTCGACAATTTATTGCTCCCATCTCTCAGATCCATCAGGAAAATGGCTTGTCCATCATTCCAGTTGGCTTGATTTTCGGGGGTGGGGGGAATTTACAAGGGAAAGTTTACTAGGGATCCTCAGGCCTTAGATGACACTCAATCTTCCTCCACTTCCCATTCTGTACTCCTCTCACTCTAGGTTAGTATCTCTGCTGGTTCTGGAGACCTAGCTGGTGAGGTACACAGGCAATCATCCTCCAGAGATCTGAGCCTCTAGAGGCTGTACGTTCACTGTACTTGCCTACTTTACCATTAAAAATACGCACATGAATCAAGGAATTGTGGTGCATGTCTCTAATCCCAGCACTTGGGTGGGTCAGGCAGGAGGATTGCTGTGTATTGGGCTACTTAGTGAGTTCAAGCACATCTTGAACTACATAACAGTCCTTGTATCAAAACAACAACAACAAAAAGAAGAAAGAAAGAAAGAAAGAAAGAAAGAAGAAAGAAAGAAGAAAGAAAGAAGAAATAAAGAAAAAGAAAGAAAGAAAGAAAGAAAGAAAGAAAAGCAAGAAGTGCTCTGTGTTGCACACCAAACATATTCTTTCTTGCTCCCTTTGAGTAGAAACAGCTCTAATAATAATTCCTGTTCCTTTTCTTTTGGCCTGCTCTTCTGTTGACAGAACCAAAAGAGCCCCAGCAATGGCCATAGATGTAACTCAGTGGGACCCTGTGGGGTCTCTTCGCAGAAGGGGCCCTTTCTGAGCCCACACAGTGAACACGCTACAGGACAGGGAAGCACAAGCTCCTCAAGAGCACCACTGAGAGGGATGGGAAGTGGGGCCACTACTGCAGCTCATCCTTAACTCCTAGACTCACAGAGTCTACCTTTTGGGGACAAGGAGGAGCATCATGGGATGGTCACAGCTTTAGGGTGCCTTGGATGATGTACCCTATTCTAACAGGGTGTTACTGCTAAAACTGAGACCATGGCTGTTCTGATACAGGTCATTCTACCATTCTGCAAGGCTGGTGGCTTCTGAGTGAAGAAGAATGTGATGGGTATGGCGCCTTTCCCGATCAGGTAGCCACCGCGAAGCTTGTCAGTCAGGCAGGATCTGTGGTTTTGCTCCCTGGCTGATACCAGCTTCTCGGATTATGGCAACAGGCGAGTTCTCACATGAGGAAAGATAAATCCATATACAGAACACGAGTCAACCCCAGACAGGACAGCAGCTATCCATTCTGTCTTGCAGCTAATCCATGTAACCAAGCAGCCACCACACCGTCAGTTAATTTTCTTCAGGGATGATCATACACCCGTAGGATGGTGTTGGTCCTAGCTGCTGATTGTCTGGATTTGCAGCAGAATCTGCAGCATGGTTGGCTGGTGGAGCCAGGCACAGGCTCTGTCCCATCTCCCAGGGCTACCTTCTAAGTGCGCTCAATGACCAACACCCAGGTACCTGACAGAAGCATGCAACTCATGCCAAGGGACCGAATCACCTCATCTGACCTACTTGGAAAAATCCTTTTCAAAACTTATGTGAAACAAACTTTTTCCCATCTCCCATAATTCCATCCATTTCCTTATCCCCCAACCTGCTTGGTTCTTTCATGCACTTTTTCTTCCAAAACTTAATTCAATAACTGCCACCACCCCAGTATCTAAAAACACTATATCCTAGTTATAATTCCTCTATACATGGAAAGTATTTTTTAAATCATGGGTCTGACAAGCTAAGAGAAATATATGTTAACTTTGCTCTTTTACTGGCTAAGGAGGTTAAGCATTTGTTCCACATTCTTACTGTACATATAATTTGTTCCTATGAGTTGTCTCTTCTTATCATTTGCAGTGGTGTGTAGACATCCAGGGCTTCCCTTTTAGGGATGAAGAATTAATGCACTGTGTTGATTGCTGCTGGCTGTCCACTGGGTTTCCTTCTGGAACTAGTGTTGAGTTGAAAAAGCTGCCAGGCCCTGGCCACACTTCTGTCCAGGGCAGCCTGATTCCAGTGGCTGATCAGTACTGCAGGATGCAGGGCCTAGAGGCTTGGCCCCTTCAGAGCAGTCAACACTGAAGTCTCAGCTCAGCTCCCATAAAACCAGCTGAGGACATCACTGCAAATGCCTTGCAGTGCACCTCCTCCTGCTGGCTACCCCACTTCTCTGGCTTCTCTTGGTGCTGTTATCCAGAGCACTCCACCACTGCCCCATAGCTCTACCATAGAGGCTTCCTCCTACAAAAACTCACCTAGGCACCTTTTTCATTTTCTTTGCTTTGCTTCTTTTTGGTGACAAGGTGTCAGGATGGAGACCAGCAAGGCTGCATCTTGCAGTGATCCTCCTCCTTCAGCCTCTGGAGTGCTGGGATACAGACATGTACTACCAGCCCCAGCTTTTATTTTGCCCTTTGCAGAACAATTTAGACAGCACTACTTTGATACCTAACTGAGGTGGCAGAACAAAAGTACCACCAAGTAAGGTAGGAAGGGAGTAGGTATTTACCTACCTGCATGGAAGGTAATTTATGGGGAAGAGATTAACCAGCTATATGCTTCCTGACCTTGGACTAACTGTGAGCATTTTCCCATGATCTGGAAGATTTGTATAAAAGTCCTTAAGAAATCTGGTCAACTCTAGTTGGGTGACTTTAAGAATATTTGACCCTCAGAGGTGCCAGTAGGAAGCTCCAACTGTGCTTGCAACAAACTCTGAGCAACATGTGCACAAAAGGTTATAGTGGTGCTTTTTATGGGGTCAAAATTTGTCTTACCCTGGGTTGCTGCTCTGAAGGCAGTGGTAAAAATCTCTCTGCAATGGGGCCATGCAGATTTTAGTCCATGGACACAGGTCTTATTCCAGCTGCCTCTCATGGTGCAGTCTACAGTGCCCAGGGCTCTGATCCTGTATGGAGAGGAATCTGATGTTAGACTCAACACACATGTGCACTCACACTTTGTCACTCTTACACACACACACACACACACACACACACACACACACACACACACAGATTCTTTCCATGGCCTCCATTCACAGTGGTATGCAGGTACCTTACCTGTCCCGCTGACCTGAGTTTTCCCAGAAATGGTGGTTCTTCCTCTTCTGAGGCAAGACTTGATGTTCTATATGGAAGAGATGCTTGGTCCAAGTTGGGGTCAGTAACAAAGTTGCAAATGGGGACCCTGGGTTATGATGCATTAGCGCAGTCCACAGAGGTCCTCCAGTGTCTCTGTCCTCGCAAGCAGAGAGACAATGGGCCTGAGCCTGTCCTGCTGCCTCTCCAGAAGAACTGGGCTAAGAAGAGCAGAGGACCAAAGATGCCAAAGGTGGCAGGACATGGAGGATTTTTTAAAAGAGAGACACTATCCAGGCAGTGCAGAACTGGCCCCAGGCAGTGGTAATGAGCTTTGCTTTTCCTCTGGGCCCAATTCTGAAAATATATCTGAGGTCTGCGTCTGGCTGGGCTTTTCAGAGGAAAAGCAAAAAGAATCTCTGATTTCTCATTGGCACCTATGCCAGGGCCACGGTGTCGCTCTTCTGTAGAGCACTGGCATGCCATGCACAAGATGCTGGGTTGTATAACAAAACTGGAAACATCTTTGATTTCAGATATCAAGTAAAGCAGGTCTTCTCTCCCTGATGACAAGCGATCAGCTTGAGAACCCTGCTTTGAAGAGTGTTTTCCCAGACACATTCAGTAGAAAAGTATTTATCTTTGAGTAGTTCAAAAGCTCAAAGCTGTCCAGAAAGCAGACAAAGCTTGGACAAGAGGGAGTCCCCTTCCTGTTCCACAGCTCCCCATCTGCACCTGGCCACCTTATGGTCTTGCCTGCCCTCTCCAGCTCAAAGGAAGGCAAGCGCCTTCTGCCTTCTCTTTCGCATAGAAGCGTCATCCTTTCTCCTTTTTTGTCCAATTCTGCAGTCACTCTTCCAGCTCTTTTCTTGAAGCCTAAATTCCTTCCCAAGAGCACACTGAGCAGCATCCCTCTTGAATCACACCTCTAGATGTCCCTTATCTAGACGCTGCTGCCCACCACAGGTGTGCTCACCAAAGCCGTGTACCTGCCCAAGGGCGAGAGATGCAGGCTTGACTGTTTTGAGAGCACGCTGCTATCACAGTCTGTAGGAGCTCTGTTGAGCTCTGCGCAGCAAACCACAAATGCTGGCAAGAAGAGAGCGTTTTATGGAAAAATTTTAAAAAAATAAAAATAGAATACAGCATAATATTAAAAAGAAAAAATACAGATGATACATAATTTTATTTAACAAAATGATATAAATTCAATATTTGTTGTATTGCACACTGTTGTTTTCACATTAGTTGTGTTTAATCCATGACTTCCACCTTCATTATTAGTTGTGCTTAATCCACAACTTTCACATTCTATCTCGAAGTGCACCTTCACATTAGTATATGAATTTCAATCTATGTCTGTGTAAAGATTTTGTTTTTTATAATTTCTATTTAAGTACAATAACTTTCTTAGGTTTTGAGTTCAGTTAGTTAGAACATCATCTCTGTTTTGTATATTTATACTTTTCTTCTTATTGTGTTAATGTTATATTTTTCATGAATCTATTTTCTTAAGTAGTTGAACAATGTAAAATATGTGTGGGTATTTTCATTCTGCTTGTATAATGTTTTCTTTCGGATTCCTTTTTCATCCATTTGTATATTCTTTTATTTTTCTTTTAATACATTTACATATTTGGGGGAAAAAATAAAAAAATCACCAAGTCTAAATAAATAAACAAATAAAATTTTAAAAAAAAGAAAGAAAAGAGCGTTTCTGCTGCTCACTAGGGGGCGCTCACGCATTTTTCTAGCGACAGGATGTGGCAGTTGTTCAAGGCTTGACTGCAGCCATTTAGTTAGCCTGGTAATCACGTTCTTAGTCAGATAAGGTCTTTGGGGTCCAATATTGAACTCAAGTTGGAAGAGAAGAGTTCTGGCTCTAAACGGAGGGCTCATTCATCAAAATGATCTAAAGCAACCAGAGCAATTGAGGAAGATGTTTATTGGTGGTCTGAGTTTTTGAAATTACAGATGATAGTTTAAGAGAACACTTTGAGAAATGGGGCACCCTCCCAGATTGTGTGGTCATGAGAGATCCCCTAGCAGAATGCTTCAGAGGCTTTGTGACTTATTTCTTGTATAGAAGAGGTGGATGTAGCAATATGAGTTTGACCACACAATGCTGATGGGTGTGGAGGGGAACCAGAGAGAGCAGTTTCTAGAGAGGATGCAGTAAAGCCTGGTGCCCATCTCACAGTGAAGAAAAATATTTTTGGTAGTATTAAAGAAGATATAGAAGAACATAATATGAGAGACTACTTTGAGAAATATGACAAAATTGAAGCCATAGAAGTTATGGAAGATAGGCAGAGTGGGAAAAAGAGAGGATTTGCTTTTGTAACTCTTGATAGTCACGACACAGTTGATAAGATTGTTGTTTATAAATAGCACACTATTAATGAGCATAACTGTGAAGAGAAAAAGGCCATTTTGAAATAAGAGATGTAGTCTGCTGGATCACAAAGAGGCTGTGGAAGTGGATCTGACAACTTTATGGGTCATGGAGGAAGCTGGAGGTGGTGGAAGGAATTTTGGCCATGGTGGAAACTTGATAAAAGAGGAGGTTATGGTGGTGGAGAATGTGGAAGCAGAGGTAGTTATGGAGGAGGTGGTGGTGGACATAATGGACTTGGAGCTGATGGTGGAAACTATGGTGGTGGCACTGGTTCCCGTAGTAGGAGACAGTATGGTAGTGGTGGACCAGGATATGGAAACCAAGGTAGTAGACACAGTGGTGGTGAAGGATATGGTTACAACGATGGAGGAAATTTTAGTGGTGGTAACTATGGTGGTGGTGAGAACTATCATGATTTTGGAAATTATAGTGGACAATAGCGGTCAAATTATGGACTCATGAAGGAGGACAGTTTTGGTGGAAGAAGCTCTGGCAGCTCCCATGGTGGTGGTTGTGGATCTGGTGGCAGAAGCGGTGGATATGGTACCGGAAAGTTTAAAAAAAATAACAGAAAAGGGCTACAGTTCTCAGCAGAAGAGCAAAGAGTTGTCAGAAAAGCTGCAGGTACTTTGAGACAGTCGTCCCAAATGCATTAGAGGAATTGTAAAAATCTGCCACAGAAGGAATGATGATCCATAGTCAGAACAGTTACTGTAACTTTAACAGGAAACCCTTCTGGTTCAGGATTGTCATTGCCACAGTTTGCAAAAAGTACAGCTCTTGATTAATGTGATGTAGTGTCAATTAGATATACATTCCTGAGGTCTTTTATCTGTTGTAGATTTGTCTTTTTCTTTCTTTTCATTCCATCAGGTACACTGCCCTGTAAATTGTGATAGTGGTACCAGGAATTAAAAATTAAGGAATTTTTGACTTTTAAAAAAAAGTGAAAACAGAAAGAGTCATTGAATTATAGACTCAGACTATAAAGGAAGATTCGTGTTTGCCTAGCATTTGCTTAAAACCTCTGCATTCCCTGCACTTGTTGCACAGCTGTAGTCCCACCACTCTGGGAGGCTGAGGAGGAAGACTGCAAGATGGAGCCTGGACCACTTAGGTACTTAGTGAAATCCTGTCTCAAAATATAAGGTTGCCAAAGGGCTGGGACCTGGGAATGTAGCTCGGTGGGAAGGTCTGATTGTATCCAAATGCTGTTAAATTACCACAGTGGAAATGCAAGGTACACGCTGCTGCGGAACCATCTAACCAAACAGGATAGGAAGTTCCAGCAAGGCCGCCTCGAGCACGAGATGCTTGAGTTCACACCTGAAGGGGGCGGAGGCGCTCACTGAGTACAGCGGAAGAGAGAAAATATGCTCCCAGCCTGCGGGGCGTTTATAGAGTCGGTGGAGGAGAGCAGCTGGCTGTGGCATTGTGAGCAGGGCGTCATCATGCCGTGAGGCTGGAGACACAGGGGGCAGCAGAGTCTTGGTGACCCCTGTGGGCCGGCATTCAGATTTGGGGTCTTTACTCTAAGAGATCTTGGAAGTCAGAGTCGATGTAAGCAGGCAGTGGCAGAAACAAATCTGTGCTTTGGGAGAATCGCTGGGCTACAGTGTGGCTCTGTCTTGGAAGGGGGTCTTAGAGCTGTGGGAAGTAAGTTGGGAGATTATTGCAGTTGTGTGCAAGAGAGGCTGGTGGCTTGCCCTGAGGTAGGTTAGGAAAGCTGTACTAGAAATTCCTGTTCATACCACACCAAAATTCACACCCACACTTGTATCCAACTGCTCTGGAAAGTAGCTTCTAAATAATTGTGGTACACCATTCTATGTATAATGACGTCAATAATTACCACAACCTGCATCCAAACTTTATATCCACTGCTCCTTCTTCTGGAGCCACAAAGAGCACTCGGCTCCACAGCAACATTGCGCTCCCATAAACACAGCAGCTCAGGCAATGGAGTGTGTGTCCATCGGCTCCACTCTGCCCCACCTGGCCCCATCCTTAGTCCTCCCTTCCTGTTTGAGAAGCATATGTATCAGTGGGTACCCAAGTGACCTGCACATTATGGCTCTCCCTAGACAGTCTTGGTTGGACAACCGAGACTAAACTCCACACTGAGTCAAAGTTTCTAGAGATTTAGATGTAAACACAAGATAGGGCTGACATTTCAAAGCCAAGTTTCATGGCTTCATATTTTCATACTGTGATGAAAATAGAAGAGGAAGTGATCAACCCACACCCTGATGGCTCAAAAATGTAGATTAACATCTGACTTCATCAGGCTAATAATAATAGAAGCCTCCACTTGTAGAGACTATTTTAAACACATCTCATGCATTAGCACTCTGTCCTGAAAATTCTCTTTTAAATTTATTTTTATTAGTCCATGGTTGTAGTACACATCAGGGGAATTCTTACATGCAATGACACATCTTGATTCTTATTTGTCCCTTTCCCTCTTGTCCCTCCTTCCTTCTTCTCTTCCCCATTTACAACAGCTTTATTTCCATTTCTTCCTTTAATTTTTCTCTTTAATTCCCCTTTCCCTTCCTTCCCTCCCCCTCCTCCTATCTCTTTCTTCCTCTCTATTTGAACAAGTTTTTCCTATTCCCTACTTCCTAATACCTATTCTCCATTTCACTCCTCATTTATACTCTGTGCTTCCCATACAAGAGAAACAATGTAATAAACTTGTTGTCTGATTTGTTTTGTTTGAGGATATTGTTTTGAGGTGCATTCATTCACCTAACAATGTCTGAAGTGTATCCTTTGGATGGCAGAGTAGGTCTCCATTGTGTATAAACACTATATTCTCCTCACTCACTCATCTGTTGGTGAGCATCTGGGCTGTTCCTAAGATTTAGCTAATATAACTTGTGCCACTATAAACATGGGTATGTATGTATCTCCATGGTAAAATGACTATAATTCTTCCAGCAAGAATCCTAGAAGAGGAATGGCTGGGTCAGAAAGAACCATGGGCCTTAATGCTTTCAGAAATCTCCATACTGACTCCCATGGTGGTTGTACCAGTCTACTCTCCCACCCAGTATTAAAGGCTTCCTTTTCCCCCACAGCCCCAGCACATTTGTTATTGGCTGATTTCTTGATGATGGCCACTCTTTCTTGGATGAGATGGAACCTCAGTGTTGTTTTAGTTTGCATTTCTCAAATGATTAGTGATACTGAGAATTTTTTCATGCATGCATTGGCCATTTGTACTTCATCTGAGAAGTATCTATTCATTTCAGATGCCAGTTTTTGAATTAGGTCTTTAACGTTAGGGTCTAATTTTTTTATTTCCTTATATATTGCAGATATTAATCTTTTGAGGCGTAGCTGTCAGGTTTTTTTCATTCTGTACAATATCTCTTCACTCTATTGATGATATGCAACAGTTTTTCATCTGATGTGATTGTGTGTGTTGATTCCTGTGTGACTGGGGGTTGTGTATATCTGTGTCTTCGAGAGTTTAACCTATTCTGCCTTCCAGGAGATGAAGTGTTTGTGTTTTACGGTTTAGATCTTTGATCCATTTTGATTTTAGGTTGGCACAAGGTGGGAGATATTGGTACAGCTTCAATCTTTTGGCACGTAAAAAGCCAGGTTCCCAGCACCATTTATTTTCTTAATATGTTGTTGTGGTTTTTTGCTTTTATTTTTTGTTTTTATGAGACTGGGTCTCACTGTGTAGTGTAGGCTGGCTTTCAACCTACTTATAAGCCTTGAACTCACAGCAATGTTCCTGCCTCAGCCTCCCAAGTGGTGGATCACAGGCATGTGCTGCTGTGCCCAGGTCCAGCACCATTTGTCAAAAGACTCTCTTTCCTCCAGTGAAAGTGTTTCACCCCTCTGTCAAGCATAAGGTAGCTGAGTGTCTGAAGTGCTTTGCGCATCTTGTGTTCTGCCCTACTGATCATCAGTCTGCTTTTTTGCCAGTGCCATGCTGTTTTGCTCACTGTAGCTTTGAACCATAATTTGAAGTCCAGGACTGCGATGCCCCTGCCTTGCCCTTGGTGCCCAGAATTGCTTTTGCCATATTAGGTTTCTTCTGGTTCCACAGCTCTGAAAACTCTTGACATAGGTCTGAAAAGTACTCCAATTTTTCAGATGAGATGAAAAGTTCCGATGAGAAGTTAGCATAACAGTTAGCTGTTATGGCTGTGTCTAGATGTCCCCCCGAAGCCTCATACACTCATAGGCGGGGCTTTTTCAGAGGTGGCTGGATCTCAAGTGTGTGACTGGGGTTGAGGATGGGTGATCACTGAATCAGTGCACCGGTTGGTTTGACTCCACCCTGATCCCAGTAGCCTGGCTACAATATTAGGGACAGAAAGAGGCCTGCCTCTCTCCGGGCTTGCTGTGCCACCTTCTCCCCGCTATGAAGTGTCTCTTTTCTGCAATACCTATCTCCACCTGCCTTGGAGCCAGGTGATTATGGACTGAAATCTCTACAACTGTGAGCCAGGTAAACCTTTCCTCCCTTAACTTTGGACATCAGATACTTTGTCTCTGCAATGAGGAAAGAAACTAAGACAACATCCCAACCAATAAGCATCAGAGTACAAATCAAGTATTAGTCTCACTTCAGAGCATGCCCTCTTAGCCACAATCCCACACTGCTGTCAAGGGCAGGGGGAAAAATTCTTCAAACTTTGAAGGGAAAATAGACACTATAAAAATGAATCAAAGTCTCCAAATCAAGAGAATAAGCAGAAAAATCCAAACTGTTTGATTACCTCTAGTATAATGCACAGATGAAAAATATTTAAAGATATTGAAAAAAACTGTCAGATATTAAACCCGCAATATCAGCTAGTGATTGGTAGGAAATATTGCAAGATTCCTAGAACTGGCCAAGAAATTATTAAGGCAAATTTTCAAAACACATAAAGGATCAATTTCAGGTCACTAAATATGCTTTTCAGCTTTCTCCATTTTATGTCTTCTCTCTCACTCCTTCCTCCCCTGCCCCCTATATCCTTCTTTCTGGGTAAAAACATGTAATATGAGACCTGTCCTCTTCATAAATGGTATATGCATAACACATTGTTATGGACTAGAGAGCTTATTCATCCTGAACTTAACTGGAACTTTATACTTGGTGATTAGCACCTCCTCGCTGCCCCTCTTCTCAGCTTCTCAGAGCCACCATTATGCCCTCGACGTCTATCAATGTGAGTATTTGCCTCACCTATAGATTAGTGCCTTTGTTCATTAACAAGGAAGTGCCATATGGCTTTAGAAAAGGCTTGAGCATTCTGGTTCTTTAATCACTCATTCTTTTTTTTTTTGGGGGGGGGAAGAGTCTACAGGATGTTCAGGGTCTCATTACTAGATCGGACTCCTAGTGATCTGCCTGTTTATAGCCTCCCAGGTGCTGGAATTACAGGCGTGTGCCACCAAGCCCAGTCTCAATTGCCATCTCATGTGCCCCAGGGGCAGGGCCAGCACAGTGGGCCCGGGGATTGAAGCCCAAGCCCTTGCGCCTGCTTGCAGGTGCTTTAATCCGCAGAGCTATTTTTCCAGCCCTGTTTATTCATTTCTTACAAATATTTTTCACGTGCCTGTTGCACGCCACATAGACAACAAGGTGCTAGCAAGTCAATGCACAGCAATACAGAGCAGTTTCTGCCCTCATGGGGAAAACAATTTCAAAGAGAATAAAAAGTAGTGAAACAAAAAAGTTAGAAATGATACAGAATTTTACAAATAGGAAATAGGAATTCAACAATGTTTCTTATATTGCATATTGTTGTCTTCAAATTAGTTGTTAGGCTTACCAGATATAAGCATGCAGAATTGGCCCAAAAAATATAAAAAATTAAAAAGGAGAGAAAAATTAAGCATTAACTGTTCCTTTCGATAGACCAACAGAGATCAGCAGTACAAGGGAATTTTGTTGTTAGAAAGGTCATTATACAACAATCACACAACCCGGACATAATTATAAGCTGAATCATGTGCTATGATTATTTAGAAACATAACCACAAATTCATCCTTTTAAAGTGCCAAAGTCGATGGATTTTATTACAGTTATTAAGTCATGCAAGCATCACCACTGTCTAATTCCATAACATTTTCATCACCCCAAAAAGTAACCCTTAGCCCATTAACAGTCATGTCCCATTGATCCCTTCCCACTCCCTCATGTGACCACAAATCTAGTTTGTCTCTGTATTTTCCTATTCTGGACATTTTTTGTAAACACAGAATTGTAGCACATGGAACTGTTTCGTGTGGCAATTTTCACTGAAGATGGTGTTTTCAAAGTTCACCTGTATTGTAGCATGTGTCAGTGATCATTCCTTTTTATGGTGAAATAATTATCAATTCGTGAATATATCACATTTGGCTTACCCATTTATCAATTGAGGACCATATAAGTTTACCCCATTGTGGGGCTATTATAAATAATGTGTCTTCTTTTTTTTTATTTAGGACAGGGTGTACAGGGTGTACATGGTGTACAGGGTCTCACTGAGTAGATTGGACTCATAGTGATCCTCCTGTTTATTGCCTCCCAAGTGCTGGGATTACAGGCATGCGCCACCACGCCCAGTCTTAATAGCCTATTCCACTGAACTATTTGGCCAGCCCACCTGAATAATGCTTCTGTGAACATTCATGTTCAAGTTTTTGTGCATACATTAGTTTTCAATTTTAGAGAGATATATGCCTAGGGCCCCTACTGTTGACCTGTGTGATAACTGTGTTTAACCTCTGGAGAATTGTCTGCTTTCCAAAGTCATTGCACAATTTTGCACTCACAGGCAATGTAAAAGGTAATATTTGTTGTTGTCATTTTGTAACTTTCCTATTCTGGATGTTTTTATAAAAATAGAATTAAAGCATATGGAACTGTTCTGTATGGCAACTTTCACTAGGATCACAGGAGTGCGCCACCACGCCCAATCTCAATAGCATAATCTGCTGAGCTATTTGGCTTCAGATTCTGTTTCTTTGTTCAGCACTTCAAAAGGCCAATGGCTGAAGCATAAGTTGTTAAAGCAGAGAAAAGGGTTTACCTGGAAAGCTGCCAAGTCGAAGAAGGCAAAAACTATCGTGCCTAAGGAGTGTAGTCCCAGTGAGGGGTGTTTTGAAGAGATGCAAGTTTCAGATGGGCATTAAGGTAGTTACAAAGCCCAGGGTAGTTAAAATCTAGGATGGTCTGCTGCATTCCTGATATGTGGTTGCAGGGCACTCGATGTTCTGGGTTCTATACATCTAAAGAAAAGTTACTGTTACTGATTAGAAGAAAGCCTTGTGACTTAATGCCCTTGTGTTCCTTTTCCAAAGAATAATTAACCCTGAAGTTAATCATTAGGATACAAAAGAGAACTGTCCCCTGGAGAACAGGGAGAAATAACCAAAAGGCAACTGTCAGCAGACAAGATAATGAAAAGCAACTTTTTGCAGGACAGTTTAACCCATTAGGTAACTGCAGGCAGCAGGGACATCTGCAGTAAAGCTAGTGGAAGACCAGTTAGGTATTGCTCAGCCTTACGACCTGCAGTGTTAGAGACTTTTAAAACCAGCAAAAGCAAGTGGCACTGGAGGGTGGATTTTGGCTTCCCTCAGCCACATTTCTCTTTTATTACAGTCACCTTAGTGGGTGGGAGGCGGTCGTGTGTTGCGATTCTCTAATAGCTAATGATGTGCTCACTTCGGCAGCACATATACTAAAATTGGAACGATACAGAGAAGATTAGCACGGCCCCTGCGCAAGGATGACACGCAAATTCTAATAGCTAGTGACATTCAGCATCTTTTCATAACTGGCCACTTGTGTATGTCCTGCAGAGAAATGCTCAGAGTTCTTTACATATTCTAAATAAAAAACCCTAATCAGACATGTTATTTGAAAATATTTTCTTTCATTCTGTGGATTTTTTTTTTTTTTTTACTTTCTTAGTGGCATTACTTAGACTCATTTACTTACAATGTATTTCCACCTTGGAAATGGCATTTGCAAATATTTATTCATAAAAAAATTTAGTAGAAAAGATGTCTTCCATTTTTGTACACTTTTATCTTGCCAGATTTCTGACTCCATGACCAACAGAATATATCTTATATGTTTAAAAGAGTGAACCAGGAGAATACAGTATTGCATGCACTAAGCTACAGTGCAAGGCCAGGGAGATAGCTCAGCAGCGCAAGTGCCTGCCTGGCAAGGACAAGGTCCTGAGCCTGAGCCCTGGTACCAAAAATAAAAAATAAATATCAGTGCAATAGATCACATTAACTTCCTATTTTTTTAATTTAATTTCTGGACTGAGAAATTAGTTATTATAATCACAAATACAGATTTGTGTCAGATGAGTCCCAGACTGCTTTTATAATACAAGAGCCTAGAGATGCTCAGGATACACCATGGCTTTTGTCTTAAGATAGTGGGCAGATTTATGCACTGCTTCTTCATATTAAGAAACTGCTAAATACCAACAAAATATAAGGAAGCACAAATAAGAACAACTCCATCAATTCCAAGATAAATGTGGATGCTGTTGCCTTGGATCAAGACCTCCATGACTTCTTGAAGATGCTAAGAGATAACATCAGACAGAAGGCAGAGCCCATGAGACCCCAAAGAGCTGGCAGAGGAGATGGCCTGTCTGCTCCTGATGAAGGGGGAGCACTGTGATGCTGCCAATGCCAGTCCTGGTCGGTGATGACCCAGCCCCAATCTCTGACATTCACTTGGACTTCAGAAGGGGAAGCAACTGTGTTGGACTTTCTCTTCTGTCTTGGAGTTCTACAAGCTGGGAAACATCGACCAGTGGGAAATGCCCCACTATTTCTGTGGACTAGCTTCAGCCTTTTGGATATGGTTTGTGGTGCCCTGACCCTTTCATGCTCTGAAATAAGACAGCGATTATGTTCCTCATTCGATGGAGCTCACTACAGAGGTGTTTCCAGGTGGATGGCAGCCACATCTACAGATCTCTCCCACATCTATCATTTGGGTTTCCTTCCGAAAGCAAAACTTGACTGATAAAATGAAAGTTCTGACCAGAAGCACCGAGTCAATGTGACTCATAAGTAGCCTTCAGTTATTACGTAGCAGGAGTGCCGCTTCTTTTCTTTCCTGCCTCCTTTGTTCCCTGAGTTATACAATTGGTTTTGCTTTTCAAGATTACTTTTTAGAGTACCTGTGGGTTCACAGCAAACTTGGAAGTACAGAGATTTCCAGTACACTACCTCCTCCCACACAAGCACAGCTTGTCCTGAGAGCTACACGCCGCCCAGGTGGTGCGTCTGTTACTCCTCGTACTCCCGCAAAGTGCACAGCTGACGTGGGATCACTCTCACCATTGTGCACAACGTGGGTTTAGATCGATGTATAACCACACATAGCCACCAATACGGTGTTATACAGAGTAGTTTCACTGCCCTAAACGTCGTCTGTGCTCTGCCTATTATACAAGGTAGATTTTTTTTTTAAGAAATGACAAAAGGATAGGAATTCAACAGTGGCTGTCATATTGCATATTGTCATCTTAGTAGTTTTTGAGACAAAATTTTAAGGACTCAGAAACTTCACTGTTTCCTTTTTAAATATTGTAGAGATGTTCACGTGAAGATGGCTGGTCATGTGCTGGTGAAGGGATTGGGCTGGCCTCTCATTTCCTAGATTAGGGAACTTCAGGTCCTCTAGCAGTCCTGCTGGGGGGATGGGCATGGGCCTCAAGGGATGTTCGTGGAGAAGCAGGAAGCCTTGGGGCCCTTTGGTCCTCAGGTACTTGCCATCTCTAGTTTGGGCAAGTCTCCCATCTCCGTGGACCTGTTCCAAACTTGGGATGCTGAGGCAGGAGAATCAAAATTTCAAGGCTTGCCTAGGCAACTTGGTGAAACCCTATCTCAAAATAAAAAGGATGAGGATATAGCTTAACACTCCCTGGGTTCAATCACCAGTACTGAAAAAAAAAAAAAAAAGAACAGAGGCCAAGATGTATTTATCAAATTGTCCACATTTAAAACTTCTTGTCCACTACACAGGAAATGCATGCTTGTCTTTGAGTCTTTCATGGACATTTTTTTTTTTTTTTTTGACATGGACATTTGTACTGATGCATACAATAGTTGACTCCATGAGAGATTCTACCATTCTTGTTAAATTTTTTTAGCTGGGCATGGTGATACACCTGCAATCCCAGTACTTGGGAGGCTGGGGCAGGAGGACTGCTATAAACTCAAAGCCAATCTGGCCCATATAATAAGTTCAAGGCCATCATGAACTACAAGACAAGACTCATCTCAGAAAAAATAGCATTATGGGCCACCCAAATAGCTCAGTGGATTAAAGTGCCTGCAAGCAGGCACAGGGGCTGGGATTCGATCCCCACCCCTGAAGCATGCTGAGATGGCAACTGAGACTAGGCGTGGTGGTGTGTGCCTATAATCCCAGCTCTTGGGAGGCTATAAACAGGAGATCGCTGTGACTCAAATCTAGTAGTGAGACCCTGAATACCCTGTAGACCCTTCCCTAAAATAAAAAAATAATTAAAATAGTGTTAAAAAGAAAAGAAAAGAAATATTGATGGCACTATATAGTGATTTCTTTAAAGAGAAAGGCTGAAATCAGGACTTTTGGAGATGAAAATTTTTTAAATTTTAGATGATACCACAAAAAACGTTAACTTCTATAGTTCATTTAAGAATTCTTATATTGTTGCTGTTGGTACTTTAGTTTTTTGACACAGGGTCTTTCTATGTAGTTCAGGCTGGCCTTAAACTCACTATGTAGCCTTGGTTAGCCTCAAATTTGCAGAGCTCCTCCTGTCTCAGCCTCCTAAGTGCTGGGATGACAGCCATGAGCCACCATACTCTGCTTGAGAATTTAAGACTGAAATATGGACAAATATCCCACCAATAAAACAAGAAAACAATTCTTCTGTTAATCATATATCATACTCCTTTGAGTAAAAACATCGATAAACTAAACTCATTTTTTTTTTAATTTATTTATTTTTTCCTTTGGTGGAACCGGGGATTGAGCTCAGGCCCTTGCGCTTGCCAGGGAAGCGCTTACTCCACTGAGCCATCTCCCCGGCCCTGCTAAACTCATTTAGATTACTTGTGTTTTGATGTAGGATATTCAAAAAGAAAACAAGTTTCTTCGTCTCCATTTTTGATAATTCAATCACTTCTCTTAGAGGTAGAGAGAACAAAGATAAGCTCAACCACTGGACAAAATGAACAGTTCCAAAGACAAATATTATTGTCTTTAAAAGAACACTGAGGGCTGGGGAGATAGCTCAGTAGAATAAGTGCTTGCTTGGCAAGTTCAAGGTCATGAGTTCAATCCCCAGTACTGTCAAAAAAAATAAAAATAAAAAATAAAAGAACACTGACACTCCTGTCAGATTATAGCATCTACAATTTAATTTCATGCTAATGTAACACAGGCTGTAGATTCAACAAATTTTCACGCAGGAGTTAACTGAGACCCCAAAATTATTCCAAAGTTTCTTCTGATACAGAAGAGTTGAGAAGCGCTCCTGAATCCCACGTGTCAGGAGAAGAAGATGCAAGCGTAGGAGAGCTTGAGAAAAGGGAACGGTGGAGTTCTGAGTTCTGAACTAATGATTTCAGAGGCTGAGAGAGCAAAGCTGGCTGGAGAGACCCGTACTTGGTCTCAGCCAGAAGGCTGAGAAGCGATGGTCGGAGAGATCGCATAAGATTGTGGCACAGTTTGAGGGCTCACTTGAGATTGCATCTGTGAATACATACTGATAGCAATCTGCCCTCCTGGAGGACTTCTCAATAGCTCCCAGCTACTGAAATTCCTGCAGAACACTGGATTCCAAGACCAACATACTAAAAAGCTAAAACCAGAGAATATGACCTACGAAAAACCAACATGATGTGTCATGAGTTTAAATCACAAAAGCACAAGCTACAGGCTTGGAAAATTACATATTTAGAGCCAGCGAGATAGCTCAGCAGATTAAGTGCCTGTTTTAGCAAGCGCAGGGACCAGGGTTCGATGCCTGGTACCACATGCCACGCCAGCCCCACCCCCGGGCGTGCTGAGCCCACCGAGTCTGGATGTGGTGGTGCGCGCCTGTAATCCTAGTGCTGGGGAGGCTGAAAACAGGAGGATCACCAAGAGTCCGAGCTGCATAGTGAGACCCTGCACCAAATATATAAAAAAGAAAATTATGTATTTATCTAGGGGTCATGGGATCCTGATAATATCCAAGAATCACTGAAGTGGGAGTTCCTGTATAAGCACACAGGAGAGGAGCTGTGGTTAGAGTGTGGGAGGTCGGGGTTAACGACTTCAGAGATGGTGTGGGTTCTTCAATGTTTAGGGTACTTCAAACATTCGGGAAGTAAGATGTGAAAGAAAGGAAAAGAAAATTGCTTTCTAGAACAGCGAGGTTGGATAGTGCAGGATTATTATACAACTAAATTCATTAAAGGACAAGAAAATATACCCAGTTCTGCAGAAAAAGCATATAAATTGTGGGGAAGAAAATGCTGAGTCAGCTGTAGGATTCATTTACTGTGACTTCAAAGCCAAATTGCAGCTAGCTTTCTGACATGAGTAGCCTGCAATAAATATTCACAATTATATTATATTTACACTACCTTTGATCTGATTATTACTGTGACCTCATGGTAGACATTTTCATTTCCTCTTCTTTATTTGATTTTCATCTTATTTTAATAAGAGTATATAACGCTGGGCTCATTCAACATGGTAATACTAAGAAGCATCATATTTCTGATACAATAAGAAGCATAAGAGGTGGCCAGGGATATAGCTCAGCAGCACAGCACCTACCTGGCAAGCCTGAGGTTGTGAGCTTGATTTCTGGTGGAGGTGGGGGAAGCATGTGATTGGGTGTAGGGGTGCATGCCTGTAATCCCAGAACCCAGGAAGTGGAAGCAGGAGTATTGCCTAGAGTTCAAGGCTAGTGTGAGCTACACAGTGAGACTCTGTCTCAAAAGAAAAAGAGAGAGAAAAAAAGAGATTTGTCCTTTCTTGGTACCTTTTTCTTTGTTCTATTATATATTTATGTTTCAGAGCATACTGTATTTTCCTGGCTTTCACTTTTTTGGGGGAAAAGTTTGTCTCAACCCCTAAAGTACAAGCAGCATGGTGGCACATACCTGTAATCCTAACACTCAGGAGGCTGGGACAGGATGATCACCATGAGTTTGCCCCCAGCCTGGGCTACACAGTAAGTCCAAGGCCAAGGTGAACTACATAGCAAGATTCTGAAAAAAAAAAAAAACTAGTACAAAGAGAACAACGGGGACTTCCTCACGGGGCGGTGCGGCCGGGCAGCGGCGGAGGGTCGGCAGGCATCGTGGGGAGCAAGAAGGAGCTGTCCATCCACTTTTTGCCCGGCTGCTGCCGGCTGCTGGAGGAAGAAGTGAACATCCCCAGCAGGCGGGTTCTGGTGACTGGTGCCACTGGGCTTCTAGGTAGAGCAGTGTACAAAGAATTCCAGCAGAACAACTGGCATGCAATTGGTTGTGGTTTTAGAACAGCAAGGCCAAAGTTTGAACAGGTTAATCTGT
Organism: Octodon degus; assembly: GCF_000260255.1. Lineage (NCBI taxonomy): Eukaryota > Metazoa > Chordata > Mammalia > Rodentia > Octodontidae > Octodon > Octodon degus. Next base: position 47,563 of record NW_004524873.1, read on the forward strand.
TGGATTCTGAAGCAGTTCATCACATCATTCATGATTTTCAGGAGCTGCTGTTTTGAGAATTCCTGTTCTGTACGGGGAGGTTGAAAAGCTCGAAGAAAGCGCTGTCACTGTTATGTTTGATAAAGTGCAGTTCAGCAA
>NW_004524873.1:48020-48610 GCF_000260255.1 Octodon degus
AACACCATTTCGAATTGGAATTAAGGAGTCACTCTGGCCTTTCCTTATTGATAAGAGGTGGAGACAGACAGTTTTTCATTAGTTTATGTGTGTTTGTGTTTTTCTGTTTTAATGAGATATATGGTATGTAGCACTTTTTAAAGAAGGAAATAGGCCGGGGAGATGGCTCAGTGGAATAAGCGCTTCCCTGGCAAGCGCAAGGGCCTGAGTTCAATCCCCGGTTCCACAAAAAAAAAATAAAATAAAATAAAATAAAGAAAGAAGGGAATAGTTTTGTATGAGTATTCTTTCAGTTTGTGACTACAGTTTTTCAGGTAAATGATGCGCTTGCACTAGTGCAGGTGTATGAAGAAACTTAGAGGACACTGATGCCCTGTATGCATTGATTTTTCTCTATCATTTTGTTCTGGTTTAATTTGTAGTTCGAATAAAATTAAGATTCTTAAGTATCTGAGAGCCAGGATGTACCAGATCTGCTGTAAACTTGTTTTCAATTAAATGCATTGTTCACTCCTATAATTTTCATATTTTCAGGGTTTGTTTTTGCAGCTATTGACTATTGTATGTTGTTTTCAAGTGTGTGAAATTAT
>NW_004524873.1:48875-65248 GCF_000260255.1 Octodon degus
TCCTTTTCACTCCATGTTGCTAAGTGATATTTCATACATGGTTATACTGATAACAGCCCTTGTAAGTCTTGACTGCTCATGAATAATAAATACATACTGTTGGCATGAAAAAAATAAAAGAGAACAACGCTTTCCTCATTGGTGTCACCTACACGTCCACTATGAGTGTCTCTGCCCCTCATGATCTAGATGAGATGGCACCTTGTTTCACAGCCTCTGGGACAGATCAAAGCCTGTCCCAGACTTCAGCCAACTCTTGGGACATTGTGTGCTCATGGTCTCTTCTTGCTTCTGTCTGTGCTCTGTATGACATCAGTCCAGATATAAGTCAGCTCTTTCCCCAGTCTCCCCCAAAATAAAAAGCAAAGAATCTCACTGACACCAAGCATTCATGAGCAGGCTTTTCTATAGAACTGAGGAGAAGGGCGATTATGGAAGAATCCCCATGCACCTGAGAGAGAGCCGTGGAAGTCTCCACCAAGTTGTGCTAGTTTGCCTTCCTATGGAGAATGGAGAATGGGTCTCTTCTCCCCACAACCTCAACAGCATTTATCATTGGGGGGCGGGGGGTAAGGCAGAACCTCAGTGTTGGTTTGATCTGCATTTCTTTGATGATCAATGATGCTAAGCATTTTTTACATATTTATTAGCCATTTTTCTTCTGAGACGTGTCTGTTCACTGACATTGTGGCATACATATATATAAAACTCAGCAATAAAGAAGGATAGATCTGAGTCATTTCTAGGAAAATGAATGGATCTTGAGACCATAATACTAAATGAAATGTCAGTTGTAGAATGTTAAATATGTCATGGTTTCTTTAATAGGAGACCTAAAATATAAATAATCTATAACGGAACTAAACAAAAAAAGGGGATACAGATGAATGTCCATTTTGTATCTGTGTATTCAAAGTGGTTAGGATAGATATATAGCTACACTCTCTTAATAGAGGGATTTGTTCTAATAGTGTTTGTGGATAGGATATCATGTCTGCATCTTGTACAGCAATTAACCCCTAGGAAAAATGTATGCAATGGGTTGATTATTGAAACTGTCCTACTAATTTGGTTTGAAATTGTCTCATTGCTATTTGTTTCTCAATAAAATTATGGGAAAAAAATAAAAAATAAAAAGGACAAAAAGTTAAAAAAAAAAAAAAAAGGAACCTGAAAGAGAAAAATAGAATCTGAAGGATATGATAGATACTGGGAAAAGGGAATGAACTTATTCAAAAGGAAAGAGTTACTGAGTTGAGGAGAAAAAAAGGAAAAGAATTGAGGGAAAGAGATTAATTTATGTATGTAAGCAGGATAATTTGAGCAACTGTACTGTGAATTTCTGCTGGTCTATGGAAAGAAACTTAATGCTTTAATTTATTTCATCTCCTTTTTTCAATTAGTACTTTTTCTCTTCTTAATCTCTTATACATTTCTTTCTCTTTTCTTCTTTCAATTTTACATGCATATATCTGGGAATATGCATAGCTGATTGGAAGACAACACTGTATTACTAGTACTGTGAAATTCATATTACTTTATTAAGTGAAATTTTTATCACTTGTAATTTTTTCTGTTTTAATTATAATTTTTACTCTTTAAAATTAAAAAAAATCAGTTTTGAAAAAATATATGTAAATAATCTAAAGAGAAAACTCAGAGACATGTTGAAAAAGCAGGCAAGTAGTCTTTGTAGAGGTGGAAAGAACTGTGGAAGGAGGGAGAGGGCTGGGAGGGAGGATGGGACATAAAAAGATCGAGATGAGATGAGATATGTACAAGTTTAAAGAACTCAAACTGAATGCAACCATGATATATTACAAACATAAACTAATACAAAAAAATTTTTTTTAAATTCAGACCAACACTAAGTAAAAGTCTCCACTAAACAGTTCTATTATTTTAACATCTCTGCCAGTCATCCTGCGGCTGGGAGCTCCTGTCTGGTAGTTGTACTTCCTTCCCACAAGTCTGTTCCTCTTCCTTTTCTCTGTTCTGTTCCCTCGCTGCCCCTTCCCTCACTAGGATGTGAGGCAAGTTCCTTATGCACAGAGCTTCCCCCTTCTGTGGGAATACCCTCCACTGCTGAAACCCAGCCTGAAGATCTGCCTTCTAACTTGACTCCACCTTCTAAAAGTAATGCAGTTACCTTGAGCTAGAGATTAGATCCACAGCAGGACTTCACTCAACTTGCTGCTAGTCTGGGCCATAGAAGATGGCCAAGGCCTAGCTTGATCAGGGCCTGCAATTAAAGATAGAGAGGGATTAGGAACACAACAAGAATAATCTAACCCAGAGTAGGTGAAACTGGGAGAGACAACTGTCCGAGATTAGTTCATTTTAGGCTGCAGGATTCAGGTCTCAAGTGTGGAAGGGCCCCAGGGCTGGCTGGCACCCAGATGATCTAGAATCCCCTGGATCTGTTCTAGGTCTCATGTGTCTCTCTCAGATGCCCTGAAAATTTTACAAAATGGGAAGAACAGAGATACCATATACCTTCCCAGAAAGAAGCAAGATTATCCTGTGATGTCTGAAGCCCCCACATAGATTCCTTGATCAAGCGGCCAAAATGATCCTTATGGCCCATCTAGGGCAGGACTTGAGGCAGAAGCCCCGCTGGTGGAGAGTCCACGCTGGCTTGGGGCCACTGCTGCGAATGAACTTCAAGTTGATCTTGTGACCATACTGGATTGTGGAATCCACCTTCCCCCATAATCCTCCCATCTCTGGGACCTCTGTTGCTCAAGGAGCTGGCTGCGTGGGGTGTTTGCTGCAAACTCCAGAAAAACAGCTTAGGAATAGAGTGGGAGAAGGGGTGAAACCAGTGCAAGGAGACGGGGGGGGGGGGGGGGGGAAGAGGAAAGATGCTGCTGAGCCAGAGCCACAGGTTCACCCCAAAGCGGGGAACTAGGTGCATCTTCTTCTTAGTAGAAGGCAGAGTTCTTGGTCTGGAGGTGAGGGCTGGGCAGTGTCATAGAGGGGTGGAGAGGAGACCCTAGCACACCTAAAAACTGCTGCCTAGGGGCCCCATTTCTACACAGCACTCATGGGGCATGCAACTCCTACTCCCTACATAAGGACATTATCCAATTAGCTTAACTCTCCCTGCAGACTTGAGGAAGACTGCAGGGAGATTGTGGTTTTTGAGTCTGAGTTCCTGCACACCCAGTTGTCATAGCTGTGTCAGGCTTGAAGCTGGAGGGACAGCCTGACACAGGCTGGGTGTTTTTTGACTCCCCATCCCTGGGATGGTCCCAACAAATTTGATTCTCTGTGTATTTTGACCTCCGCACCACCAGATTCTCTTTGCGGAAGTGTGTATCCAAAAGAGGAAGCAAGGCTGCCTCAGAAGCAGACCTCAGCCCACACCCAGAGAATGGGGCCCTTGCTTTAACTCCAGGGGAGGTGACCCTGCCCTCTTCATTGTGCTCAAACCTCTGCCAAAGAAGTCGGTTTCATCATCTGGAGGGACTGGGCTGGGAGCTGAGGCAGGAGCCCCATAGGTTGAGGGTCTGTGACGGCTTGGGGCCACCACCACCACGGATCAGTGTAGACCATCTCAAGAGTCCTTTCTCTTGGAAGAAGTCCTCCCGAGCCTACAAGACTAGCTCTCTACAGCAGTGGGTACCTGTTGCTCTTAAACTCAACACACAGGACTTCACAGCACAGCCCCAGCGGAACCCTAGGCAATCCACCTGCGCCCAAACCTGCCTTCCCCGGACCGGACCTTAGAATTTGGAAATCCTCCCAGGGGTCCCTGTCAGCCGGGCCTCACCCCTGCGCCTTGGGGAAGGCCCTAGCCACCGCAGGAGGGCTCGGCACGCCCGGCTGCGGGGAATTCGGCTCCCGTCAGGCGGCGGTGCTCACAGGAGCCGCGTGACGGGCGGCCAGCGGGCGGGGGCCCCTGGAACCTGCCCGCGTAAGGCTTCCCTGGGCGGTCGCCAGCCCAGTTCCGCCTCGCGGGCGGGAGCGGGGGCGGAGCGCAGCCTTTTGTAGCTTGGAAAGGAGTGGCGAAGACCTGGCGGTCTTGACGGCTGGCTTGGCCGCAGCTCGCACGCTCTGTCCCCGGAGCTCATCCCGACGCGCGGTTTCTCCAAACCGGCCCGGAACGCTTTCCATCGCAGCTGAATTTGAGAGATCATCTCCGTGTCACTTCCGCCAGCAAGCCACCTGTCCTCTATCAGACAGGACACATGGGCCACGAGGTCACCTGCCCGTGGAGGGGTCCCCTGTCTCGCCTCCAGATGAGGACCTGGATCGAGCCGGTGGTGGCCTCGACTCAGATGGCCGCCTCCCTCTATGACGCAGGGCTGCTCCTGGTGGTGAAGAAGTCCTTCGGGGCCGGGAACTCCTCCAACCACAGCACCACCCCGTCTCCCCGCGGGGCTCAAGAGGACCAACAGCAGAAAGCCATCTCCAATTTCTACATCATCTACAACCTCGTGGTGGGTCTGACGCCCTTGCTGTCTGCCTATGGGCTGGGCTGGCTCAGTGACCGCTACCACCGCAAGATCTCCATCACCGCGTCTCTGCTGGGCTTCCTGCTGTCCCGCCTCGGGCTGCTCCTCAAGGTGCTGCTGGACTGGCCTGTGGAGGTACTGTACGGAGCTGCGGCGCTAAACGGACTGGGCGGCGGCTTCTCAGCCTACTGGTCGGGGGTCATGGCTCTGGGATCCCTGGGCTCCTCTGAGGGCCGCCGCTCCTTGCGCCTCATCCTTCTCGACCTGATCCTGGGCTTGGCAGGGTTCTGCGGCAGCATGGCCTCGGGACATCTCTTCAAGAAGATGGTTGGACACTCCGCGCAGGGCCTGGTGCTGACTGCCTGCAGCGTGTCCTTTGCTTTTTTAGCCTTCTTCTACAGCGTCTTGGTGCTGCAGGTCCCCAAGCCTGTGGCCAAGCCCAGCAAGACGCTCCCCAGCCTGGATACTGTGTCTGGCACAGTGGGCACCTATCGCACACTGGATCCTGACCAGCTGGATAAGCAGAGTGTAGTAGGGCACCCTCCATCTCCAGGAAAACCAGAGCCCCCCAAAAGTATCATTGCCCTGCTCTTTGTGGGTGCCATCATGTATGACCTGGCAGTGGTCGGCACAGTGGATGTGATGGGTCTTTTTGTGTTGAGGGAGCCTCTGAGTTGGAACCAAGTGCAGGTGGGCTATGGTATGGCTTCCGGGTACACCATCTTCATCACCAGCTTCCTGGGTGTCCTGGTCTTCTCCCGCTACTTCCAGGACACTACCATGATCATGATTGGCATGGTCTCCTTTGGGTCAGGATCCCTTCTCCTGGCCTTTGTGAAAGAGACATACATGTTCTACATTGGTGAGTCTGGCGTTCTTGGGGAGGCAGTACATTGCTGGCCCTCTGCCCACAGGGCTGACACCAGGAATACTGTGGTCTTGGTTTCCTAGCTCTTTACCAGGGGTTGAACTTGCCAGCGAGGAAGCACAGGGAATCAGGTCAAGTGCACTTGCGTTGAATCTGTTCTGCTGATTGAAATGTTACCAGCATGGAGCCCGTGGTTCTAGGGGGCCAAGAGGTGTAGTCAATGGTGCCTGGAGTCTGCAGGGAGGCTTGGGGATGGACAAAGTTGAGTTTCTTGGGTTGGCAAGATAGGCAAGCACACAGGGACCAAGGTTCAATCCCTGGCACCACATGCTGCACCAGCCCTGCCCCCTGGGTGGGCTGAGCCTGCTGGAAAAAAAAGAAAAAGAAAAAAAACAAAGTTGAGCTTCTTCTTCCCATGTTTTTTCAGTACTGGAGACTTAACCCAGGAGCACTGATGTATACCCTCAGCCCTCTTTTTTTTTTTTGAGACAAAAAATAAAGGCTGGCTGCAAACGTTCAATCCTTCTGCCTTCACCAAGTTGATTGGATTACAGGCATATGCCAGCTTCTTCGCATTTTTTTTTTAAGATAGCCTCACTGTGCATCTCAGGCTGGCCTTGAACTCATAGCAATCCTCCTGTCTCCGCCTCCTGAATGCTGAGATTATGGGCATGCACTACTACATCCAGCTTCCAATTATAAAGGGATAAAACATTAAGTAATCCAGCCAAAAAGGTCCCAACAGAACTTTCTACAGTAGCAGAAATGGCCTTACAGTAATCCAGTCTGTCCCATACAGTAGCCACTTGCCACATGTGGTATTAAGTGTTTGACATGGGGTAGGGCAATTAAGAAGTTTATTTCATTTTAATTAATTTAAATAGTCATGCATGCCGAACAGCTAACATATTGGAAAGAACAACTAAAATGTTACCAGAAGGCTGTTAAGCACTTCAGAAAAACACCTAACCAAGTGCAATATAACCCCTGGCCAGCTCCAGTTAGGAAGGCTACTGCTAAGGACGGAGTCTAAGGACAGAGTATGTCTCTCCCCTTTCCTTTCCACCAGTCTCCCTCCCACCTTCTTCTCTCTCCCCACAACTCCCTCCCAAACTCAATGCATGGCTAATTAATAGGGACGCGTGGCAACTGCCATGCGGGACACACTTTCGGAAGTGTTCTACCAAAGCACCTGGGATCATCTCCCCCAGATGTTCACGTATGGTGAGGACAGGTACTTCTCTCCTTCAGAGGCTAGGAGCAGAACCTTGTGGCACTTTGGTGGTGGTGCTTTGGTGGTGTCAGCTCTCCTTCCCCAGGAACCACTCCACTCTGCCAGTACAAACCAGACCACCTTTGCTGTCAGTGTCTTTGTCAATGGTGCCCTGCCACCTTGCAGAGTTGTACCCAATGTGAACAGCTTTGTCTGACCACAGAGAGGGTCTCAATGAGGAGGGCACTGGTCTGCCAGCAGAGAGGCTACTTCTTCCAAGTCAAACATGTAGGGAATGTAGGGGAAAGGACTGGAAGGGAGCCAGGCTTTTGCTTCGTTCTGATATCTTTTCAAGCATAGGCTGCGGTGAAGAGTGTTATTGGTGATGTTTTACAGCACGAGTAGTCATGCTGTTTGCGCTCATCCCCATCACGACCATCCGCTCAGCCATGTCCAAGCTCATCAAGGACTCCTCTTATGGTAAGTGAAAGGAATCTAAGATCTTCCACCCGAGGCTGTTTCAGAGCTGTTGGATTTGAGGCACAGATTTGCAGAAGACCCACGAGAAAGTTCCAGAAGCATCGTTAAATACATTAGAAACAGTGGTTTCCAGCCAGGACACATAAGAGAGTGAAAACAGCTCAGAAAGTCAGTCACTGAAAAGTCACAGAAAGATACTTATCCACAAACTTCGGGATGATGCAGCTACGAAACTGGAAAAGAGTCCTTGGAAGAGTGAGAGGTTCCTCCCACTCCAGGGCTCTCCAGAGACTTCCTAGAGAAAAACAAGGAGAGAGAGACAATAGGACATTTCTTATTAACCTCTGTCCCCTTCACAGGAAAGGTGTTCGTCATACTCCAGCTGTCCTTGGCTCTGACTGGAGTGGTGACATCCACTGTGTATAACAAGATTTATCAGCTCACCATGGACAAGTTTGTCGGCACCTGCTTTGCTCTCTCCTCCTTCATATCCTTCTTGGCCATGGTCCCAATTGGGTAAGAGAGGAGCAGCCTCATCGTGTGACCTGGTGCCTGGTGTTTAGGTGAAGGGCTGTGGGTCCCTGTCTAGCCTACCATGGCAGGATTATTTGCTCTCAGTATTTTTGCAGTGATTTCCGTACAAGTTCTCTCACCAACAAAAATGTCCTCCCACAAGCTGATAATCTAGTTATCGGGAAATTACCCCAAAACACAATTGAATGAAACAGGCTGGCTCACTTCCTGGCAGTTTTGTAGTGACAATTTATTTATAGGCACTTTGTGTACAGTACTTCCTTATAATTGGAGGCTGGTATTAGAAACTCTGAGCCCCTCAGATCTTTTTGTTTGGCTCCCTTTGGGTGAGAATGACCCTGCCTCCTTTCTAGTGCTGTTTTCTCGCTGTGTCCTGACAGGGCTCTGTGCTCCATATACAAAACCTCCTGGCCATTGGGCTGAGTGAGTGTCCCACAGAGCCTTACGCAGTTTCTTTGACTCAATGCTGGGAGGTATCAGGCTGAGAAGTGAAAGATAGCATGGCTGGTCCTCAGCTGTTAGTCAAGATCAACAGAAGAAACACACAGTACGGTTCTGCCTTCAACCAGCCCTGCCCAAATAAGAGTGTGAGTCACAAAGGCTGGCCACATGAGTGCTTTACATTTGTTACAAAGGAGTGACAGGTGAAACTCATTGTAATAATGTAGGCAGTATCCAAAATATCATTTCAACATGGCATCAACTTACAAAATTAATCTAGAAGATATTGTTTTATTTTTAAACTGTCTTCACAATCTAATTATATATTTTATATGTATAGTACATTTCAATCTGGACTAGTCACATTCCAGGCATTCAGTTCCTCTTGTAGCTAATTGGGAATAATATGGGAATATTGGATGGTCCTCCTTCAGACTGTTAAGCCCTGTATCCCTTATCCTGAAGTGAGCTTCTCTCATGTATCAGTGCTGCTTGGCCATATGAAAGGAAAAGAGGGAGGAAAGGATGGAAGGAGGGATGGAGGGAAGGAAGGAAGAGAGGGAAGAAAGGAAGGAAAGAGAAACAAAAGGGAGGAAGAGAGAAGGAAGGAGGAAGGGAGAAAAGGGAGGGAAGAAAGAAAAAAAGGCTAGACAGACAGACATACGGCCACAATAGGTAGAAGTGATTTGCTACATGAAGGCTCTATATATTGGCAATGACATTATTATAGACAGCAGAATGGAAAATAATTGAAGATAAATTAAATGAGGACAGTAATAATGTGATTTTTAAAAATTTCTTCACATTATATCATAACATAGGTCTCCTGAAATAGGAGCCATCAATCATTGAGGTTTCTGGCTTTATTTTTTTTTATTTTTTTTATTTTTTTGGCGGAACCAGGGATTGAACTCAAACCCTTGCGCTTGCCAAGGAAGTGCTTATTCCACTGAGCCATCTCCCCAGCCCCTCTGGCTTGCTTTCTTAGTTGCAAAAAATAAACCTGGCACACATTAGGCCTTAGGTTCAATCCCCAACACTGTCAAAAAAAAAAAAAAAAAAAAAAAGTGGAGAAAAATATGATATGAAGATCAGGCAACTGAGAGCTTGTACAAACATAGGGCCATGATGGAGCTGATTTCCCAAGGTGAGGGCTGAACCAGCTCTGTCCTCAGGCTGTCCAGCCTTCAGGACTAAGTCGTGGCTGAATAGGCTGGACTGACTCTGTGAGAACTACCATGCGATGCAAGTGACTCAGGTGCTCCAGCTCCGTGACCCAGTGAGTAATGGATGAGCAGCTTTGCCCTCTGAAGAATCTTCCAGTCCTATTTCATTGGCAGTTGGGTGAAGTAGTTTCTTTAACTTAAACACCGAAAACCAATAGAAAACAAGTCTAACTGGCTAATGCGGATCATAAGGATAGAAACACACAAAAGCCATGAGAAAATCAGTAATTTATTCCTTTCTGCAGTTTCATCTGTTTTCACTGTGCTGAGTAGGGTGTTTTGCTGGACTGGCACAATCTGGATCCACTTCCTTGATGCTAGGAGAAGTCTCTGGACTAGAACTGCCAACAGCCTGCTTGCAACAGCAAGGGGCTGTGGCCCTGCCCTTTCCTGGCACCCAAGCGAGCCATTATCATGCCACTGTGAGGACCTGCCCTCTCCTGCTGGCTTTTTTTTTTTGCCTGCACTAGGAAGATGCTGAGGAAATCACTGCATGGTTCTATCCACACTCAGCCAAGGCTTTATGCTACACACAGAAAATAAAGCCATCAGAAGAGAATGGTCGCATTTTGCTCTGGGCTATCTTCTCATTTGAGATTCATTCTCTAAACAACGGGAAGTACTCCCAAACTTCAAACTGCCGTTTTTATTTCCGCACTTGGGTTTCCTCCTATTCCTGCTCCCATTCCACTCTCTACTATCCCAGTACAAGGCAGCATCACCCACCTGAATGGGTAGAATCCTGAGAGTCACCAGGATCCTTCCTTTTCATCTCCCCCCAACTCCAATCCATCAGGCCTCATTAATGCTATCTCCAGAGTATGCCTTAAACACATGCTTTCCTTTTTATCTCTCCTGCAACTCTTCCTAGTGGAAATGGCGATGAAGTTAAGGTCACCCCTGACGAAGTTAACATTGAAACCATTCTTCGCATATCTGTTCTTGTTTCCTGCCCATTCCACCTGGTGGCCAGAACAATTATTTAAAGTATAAATTGGATCATGTCATGTGTCAAGGCTCTGCAGTTGGCTTTCATTTCTCTTAGGATAAAACTCAAATGTCTTATACATTTTTTAAAAAATCTTTTATTTATCTATTTATTTGGTACAGGGTCTCTACACAGCTTAGACTTGTAGTGATCCTACTGTCTCAGCCTCTCTCGAGCTGGGATTATAGTTATGTGCCACCTTGTGTGGTTCTGGGCCGGCATGGCATGTGATACTAGAGACTTAACCCAGGTCCTTGTGCTTTCCAGGCAGGTGCTTAAATGGCTGAACTATCTCCCCAGCCCCCAAATGTCTTATGATAGCCCACAAGGTCTTACATAATTGCACCTGCCAGCCTCACTCACCTCAGATTCCAGCTACTCATCACTCGCACACACCCTTCGTGTTCAGCCATGCTCCTCCCTTTCCTCGCCAATACATCTTTCTTCACCCAGTGAGTTGTGGTCATAACCTAAACAAGGACTCTCCTAATCCTTCATCTGAGTTAAATCCTTCTATTATGCCTCCCCAAAGCACCGTACATTTTTCCTTCCGAGAATGAGAGTTGATGACCATGTAGTGATTACCTCTTGAGGATGCTTCCCACTAGACTGTAGGCTTTCTGAGGCCAGAGACTGTGGCTGTTTGGCTTACCATGTGTCCTCTGTGTCCAGTAGACAGCCTAGCATATAAGAAGAAGTTCCCCTTAGGGGCCGGCCAGATAGCTCAGTGGATAAAAGCCCCTGCTTAGGCAGACGCAGGGACCAGGGTTTGATCCCCAGCGTGCCATGCCAACCCCACCCCCGGGGGACACTGAGATGGTGATTGACACTGGGCATGGTGGCACACACCGGTAATCCCAGTGCTTGGGAGGCTGAAAACAGGACCCTGTACTAAATATATATTTTTTTAAAAAGTACTCCAAAAGGATTTGTTTAATGAATGAATGCTAAGAAGAGTATGACATTTACAACCCATACTACTTACCACTCACATCCCAGAGCTTCCTGGTGGCTGAACATGAAGTTAGGAGCTTGCCAGAAACCCACGGTAGGAGTCAGCAGTGAGGGCTACAAGGCAAGTTCTTGAGGTCCTGTGCTGGCTGCCTCCGAAGTCTTGCCTTTCCGCTTGCCAGTCACATAAGACAATGAATTTTATTTTAAGTAGTTAACTGCTCCTCCCAGTAGGGCCCAAGGGCTCATGGGGGTTGGGACCTTTCTACAATGCTTTCCCTTAGAAGGTTTCTATTTAAGCTCACACCCATGGGTGACTCCAGGTGCTAGGGATCCATCAAGAGCTATGCTCTAGCTTCGAACCTGAGGATCCTGAAGCTCACATGGAGAAAACTGGTTCTCAGAGGCTGAAGGACATGATGCATCACACAGATCTAAGACTTCGACTAAGAGCTCCTAAGCGTTAAGACTCCATTGGTCTGCTATTGCAGAACAAGGTTTAGGAGATAAAGGGACTAGGAAGGGAGAAGATGAGGAGCTAGTTCTTGAGATTAGCAAATGTTTATCTTGATTTTGAGATACAGATGAGAATTCTTCATCAGGCAATAGATGCAGATAGATTCTAGAAAACTGTAAATCTAAAGTGCTGATGATGTGTAAAACAGAGGTCATTTTTATGGGACAAGAAAGAACAAGAATTGGAAGAAGCCCCAGGCCATCCTTCTCACTTAGTGTAGCATCCTGGTGCCATAATGGGTTTAGCCTCTCACTCAGATCTCCCCAGCATAGCCTCTCATCCTGAGATAGAGTAGCCAGAGACATCTCCAACCTTGGCTAGGAAGAAAAGCCACACCCTTGGCCCCACTCCAGCCATTCTCTTCTAACTGTCTGTTGTAAATTCTTACAGCATTGTGGCCTGTAAACAAGTCCCAGGCTTGCAACGTGAAGACAGGACAGAGAAATGAAGGTGCAGATCTGCAGGAGTTAAAATCACCAGCAGTAGCTGGCTCTCTCAGAAGACAAGGAAGGAACCAGAGAGCCAGTGACCAAAACAACTATGAAACAAGAAACCTAAGTTCCAACCAAAGTCAGCCTGCAAGTAGCTCTGGTTCAAGGGTGCCAGGTGGTCGGAAAGCACTTTCTGGGTGATAGAAGAACTTTCTCACTTTCATATGCCCCTATTAGGCAGGGGCTAGGTTCAGAGGCTGCAGACTGCCATCCCAAGCCCTAAACGGGGCTTGGGCTCCAGCTGCCACCAGCCAGCCCTGTTTCTTCCAGGTACTGTTTGGATGGCTCTTACACAGGACTAATTGGTCACCTGGGTGCTGTGCTAAAGTCCCACGGGGATACAAATGAGGCCTGCATTTTCAACAGCCTGAAGGAAAGGGATGTTTTATAAGAACAGCCAGTAGTTTGGGATGAACAATACCTTTCAAATTAAAAATAAAACCTTGAGAAAAAAAAAAAGTCAGCCTTCTTTCCTGGGCCCTCATTAGCTATGGAAATTCAAGAGCAACAGAGCTGTTCAGGGTAACAGCACTGAGGTGGTTGTTTTCTTTCTTTTCTTTTCTTTCTTTTTTTTTTTTTTTTTTTTTTATGGCAGAACCAGGGATTGAACTCAGGCCCTTGCATTTGCCAGGGAAGTGCTTATTCCACTGAGCCATCTCCCTGGCCCCATGTCATGCTTGTTTTCAAGGAGTAAACATCAGAAGATTTTCTTAGTGGAGTAGTCAGTTGAATACTTTCAGTCAACAATACTTTCCACAGTGGAGGGTGCAAAGGGACAGGATGTATAAGAGCCATTTTATTTCAAGGTACGTATTTCTCTTGTCTATTTTACTTACATATTAAAAGCAGACTCACCTCTCAATAAAGTCAACATTCACAGTGTGAATGTGTGAATCACTCTTTCCTCTTACCACTACAGATATGGCCTTCTTATAACTGGGGTGAAACACAAAGCTAGAGCTAGGGAAAGCATTTAAATGTCAAGGCATTTGGGCTTAGAGACTTTGTATCTGTAATCTTTGCCAGGAAATAGACAAAATCTTATGGCCTATCTACTAAGGTTCAGGCTTCATGCTAGGTGTGGAGATACAGAAAATACAGGAACGACTCCTGCCCTAAGAGAGTGCAGTGAGCAGGTGGTATGCACAGAAGAGAGGACAGTGGTGTCCCTTATAACAAATGCTCATGCAAGGGAGCGTGTTATGCAGAAGTGGGGAAAGAGAGCTTCCAGGACATGGTAAGACTGCAAGGAAACAGCGGCTACCAAGACCAGTTGCTGGGGAACATTCCAGGCAAAGGCTACAAGATTCTGGAAAGCCTGAGGGAGAAAGATTTCCCAAGATACATGAATTCAATGGGAAGGTGTCAAAGAAGGAGGAAGAGGGATGAGTACCAATAAAAAGGAGATAGAGGAGACTGGAGCAGGGAGGAAGGCTAGCATAAAAGATCCTTTCAAAAGAAAATATGCTTCTTTGGGGAGGAGGTAGTTTTGAGTGTTAGCTCAAGAGACTATGTTTCTTGTTAGAATACCAGACAGTTGTTGCAAGATTTTAATTAGAACACAGAATGTTTGCATTTGCATTTTAAAACGCTCTGGAAGCACCATGGGAGAAAAAAAAAAAAAGATAAGCTAAGGACCCTGCAGCAATGCGGGTGAGAATGACCACGGATGGGCACAGTGGGTAAGAAGCGATGAGCAGGGGAAAAGCAGGTGGGTGTGAAGCTAGGGACTGGATGGGCGTCGATGGGTACACTGTGGAGTATGAGGCAGGTGGGCTCAAGAATGGCTCACTTTGGGGGTTCAGGCAGTCAAGAAGGATGTAGGACCCCTCACTGAGGCAGGCAGTATGAGTAGGACCAGTGGGATGGGAAAGACGAGCTCAAGACCACTGTCAGCCTCTCCAAATCACCAATGTGCTCCTTCCTCTTCATCCTTGCCTTCCACTCCAGTCCATACCACAAATGAAATGAATTCCTGGCTTCTTCATTCCTACTCCCAAAAAGCTTGCTCTTAAAAACCAAAAACTTCTCCTTCATGTCCTCATCCTGCTACAAGGTGGTAGCTTGACCTGAATTTGACTCTTAAAACTCTGGTACTTTTTCAAACCCCACTGGTCCTCAAAGTAGCAGCTTTAACCTTTTTCAGCTGTCCCTGGGTCACATTTCTAACAGATTTCTGACCCAGTGATTCTCAAACCACCAGCATCAGCCTAATCTGAGAACCTCTTAAGAAATGCAAACTGTGGGGCCCTACTCAAGTCCATCTCTAGCAATAGGGCCTAACATGTTATAAGTCTTCAAGATATGAACCACCACTGTAACCTATGGAGACTTTTCTCCACCTCCTCTCCATTCATCCTAGGTTTTTTTGTTTTTTTTTTGTTTTTTTTTTATTTTTTTTAGGGGGAGCAGGTACCAGGAATTGAACTCAGGACTTCACGCTTGCCAGGCAGGAGCTGCACCACTGAGCTAAATCCTCAGCTCTTCCATTCATCCTTGATTCCTGAGGTCCCCAAATGCCCTGTCCTTGGTTCTCTTCTCAAGCAATTTGCTCTACTCTCATGGACTCCAGAACTCTGTTTCCAACAGTTAACATGTTCACCTGTTTCCCCAAAGAATCGAAACCAAATGATTCTATCATCTAAGATGGTAATTTTAAAGTATCTTTTTCCCTGATTAATTTCACTTAATATCATCACTTTCAGTTCCAGGACGGAAGTTTCCAAATCACCTCTGACTTCCCTTCACCATGGAAACTTGGAAACTTCCTAAATCAAGCTGAATTGCCATCTCATTCACTTCTTTGCTTTGTAATCTCCATCTATTCCCCAGGCCTTCAGACTGACCACAATCCTCCAGCATCGTATCTCCCTACCTTCTAAAAAGAAAGTATTATCCTGCTTTTAAAAAAAACAAATTTCATTTGGATGTGCAGACACATGACTATAATCTCAGCATTTTGGAAGGATCACAAACTCAAGACTGGCTGGGCAACTAACTTATCAAGATACTGTCTTAAAATTAAAAATACAAAAAAGCAGTTGGGATGTAGCCCAATATGAAATCCCTGGGTTTGATCCTCAGTACTAGAAAAAAGAAATTCAAACATACAGTAAAGCTTGCTATCCATAATGTTTTAAGTTGGCCACATTTAAACAATAGGGAGAATCTTTCCATAGGATCCATGGCATAGCAAGCACTCAAACTTAGACATTTCATATACATAGTTAGTCCTGTCAGCCACCTCTGGGGAATGTTTGTCTTCATTTCAGAGATCGAAAACTGAAGGTTCAGAGGCATGATTTTCTTAAAGCCACACAGCTAGTCAATGGAAAAGCTGAGATTTGAATGCAAATCTCTTTCTTCATTTTGCTCCTTACCTTGTATGACTGCAGTCTTAGATTAATAATGTATACTATCAGGCAGTCAAGTTCAACATCATTGTAGGTTCGTTTCCAATCCATGGGCATCACTGGGTAGACTTACCTGAGCACTCGGGCCTCTAATTTGCAATACAGATTGCTTTGCAAGATATTCCTTATTTAACAGCTGAGTTCTGTTCCTATGTCTAAGTTGTTAAATGCACTGGTTGCTGAATGGGGAACTATATATAGCACATATAATATTCAGAACAAAGGAATGGTTAAGGAGACTCCAACTTGATGGTTTTGCTTTTACTTGCATAGCTCTTACATGCACCACTGTAATATATAACAGAGCATCTAACTACAGTACTATATGATCAGCAGAAATTACAGTACTGTATAAACAAGGTGGACTGTACAAAAAAAGACATTGGGGCTCCATAAACAAGAGATATAGAAGTGTACAAAAAAGAAAAGGTGGTCATAAATCCAAACAGCAAGCCCCAGTAGTAAGCCCATTCATTAATCCAGTCAGTCAGTAAATGAGGAGTATCTGTACATTCCTACAATTTCATAAATCACAGACAGTTGTTACTAATTCTTCAAAGACACCTTAACAGTAAAAAGCAAAAAATCAGGAAGCAACAGGCCCTGGCCCAGAATATAATGTGCTTCTCTGTGGGATGGTACAGGGGGAAAAAAAACTCTTCCATGTCACTTGAACTGGCTGTCAAGTAGCCTGCCAATCATGGCAGTAATTATATAGGTAGCTTACTCATCTCCCCAAATTAGAGTTAATCTGTAAGATGCAAAAGAAAGTAAACTGAGGTTTACATATA
>NW_004524873.1:71397-73220 GCF_000260255.1 Octodon degus
AACATAAAAAAGCTGGTTTCTTTAAAAATTGTTTCTTAATTTAGTTGTGTAAAAATAACATACTGACACTTATTGTGTAAAAAATCGCTGCAACATGAAACTGGAGCTCACAGCTGCTTTGGTTTCTCTGCAGTGCAGCATAACCAGCAACTGTGGAGGACACAATAAAACGTGCCTGTGCTGAGTTCTCTGCAGAGGGCTGAAAGTGACGGCATCAGAGAAGGCCCCTCACGACACTTTTTAAAGTTATTCATATAGAAACATGTATTTCATTACAAATTCTGCTCCGTTCCATTTAGTGAGAGATAAATGTGCCTAGGAATTACAGTACAGAACTGCAGCAGTGAAGGGCTTAGCTGTTACACAAAAATAAACCAAGAAAGGTAACAGGTTCACACAGTGTGACGGAGTAAGCAAAGGGCCTGGCACCAAGTTCACACAGCCTTCTGTCAGAGGTACATGTGCACCACACAGAAACACTCTGGTTACACCTGCATGGTCTGGTGGTAAAGCTGAAAGCGACATCAAAGAAATTCACTCTACACGCCGACGGATTCTCAGCAGTCAATTCTAACATTAGTGGTTAGGTAAGAGGACAGAAAATGAAAATGAGTGTATCTCGTAAAATATCAAGTGTAACATAGCAATGAAATGCAAATGTTAAAAGAACATCATACAAAAAAAAAATGCATCAAAGGTTTAAAAAACTGAGGCATAGGTACTATATATGTGAATGGGTACTCGTCCAAGGATCTCATGAAAATCTGTATCTTAACACTCAACTGGAATGTATTCTTTTTATTCAGGAGTGTTACATGTTCATGCTCACAACTCACACATGGTGCCCAAGAGCCCCGCTGTCACTGTCACCAGCCTGCATCTGCATCTGCATCTGCGCTTGCATCCTTGCAATCATCTCTTGCATGCGGCGAAGCTCAGCTTCCTTTTCCAGCAGGATCTGATCTTTATTCATATCCTCATTCTCCACTTTCCTGCCACCTCTCTTAAGCCTCTCAGAACGGAAATTTTCATAGTGCAGGTCCTGGGTCACTTCCTGTAGATCTTGCATGTGGGTGATGAGCATGGTTCTCAGCTTCAAAAAATCGTTATGTTCAGGATTCTCCACCTCCACAACACCCCATGGGTAGAGGCGACCTCTGACCTTCTTGCCTTTGGCTTCAATCAGCTTGTTGGATCCAACCACAGAAAATGGGATACTGGCCTTGAGGAGCCGAGTTTGCTCTTTAAAGTCTTCATCTTCATCTGATTCTGCATCAGGTAAGTGATAGATTTTGATGTTATGTTCTTCAATTTCATCCAGAATCCTTTTCTTCAGTCGTTCACACTCCTTCAGAGTGAGTGTGTCGGCTTTCGCAATGACAGGCACAATGTTTACCTTATTGTGTATTGCTTTCATAAATGCGACATCTAAAGGCTTCAGCCCATGTCCAAAAGGTGAAATGAAATAGAAGCAGCAGTGCACCCTGTTATCAATGATGTGTCGCCTGTTCAAGCCACTCTCATCGTGAAGGTAGCGTTCAAACTGCTCATCGATGTAGGAGATGATGGTCTTAAAACAATCCCTGTAATTGATGGCATCCCCATAGCCAGGTGTGTCCACTACTGTCAGGCGCAGCTTAACCCCACGTTCTTCAATCTCCACAGTTGAAGCCTCAATTTGGACAGTTCTTTCAATTTTCTCTGCAGCTCCAGGTATGATTCTTTCTGGATAGAGATCAGTCAGGAACAGGCTGTTTATTAGAGTTGATTTTCCTAGACCTGACTCACCAACCACCATCAGCGTGAACTCAAAACCTTTTTTC
>NW_004524873.1:73320-90675 GCF_000260255.1 Octodon degus
TTTACATATATATATAATTTTTGTCCTGTTGCTCTGTATTTCCTGATTTTTGCAGATAAACTGCTATCTTTTCAGAGAAAATAAGAAAAGAAGAGGCACTCATGTTTTCCTGACTTACAGACAGGTACAAATGAGAGCAGGACTCAAGATAAAGAAAGCATCTTTTATCAGTTTATTGGTCCATTATTTTAAGTTATTTGAGGTAAAGAAATTGTAAATTTACAAGCTAATAGTTTACCAAGCAGTACAAATTCTTTGTTTACCTCAAAATGTAATACTAATCCCATAGTAAACAACAGAATTTTTTATACATAGACATATGAAAAAAAAAGTGGACAAAAACTGTGTGCCGGCATCACAAATTCAACAAAAACCTTTTTCTTTAATTTTATAATCTCTGGGATTCATAATAAAGAAAAAGGGGTGACATCCTTTTAACATTTGGTGGCTTCATGAAATAAAGCCTTCAGTCTGTAAATAGGCCACTTTCGGAACGCACACTCCCAAGCACTCTTCATTTTCACAGCTTCTGTTGTGGCTTACTGGCAGCATGGAAAGACTGTGACACACACAAAGGACTTCACCAATACCTCAGAAAGTTTTTTCTTTTCAGTTTTTAAACATAAAGAATGATTTTTTAAATAAAAAAAAACACAGTCCATAATTTGGACATGTTCTAAGCAAAAGTTTCAATCTCTTGACAGTTAAAATACAAGTTTAGAAAGTTTGCTGGCAGTTGTGTCATGGGAGTGTATCTGACGACGGTCACCTCACACAGTCCTGACTCACAGAGGTGGAGGGCACAGGCACACAGAAACACAGGGACCAGGGACTCCGTGGGACAGGACAAAATCTCAGGTGTTTCCAGGCAGACAGTGCTGTCAGTGAAGAGCTGCTGGCTCATTGCCTGATGAAGGCCGGGCAGACACGGCCACTGCTCTGCTGAGCAGATTCTCAGGGCTCTGCCAGCTACTTCCCCTCTCCCCGCTTCCACACTGAGGAAACAGTGATTCCACTGTGCTCCTTCCAGCATCACTTCTGACCCAAGGACGACTCCATGACTGTAAACATCTGTCCAGTGGGGTGTGGACAGGTGCTGGCTGCTCTGACCTGGCCTGCAGAGAGCTAGATCCATCTGGCAGCTGGGCAGTGCTCCAGGGAGAGGCACATGTGCAGTACTCTTCAGCACTGACTTTAGCTAAAAGCTCTGCTAAGAGGGACTCCATTATGTGAGTCACTATAATAGATTTTATGCTTTTGGCATTTCAATCTGTGCAGAATTTCCAACCAAAACATGGTGCTCTGAGGTTCCCCCAGTATCTTAAAAAGCCATTCTGTAGAAGTCGGGTAAACCTTTAATGCTGACATAACCGACAGAGTTCTTTTGATCACTATGATTTGTCAATGCTGATATCACAGATCTATAATCAAAAGTATGCCACAAGGCACTAAATTAATCTTTCACACTTTAAAACAATGAAAGGTGTTGTGCTCCCTGTGTTTCCTTATATTATTAAAAATAGCATTTGGCAATAGCGATATGTAGTTTTCTCCCCCCAAAGGCCACCCTAATCATGACCCTCACTTTCTGTCTTGTTGTTTTAAGAGGATCAAGGATTGACTATGTTAGATCACTAGTATTTCAATGGAATGACTGATTACAATTCTAAAACTCTTTCTACCCAGAATTTTAAAAACACTAGTTGAATAAGGCATATTATTATTATTATTATATATTTAAAATTTCTTAAGAAGTACAGTTAGGCTTTTAACAGTCTGTTGGTTTGTTGTTGTTGTTTTTAATTCTGGAATTGATTTTCAAGTGCTAAATACACAGAATATTTATATCTTTAAGTTATTTTCCACAGCACTTATTTACAGCCTAGTATAAACTACCTGGATAGCATATTTTTCTGCCACATAGAAAAGGCTGGGCAGGATGCATTTCTAACACATAAGCAGGAACAGCCCCCTGCCTTGCCTTTGTAAATGCAGGCAGCCCCTGCACTTTCCCTGATATGTGCAACTTTGGGGAGAACTGACATCCTTAAATAAGAGTGGGTTAGTGAGAAATTGGATCCCTGGGTTACTCATTGAAAACAAAAAAGAAGTAAGAGGTGTGGTGGAACTCATTTGTCATCCCAGCTACCTCGGCTGGTTGAGGGGGAGGATCACATTTAAGACTAGCCTGGACGGCTTAGGGAGATGCCGTCTCAAAAATAAAAATTTCTTTTAGAAAGAAAGAAAGAAGAGGGTGCTAGGGATGTAGCTCAGTGGTTGACGGCCTTACTAACATGCACAAGGCCCTGGGCTTAATCCCCAGTACTAAGCCAGCTCCCTATGATCTCAGCACTCAGAAGACTGAGGCAGGAAGATTGCCTTGAGTTCAAGGCCAGCCTGGACTACATAGTGTGACCTTGTCTTGAAAAAAGAAAATAAAGAAAAAAAAAAAATCAAACCTCAGCACTGTGCACGTGTGTGTGTATGTGTGTGTGTGTGTATGCATGAGCTTGTGTAACAACTTGCAACACACCCAGCTCCATCAGTAAATTTGGCCTAGGAGAGGACATTTACCTCAAATGTACTGAGAAGTGCTGCCTGCCATGTGAGCATAAGCAGCGAAATACAAGCAGTGAAAAGGCATATCCAATCTCTTGCCATCCTGAGGACTTCTGACAGTGTAGCAGGTAAACCCAAACTGCCAATAAAATCTTGTAAATGATGATGGCCAAAACAGTGCTACCTCAGCCATACAATTAGCTTCTGCTGTCCATAGTTCCTTCAAGCAGGTATCTAAATGACTATACCCTGTCCTGGCCATGGGTAGGATCCTCATCTAACTAGAGAAGAGTCCGGTTCCAACCATTTCAAGAACCAACATAGCCCTGGAAGTTGTTTGTAGAGGATCTTATGTACCTCTTCCCCCAACAACTCAGAATCAAGGGTAGAGAATGACTGTATTGCACACCAATGAACTTCATCACAACAGAGACAGCTGCCTGTGGCTGAAATGAAATGCTCCTGACAGCAGATCAGGTCATACAGACTAGGTGTTCCGTGGGCTACCATCCTAACAGAGAAGCTTCACCTGCGACCACTACATGGCTACCATGCCCACCTCTGAAACAATCTTCCAGTTGGTCCCTCACCACAGGCAGCCTTACAAGCTATGAGAAACAGGGTGGTACTTAGTTTCCTCATGTGGAGTAGTCACTGAGAAAATCTATTCAACTGAATCTAGAACATTGTCTGTGGGGCAGAAATTTGGCATGAAACACTTATCTTACATTCATGATCTTGAGGGTCATACTAGCTTTCATTGACAGCTACAGAAAGGTGCCTGGTGAGTTCCAGAGCAGTATGACCTCTCTAATTACCTTCAGTGCATTAGCAATCATTATTAAGCCTTATCACAGAATGAAACCCAACTGCAAGCCAGGCTGAGGAATGTATTCCCTCACACTGGAGCAGTGGTCTCTTGCCTTGAGCATGGACTCTTCTTGCAGGAACCCCACCCTGAGGAGGAAGTGCTGGGACATACCTGCTGCAAATTAAAACTGCCTTGTGAACAGTTTTAACTCATTAAAACCCTCTCTAACATCATTTACCTCTCTAAAATATGCTCAGCTTCTAGGAATTCTCTTTCCTGCTTCTGGATTTTTAACCCAGGTGAGGGACAACTTTCCCTCCTCAGAACCCAATCAGTTGCAAGAAACAACCCTCCATTCCAAGTCTTCAAGCCTCAAAAACTGTCTATGACTTTACCTCTAATTGAGGTGAAGTATGCTCTTGAGCAAAAAACTCTGGCAGAAAAGACAGGAGAGAGAAACCAGTGAGCTGAGGTCTATGCTTGAAGACTCTAGAACAGGGCAATAAAACTTCTCCATGGCCATCTTTGGCACAGGAATCTTCAAGTTACACTTCATATAGAGAATCTCCTTTGTGCTTGATCAATATTAAAGAGGCTGATGAATCTCTGTGGCATGAGGGAGCCATGTGAGTGGGGAGCAATGGAGACCCTCCTTCATTACCTACTGTCCCCATCTTCTAGTCCAGCCTCTTCACTCCATCGATGCCAGCCTGAGCACAGGCATGACAATCTCTTCCTGGGAAAGGTCAATAATCCACAGAAGTCATTAACATACATGAGTCCTCTTGGCTCTGCCTGGAAGATATGAAGGTCACATTGCTTCAGCTCTTCCTGGTGTCCCAAAGCACAGGAATAACACATGGGAATGAAATAAACAGATCAAGACAAAAATCTGGAGGTGCCTGAGTCCATTCAGAGCCAGTGCTCTGCATCCCATGCGAGAGAATGACATGGCCCCAGATGGAGGAGCCACTGTTGTTTGGAAAGGACTGCTCCTTTGCCAACTACCACTGCCTGGGAAAGAGCGGGCTTTAGCAACCAGCAGGTCACCAGATTTTAGCTTCCCTGGAACTCCTTCCTCAGTTCTTTCCAAGCATTCATTATACTGGACAACATTTTTAAAGCACACAACCCATAAGGTAAAAGCTTCTATGCTCCAAAGATAACATTCGCTGCTGGGCCTGTCTCGTGTCTTCTGCCAGGCATCAACAGTGGGCTTCCAGATGCTAAACATACACCCTGACGCTACTGCCATATGGTCAGGTAGGACCCAGACACCCCAGGCTGGACCCGGAAACCCATCCCCGCACCAACACAATGATTTAGAGGTAGAATGAAATGCTGAGTCACTGGAGATGGGGTAGATGAGTGTTCTTACCCTTCCACTTCAGTGAATCATTTCTATTTGTACCAAGCTGAAAATTCACATCAAAGGATTTTAGAATGGCACAGATGAGGTTTAACAGTAACAGCGAGTACCAAGTGATATAAAAATTATCATTTCTGTGACTCTAATATAATAAAACAGAACCAAACTGTTCTATGCTGTCCCACTGTGGCCTCAACAGTGTCCCAGTTCATTAACTCTGCTGTTAGAGTAGAATGAAGTGACTTCAGCATGCTGCATGGTGACAGGCATCTGTAACTTAACTTGCATGTGAAGCAGTGTTTTAATTGCTTCACTGAAGGAAAAAAAAAAAAGCCCAGGTATGACGGCGCATGTCTGTAATCCAGTACTCAAAGGCTTAGGCAGCAGGACCACTATAAGCTCAAGAGCAGACTGGGCTATATGGTGAGTTCAAGGCCATCCTGGACTACTTGGTGAGACCCTATCTCAAAACCAAATCAAACCAAGCTAAATAAAAAATAACTACTGCTTTACTTGATGCTACAGTTATAGTTCCATTGGAAAGAGTCACTGAAGAAAGAACACAATATGGCAAAAAGAAAAAGTGTAAGATAGCATTCCTTGGATTATTAATTTTATGATGATTTTAAAAAATAAACCTGGCAATAGTTTGAAATGAAAATGTTAAATACACCCAGCAGCCCCCAGGAATTTGGCTACAAATTGAGATTTTTGCTTAGCTAGAAGCAAATAGTTTACTGTTACCCTTATTACCTCGAGGCCCCTGAAGTACTTACTGACTGTTCTTCCTGATTAGGAAATGTGGAGGATTAAAGCACTTTATGTAGAACATTCACGCTGAGTTTACAAATGCTGACTGTGTTGTAATGACACAACACATAAGCCCTCCCCCCAAAAGGCTGCCCAAACATCTCATGGACATGGTAGGAAGTACTCAACCAGGTATTTTTGGTGAGGTAAAGGCAAACTGCACAAAGCAGACAGTGAAAGTGGGGCTTGGTATAGGCCCATTAATCTCCACAATAGGGGAGCTACTCTGAATGCAAAATAAAAGGTATTTCCTAATGCATTTAATCTTGACTGTACTGACAATTAGCAAACAAAAACACTAAAGATCTATACAGAGAAAATTGCACCTTTTTTCATTTTCCACAAAAAGTTGCTAATCTGTTGCATTCTGGTGTCAGGAACATGATCAAGGGGCACACACTCCTGCCGCTCCCCAAAGCATCACACACGGACAAAGACGCTTACTTGCCTACTCCAGCGAGGTGCATCTAGACACTGATTTCAATGGTTCCACATGAACCAGAAACAAAAGACATGTCACTCATCACAGGCAGCAGGCCACACTCACAGCTACAGGCCACTGTAAGTTAAGGACTTTTCTTGGAGATCCCAACACCTCCTTCTAGGCTGGGCCAAGCCAGTGCCCACAGGGTCAAGGGCAGGGCTGCTGCCACGACTGCAAGCCACAGTGCATCTCTTCACAACTCCCGCCTGTCCTTGAAAAGTAGGACCTGGATCCTCTCCCACAACTGGCAACTTCCAAACAGGAAACGCCCATGAGATGCCACAGGTCAGCTGTGGGTTGCAGTGTTCCTCAGACTGAAGCCTTCATAGTGTTCCACGTAGTAGGTTCCTTCACGACACGGAGGTATGCTTCTTGTTCTGAGAGATGATTACAGCCTCACAGACTCCACCAAGGAATAAATACTAATTGAAAACAACTGCTGTGGGGTGCAGGGGAGAGGGGGAGAATACACAAAGGAGAGGTGCTTCCGTTCACAGCGCCAACCCCTCTGGCACCGCAGGGACATTCCAGTACAGACAGCCACGCCCATGTAGGTAGGAGAGCCTCTGTTCCAAGGAGGAGGCTACTTGCCCTCTTGTTTCTCCTGCAGCAGTGGAATGATCGACTCCCACGCCATGAGGCACTGAAACGGCAACAGGCACACAAAATTAGCATCGAGTTTCAACCAACAGCTGTGGTCTACCCTTTCATTGTCAATCCTGCTAGGTCACCTTTGTCTAAAGCCACCTATATGTATTATCCATAGCTATCATCAACAGGGTAGGTAACAGATGTTTGTCTTGAATGTGATATTCCCATCTTTATGAAAAACAGCAGTAAACCACAAGGCTTACATAGGCTCACAGCAGTGCCTTAAGCTTATACCCGGTGAGGAGAAATGGATTCACTGGAAGAAAAATCTTTCCCTTGAAAAAGCAAGAGAGATCAAGTGGAAAGCCCTTGATAAGGCCCTGCTCTGGTGTGGGTAGGGCTTACAGAAGAATGTAGCCATGACTGACACCTGGCATGCATAGGCCAACCACCTGAATAAGAGGGGGTGGAAAACCAGCTCTTCCTCACCAATATCAGATGAGCTTGTTTGAGCCATGCCTGGATCTCCCAAAAGGAAGAATGGGGCAGCGGACTCAAACAACTGAGTTCCGTTATGTCTAGATACTATTAGATGTTCACATTCATCATCACCAACTCTGCGAGGAAGCATTATTATTTATTATACACACAGTTTGCAGATGAAGAAAATTAAAGTTGAGTTAAGTAACTGGTCCAAAACCCACAGCACCAAAGGCACAGAGCAAACTGATCATCTGTCCACCACACCAATCCCTTTTCATTCTAGACCCCTATGACAGGCCAAGAACCTGCCCAACTCTGGCACGGTCCTCCCTAGTAGCCTACTTAGTAGAAAGGATCCCCCCTTAGAGCAGCCTCTTCCATAAAGGAAAGGATGGGTTCACTGGCACTGGGTCTGTCGGGGAGCAGGCGGGGGTGAGGAGAATTTGGTGCGGAGTCATCTGGGGTGTGTTCTGAGGAAGACAACAGCAGCATCTTCACTCAGGTCACACAGGAAGGAGAGGCAGTGATGCTGCTCCCTGCTCCTTTCTTGATTACTCTGAGGTTAAAGAAAAAACTGGGCTCAGAGGATCATCTCATATAAAGAAGGCTGGGTGCCTCAAGGAGCTCGCTCCCAGCCAGGGACCCAGAATGTGCTCTTATTCTCTCCTTAGGCCATCAGCTCAGATCTGGAAAAATTTTTCTCTACAAGCATAAGTTACTGAAGCCATATTTGCTTTCTGTTTTTGTCCCCAAATGTCCCAAGCTCTCTTCTATCTCAGGGACCTTTAATAAAATATTCCTTTTTTTATTGGAACACATATTCTGCAAGTCTGTTTCTCTATGGCTCAGTATAAATGTGATTTCCACAGTTCAGGTTTTCTTGCCCTGGCCTGAATAACAGCCCCTAGTGTTTTCTCCAGGTATCCTTTTCTTTTGCTTTCCAACACTTCTTAGCTGTGGATGTTTGCACAAATGCCTAACCTCCATTGGATGAAGGGCATCTTAAGGGAAGGGGTCTTGGGATTTGTGTTATCAGTTTTGTCTACCCAGTTCCTTGCACACAGATAGTGTATACAAAAAGTACACAAAAAGCACTGGTGAAATATCATGTAGGAGCCAAGGCCAGGCCCCAAGTCAGTGACCCTGTTTTGTGGAATAGTGGAAAAGTATAGACGTAAGATCTGGTTTTGAATCCTGGGGCTGGGGCTTTAGGGATGCCAGGACTCATCCCTGAGAGAAGGGAGGAAGACACTGGATGTGGTTGGTGTTAGACTAACAGGAAGCCTTCTGAACAATGAAGGGCAGGTGACAGGGTCAAGGGAGGAAGTAACACTTATGGAGTGCCTACCATGTGCTAGGTAGCTAGGTATGTGCTCAGTGCACACACACATCATTTCATTTATCTTTATAGTCATTCAGCAAAGAAGGATCACTCCCATTTTACAGAGAAAGAAACAGAGGCACAGACAGGCACCTTGCATGACGGCACAGTCAGTAGAAAAAGAAAACCTTCCTGGGGTGATCTTCCCATCTCTGGGCAGCCAGGCTGTCTCTACATGCCCATTTCCTAGGGTGAAAGTGTGTGGAAACCACCCAGCCTTATGGACCCATTAGCTCTACAATACTAATTCATTCACTCATGGGCTGGGTCACCTTCACAGAATTTTTAAATGCTGTAGAGCTATAGTTTCTTTGGTTTTAAATTGAGAATACTTAAGCCCTCAACAGTGCGATGTGAAGGATGACCTAATAGATGACACATGCAAAGCATCCAGTCCAGCGCTAGCCCTGGATACCTGCAAGGGTTCCATGGAAGTGGGAGCAGCCTTCCCAGACACTTGACAAACAAGGGCTCTTGTCGCTGCTTCCTTAACCATCCTCCTGGTGAACTGGACAAGATGCAAACACATGGCCTCTAAGCAGCAACCAGAGCCAGCACCACCTTGAGAAAGATATACACTCTCCAGCTTGCAGTGCAACCTGTTTCTGGGATTCTGGTATGAGGAGCTGAATTACTATCTGTCTGCACACTGGGAGGCCTCATCTTTCCAGCAGTTTGATTTGAAGGTTAAAACTTTACTTGTTGAACTGTGATTAGCCCATTCCCTAGAATTTTAGCTTTTACGGAGAGTTAAGATCCATCAGCAGCCCGGCGTGGTGGTGCACGCCTGTAATCCCAGCGCTTGGGAGGCTAAGGAAGCTCATTGTGAGTTCCAGACCGGCCTGGGCTATAAAGTGAGTGCAAGGCCAGCCTGTTGCAGAAAGACACCACCCCCCCACCAAAAAAAAAAAAAAAAAAAAAAGATTCATCAGCAGAAATGACTATGACCAAGAACTAGGTATAGTAAGAGTAAACCTTGATTAAGGAGACTGGGCTATAGCTTGACAGAACTGTGTGTGTGTGTGTGTGTGTGTGTGTGTGTGTGTGTGTGTTGCTTAACCTGAGGTCTATAGGTTAAGAGGATCCATAAATAAAATATTTTTAATAAAACTGTTTTCCTTTGTAACACTATATACCTTCATCTTAAATACTTAAAAACACTATATTAAAGTCTATTTTAAAAATAGCAGGGCCGGGGAGATGGCTCAATGGAATAAGTGCTTCCCTGGCAAGGGCCTAAATTCAATCCCCAGTTCTGAAAAAAAAGCTAACAGATAGGCACAATGGGGCATGCCTATAATCCCAACTATTTGGGTGGCTGAGGAAGGCAAGTCTGGGGCCAGCCTAAGCAACTCAGCAAGGGCCTGTCTCAAAACATAAAAAGGGCTGGAGATGTAGCTCAGTGATAGAGCACCCCAGGGCTTGATCCCAAGTGCTGCAAAAAGGATAAAAAGCCTGTTTTGTTGTTGTTTTGTGGTACGGGAGACTGAACTGAGGGCCTCGCACAGGCCATGCAAGTTCTCTACCACTGAACTATACTCCCAGTCCCAACACCAAACAGTAAGTTAAAGATAAGGGGTATATGAGCATCACCAGAGACCAAAGGGGTCAACAAGAGTGAAGACCCACGAGGCAGCATTAAGTAACCTCCAAATCTCCATGGACAGGTAACACCCACAGGGTGAAGGTTAACTGACTTAGGCCACCTGTAGAACCCAAGAACACAGAAGATGAAGCTGTTCCTTCAAGCACCTAAGAGTTCAAGGAAACCCACGTACACCACGCTGCATCTGGACGTGGGCCCACATGGGAGCTGAGGTGGCAGGTGAAATGAGGAGTCACGATGAGCAGGGTCCCTGCCCCTGGATTTCTGGAAGGCCCTCATGAAAGGCGCTAGCTATTAGAAATCAGAGTCATGTTGGGTCTTCTCCTTACCTTCTCATAATACTGGATGTTCTTGTCCGCCAAGCCCACGAGCAGCTGCCGGAAGTCCTGCCGCTTATTGTTCTGCCACCTCTCCATGTCGGCCTTCAGGTCGGCATTGAAGCACTCCACGCGATCCTGACACTTCTCCACCTCTGCTGGCACCTGCATAAGGGGCCTTCATAAGTGTGACTGTTTCTCTGGTCTCCGCCTTTTCTACTCACACATGGGTGGGAGGCCAGGGTGCTCTGCTAACTGCCTTCTAATCTCCCTCTTCTAAAGGCATCTACTTGAAGGCAGAGCATTAGTTCTGCCATGATCTAAAGAGTTCTACAAAGGACTATCCTAACCCAAATCTCCCAACCATTCAAGCACAAGAGACTCATAGGAAGCCCCGTTGAAAGACAAGAAGATAAAAATTCAGAGTCAGATGTCTTTGGTTCCTTTTAGGATCAACATATCCATACTTTAAAAATTCTGCAGACTGTACACACACAACAGTACTGGTCATTGTCCTGCTATTTTCCTGTGTCCTATTTTGTAAGTAACAAACAAATAGGTTCTCCCAGGTCAAAGGAATGATCTTTTTATTTATAATGTTTGACAAATGCCTTTACTTAGTAGGATTTATTTATTTATTTATTTATTTATTTGGTGGCCTCAGGATGCCTTCAGGGCAGGTCTGGCTTGGCTTGAGGATCTGGGGATCCAACCACAGCATCCTGAGCCTCACTGCTTTGTTTAAGCAGGCACTTAAACAACTGAGCTAATGGGCAGGCCCCCAAAATTTCAGAAGTGTTTTGTTTTGTTTTGGGGTGGCTCAGGAATGCCTTCAGGGCAGGTGTGGGGAATTGAACCACAACATCCTGATTATTTTGTTTAAGCAGTCACTTAAACAACTGAGCTAATGGGCAGGCCCCCCCCAATGCCTTTACTTAGTAATGGCAACAAGACTACTGGCCAGCTTCCTCCTCTGAACTCCACATTACAAATTGGACACTTGTTTGCACTTCTCTAGGAAGAGATAATAAAAACTGGAGAGTTTCACTTAGGTTAACTCTGGGGAAATTATGTATATCAAAAGAATTTGAAAAACAGTGAGAAAAAAAAAAAAACCCAAAGCACACTATTTCAAACTACTTCTTAAAGGGGTCCAGAAGATGTCCTCAAAAGAGAACTGTCTACTGAGCATGGTATATACACCTCTAATCCCAGTATCTAGGAGGATGAGACAGGAGGATCACAAGTTCGAGTCCATCTTGGGCAATGTACTGATTTAGCAGAACCCTGTCTCAAAATTCAACAATCAAATGCTGGGATATAGCTCACTGCAAAGGCCTTCAGTTCAATCCCTAGTTCTAATCTCCTCCTCCTAAAAACCCCATGTCATTTGAATTTCACAACTTTCACTTTGTATAGGTGAGTTTTGTCCATCCTACATGGCTGGAGGGTTTTATTCATCCTAGTCACAGCTCTCTCTCCTAATTTAAGAGCTCCACTGGCCCTTGCTGGTGGCTAGAAGATCAACATGCCCAAGGCTGGGTCAAACATTTCCCAACAGCAAATGAGGTCTTACAGTTTTTGTATGCTAGGGACAATAAATCCAAGTGTCTTCAAATTTAGGAGGCAATCTCAACCGGCCAAGGAGGGGGCTGGGACTAGGGAGTAAGGAGCTAGCTAAAAAACACAAAAATGGAAGGCCAGGTCTGACAGCACTAGACACCTTCAGGGCACTTGGCTCTCTCCCATGCTGGCTGTCTGGAGATCACTGAGAATGCAGGCACCAGGACCAGCACAGCCAAAGCAAGGGGGCACAAATGTGTCTGCCATGGGAACCAACCTTGGGTCCAACAAAGTGAGAAGGACTGGAGGACACAACAAAGCCTCCTGGCAACTGAAAAGAAAGACACTTCTAAAAGAGAAAGCAGGGCCGGCCAGATAGGTCAGCAGATTGAAGTTCCTGCTTAGGCAGAGCACAGGGGCCAGGGTTTACCAGTCACGTAGGCCCTGCCCTGGCGCAAGCTGATACAGCCATTGAGACTGGGTGTGATGGTGCACGTGTAATCCCAGCACTTGGGAGGCTGAAACCAGGAGGATCACACGAGTCTGATCTACATAGTGAGACCTGTAGAGCCTGTACTAAATACATAAATTAAATTAAATTAAATAAATAAATAAATAAGAGAAAGCAGCCACCACCTCGAAAGTATTCAGCTTATCATTCTGACAATACCCCCTGCATCTATACCAAGGAATACGAAGGTCTGTGGGCCTCAGCAGGCATATTTTGCCTCAGGGGCCAATGATTTAGTTAAGAAAGAGGATCAGATTGAGATGCAAAAGGCACAGTTTCACGTGTTGTCACTGTGGATGAAATGACAAGGATGTCCAATGTGCAGATCCATCTAATTCTGCTCAAGAGCCAAAAATACAGACTGACTCCAAATTCTAAGACCAAGCAGATCTCCCCTGGATTGGAAATTACATCACTGTTCAACAACAACAACAACAAGTGTAGGTGGGCTGAGCACGGGGGCTCACAACTGTAATCCC
The DNA here is from genome assembly GCF_000260255.1 of Octodon degus. Lineage (NCBI taxonomy): Eukaryota > Metazoa > Chordata > Mammalia > Rodentia > Octodontidae > Octodon > Octodon degus. The sequence continues at coordinate 86,285 of NW_004524873.1, forward strand.
AGCACTTGGGAGACAGGCAGGAGGATCCTCAAGAGTTCAGCATTAGGGACGGGGGAGGGAGGATAGCTCAGTAGAATTCAGTAGAATAAGCGCGTCCCTGGCAAGCGTAAGGGTCTCAGTTCAATCCCCGGTTCCGGGAAAAAAAAAAAAAATTAAAAAAGAGTTCAGCACTAGCCTGGGCTACATAGTGAACTCAAGGCCAGCCTGAACTACACAGGGAGACTCTATATCTTTAAAAAAAAGATCACTATGTAGCCCAGGCTGGTCTGGAGTTTGCAGCAATCCTCCTGCCTCAGCTTCCTGACTGAGGATCACAGGCGTGCACCACCACACCTAACTTGACACATTTGTCTGAATAGGTTTTTTTTTTTTCAACTTCACATGAATCCATAATTATCTCAATAAAAACTTACATTAAAAAAAAATTGGCCTATTGAAGAAATAAAGTACAATTGAAACCTTAAAAAAAAAAAATAGGGCCAGGGAGATGGCTCAGTGGAATAAGCGCTTGCCTGGCAAGCACAAGGGCCTGAGTTTAATCCCCGGTTCCGCCAAATAAATAAATAAATAAATAAATGCATGCTAGGCCACCCTTTATGCATGCGACCGCACCTGTGATGCCACCAGACATCAGAGATGAGTTGATGCCAATCAACTGGTATGAGGTGGCACTTGGCACTCTGGAGCCAGGGAAGTAGCCAAACACAGGGAAAGGATGGATTAGACCAAGACGGCATAGATACTCAACAATTTTGGTGACTAACAGCCCAAGAGGAAGAAGACACAGGAAGCCAGAACAGAGTGGGTATTGAGTTTAAATCAATAGGGGGTGACAGTGCCACAGTCTTCAGAATAAAGGAAGTCTCTACAAGCCAGAAAGATGCTATGGTACCCATAAGAAGGATGAGCCTTCCCTCCACAAAGGAAGCTGAAACAAAACAAAATGAAAACAGTCAAACAACCAAATTAAAATTTAGGGGACCTGACAGGCCTGGTAGTGCCCAGGTATAATCCCAAAACTCAGGAGGCTGAGACAGGAGGATTGTTATGAGTTCAAGACCAGCCTGAGATACAAGGTGAGCTCAAGGCCAGCCTGAACTGCATAGCAAGATTGTCTCAAAAAGACAACAATAACAAAGAAACCAAGTAGGGGACTTGATCTGATACACACAATATTCAAATAGCCAACAAGCACATTAAAATAGGCTCACTGTCACTAGTCATTAGGGAAATGCAAGTCAAAATTATGAGATAGCACCTTATATCCATTAGGATAGCTATTATCAGAAGAAATGAACAAAACAAGTGCTGGAAATAATATAGAGAAAGTGGATCCCACTGTAGAAAATAGTATAGACTACACTATAGTTTCCTCAAAAATGAAAAACACCAAGCATGGAGGTACACACCTGTAACCCCAGCATTTGGGGAGACTGAGGCAGAAGACTGCAAGTTTTAGTGGTCTAGGCTAGGCAACTAAGTGATTTTAAAAAGCCTGTTGGGAGCCAAGGAAGCTGGAAATTGGTCATCTGTGCAAAAGTGGGACTAGGCCTCAGCGCCTAAAGCAGTCAAGCTATCTCAGTCCTGAAACAAGTATCCTGACTTAGTAATGTTAATGCTGGCTGTTAGTTTCTAGGCAACCTATGTCCCATGTTAATAACTTTTTAAAGGTATAAATAAAGGCCCACACTGTTGTTCTGGGGGTACTGTAACCAACCAGGCAGACAGGCCACCACCTAACCCAGCCCTTCTCTTCTTGTCTATATTTTCCTCATTCCTGCCACAGCTACCCAGGTATAAGATCACACTGAGAGACCAACAGATTCCTACAAAAGCCTGTCTCAAAAAAAAAAAAAAAGAGGACTGGTGATGTAGCTCAGTGCAAAAGTCCTAAGTGCAATCTCTAGTCCCTTCTCCACACACACACACACACACACACACACACACACACACACACACTTTAAAACAGAAAGAAATGATTCTGTGGTTTCCACTTGTACATATAAATCCAAAATAACTGAAAGCAGAATATGGAGATACCTGTACACTCTTACAGCAGCATTATCACAACAGCCACATGGTGGCCACAACCCACACGCCCCTCCCTGGATGTGGTGGGTGACAGCTGGTGGTCCACTTGGAGCACCCAGCTGAACTGAACCAGCACGATGCTGAGTGTGGAAGGCCACCTGAGGAGTGTTGCCAACAAAATAAAAAGACTTGGAGAGAAGAGAGTTAGAAGCTGTTGGGAGCTGTGGGCTTTCCTGATTAGCTTGGCTGTTCTCACTGTCAAAGGAGCTCAGGATCTTATCGCAGAGAATGCTAGGGTTCACTTTGGGGGTGCTCTGGCCCTGATGGTGCACTGTGAAGCCTCCCTGGAAGCTTGTCAAGAGGGCTTTCCTGATCCCGACTCTGCTGTTCTCACTGGCAGAGGAACTCAGGACCTCACTGTCACTGAGGATGGCTGTGGCACTGTTGTGAGGAGCTCTGGTTCTTGTTTTGAGTGTCAGCTCGTGGCTCCAGTCCAGATCCCTCAGCCTGTTAGCACAGACTCTTTATTCTGCTGGTGCAGACTTTCTAGCTTCCACTACCGACCTTTGGGCCGTCCCAGCGCAGACCCATGAAAAAGGCTTTCATGGAGACACTGCTGTGGGCTCTTGGCCTCCAGCTGGACTTGTGGGGCATGTCATGGGCTCTAGGTCTTCAGCAGGACTCATGTAGGACATTGTCATGGGCTCCAGGCCCTCAGCTGGAGTCTTTAGTCTGTGTGTGGACAGATTTCCTATGGTTTTTTTGTATATGACTCTTTGGGTGAGTATTACAAAATAATCTTGTAATTAAATGTCCTGTATTGTATTGTTTCCCTTGTAATCCCTGACTACAACAATGGATGAGTGGATAAACAAAATGTGGTTCACACATGCAATAGGGTATTAGCCTTAGAAAGGAAGGAAATTCTGACACAGGCTACAATGTGGAGGAAGCTGAGGATATAATGCTAAGTAAAGTAAAACCAGGCTGTTACAGAAGGACAAATAGTACATGATTCCACTTACATGAGGTACATAAGAGTCATGAGTGATAGAAACAGAAAGCAGAATGATGGCTGCCAGGGGCTGGGAGGAGGAAATGAATGCGGGGTTTCAGTTCTGCAGAATGCAGGGTTCTAGGGTGCAGCTACACAGCCATGTGAACGTGTTTAGAACTACGGAACTGCACATATAAAATGATTAAGATGGTAAATTTGTGTTACATGCATTTCACCCTAACTAAAACAATTTACATATATGAAGAGGACAATAGAGGAGGCTCGAAAAGGTGGGGCTTAGGGCAGAACCATAAAGGATCCTACGTTTTTTAGAATTATTAAAGGCCTTGGCAGAGGTCACTGAGAAAGGAAGGCACAGAAGTAAATCCCAAGAGCCGGCAGATAGCTCAATGGATTCAAGTGCCTGCTCAGGAAGATGCAGGAGCCGGGGGCTTGATCCTCTAGTATGTTATGCTGGCCCTGCCCCTGGGGTGAGCTGAGGCCCCAACTGAGACTGGGTATGGTGGGGCATGCCTGTAATCCCAGTGCTTGGGAGGCTGAAAACAGGAGGATAACTACGAGTCCAATCTGTATAATGAGACCCTTACTAAATACATTTAAAAAAAAAAAAAAGTGAAGTCCAGAGAACAGAGCCAGAGAAGCCTGGGGCTGGAGGCAGTCAAGAGGACAGAGCAGCAGGGAGGGCTCATATGGAAAAGAATGAAAGGAAGGGGCTATGCCCTGGCAAGTGAGTCAGCCCACTTGCAGGCCGCTAACACTCGGGCCTGCATTCTTCTCACTTGTTTTCCTTCTGAATAGTGTCCACGACAATCAATTTACTGACCAGTAGCATCCAGAATTACTTCTTTTTTTTTTTTTTTAATATTTAAGCAATAGTGCTTTATTGAATACAAAGATTAGTTTAAATGGATACAAAATTGCTGTGTAAAGTTTTAAAAAATACACTTCTATAGGTAAAGATTATCTCTTAGTAAAAGAACAGCTAGCAAAAGTCTATGTTTAGAGTTGGACAGCAAAAAAAAAAAAGGGGGGGGAATTTAGAAGTGTGACCAGGTACCCTCGCAGCCCTCACCTTTTCTACAGCTCTTTAAAGCAGTTAACACATGTCAAATAACTAATTTATTGGATGAGAGTAACATAACTATTTGGATGACAATGCTCTATAGACAAGGAACATTTTTCTCTGCAGAAACTTCACGCAGTGAGCTTAACCAGGCAGCCTTTGGCTCGTCACAACTCTTCAACCCTTTTTGACCATCTCACTATGTGGTTTTTCAGCCAAAACAAAATACCCCACATCTCTATGTCTCACTACAAATCAACCCTTTTCTTCAATGCAACT
>NW_004524873.1:93431-112605 GCF_000260255.1 Octodon degus
CGCCGCCGGAAAGACAAGCGGACAATTGCGCCCCAGAATTACTTCTTAATGTTTTTGTTTTCATAACTATGGCAGTGTTAAGAGTCTCATTTCCTGGGTCTGAAGAATACTGAGGTGGTGATATCCAATGCTAATAGTTGGCTGTTGCTTATATAAGACACACACACACACACACACACACACACCATCAGATAAGATCTCAAAAGTTTCTAAATTTAGGTTCCCCTATCTCTTATGAAAATTCTCATTACAGAATACAAGTTGGTTGGGTGATGGGAAAGGTGGGATGATAGTGTACATTTTGGTATTGGGAAGCAGGGCAATAGCCAAAATTTACTCAACATTCATTTAAAAATGATGCTTGAGCTCTTTCCATACCCAAGGCATTTCCCAGCCCTAGCACATAAATCTCTTACCTAAATTTCTCTCCTGAAGCTAGGATATCATATCATAAACCCCTGTGAGGACACTGAGTTAACACAATCCCCAAGACTATACAAGCAGACAAAGCTCCAAGACCTGAGGAGCAGGGAATCGTGGCTTCCGCAGGATAGGTTCCTAGGCGCATGACAGGACCAATTCAAGATGGCGACTCCTCAGCGAGAGGCTGCCGGGCGAGCAAGAGGAGCAGAGCTTCCATGGCAACACAGCAACGGCAGCAATTTTAATGCCCACAGCCCTCTGTGAGGCCAGGTCCCCCAGACCATCGCTGCCACCTTCCAATAACCTTGTTTAGCACAGTGTACCACACAAATATTTTCAGTTTCTATGTGAGAAAACTGAGGAAAGGTTAAACAAAACAGAAACTCAAGCGTGGCGAATGAGGAGCAGGGAGCCCACAGTGTGAGAAGTGGACAGCTGTGAACTCCCTGTACCACAGTTCAGAGACTTTGGGAAACAGAGACTTGAGACCCTGAAGAGGTCCTTCCCTCCAGTGCCCATTCCTGCATACTGATGAAGCCAGAGCCCAGCATGGCATGTTCAGAGGCTGAGATAGAATGATCACAAGTTCAAGCCCAGTCTGCGCAATTCAGTGAGACCCTGTATCATAAAAAGCAATTAATTAATAATAAAAAGGCCAGCCTGGCCAAATAGCTCATCAGATTAAAGCACCTGCAAGCAGGTGCAGGGGCTGGGGGTTTGATTCCCCCAGGGCGTGCTGAGATGGCAATTGAGACTGGACATGGTGGTGTGCGCCTGTAAGCCCAGCTCCTGGGAGGCTGTAAACAGGTGGATCACTACAAGTCCGATCTAGTAGTGAGACCCTGAACACCCTATAGACCCTTCCTTAAAATATAAATAAATAAATAAATAAATAAATAAATAAATAATTTTTAAAAGGCTGAGGAAGCAGCTCCCACACTACAGAGCGGTGCCATCCTCAAGGTTCAAAGATCTTTGGAAGCTGCGTGGCTGCTAAGAGGTCTGACCAGGTACGGCCAGCTCCTACTTCCCTTCCTGACTTCCACTTCACACAACATGCTCACCCCTGCCCACACACCACACTCACCCACCTCCACAACAACACACCTGCTGGCATCCACACCACTCCCAGTCTTCTCCAGCCTGCTGTGTCCACTCGCCTCTCCACAACTCGTCTTCTCACCTCCCGATGACACTGCCTGCTTCAAATCACATCTTCGCCTGGCACTGCCCAGCACAAGGCCTCTTATGGGCCAGATCCTAAAGCAGTACTCCCCTTTTCCCTTATTTTTTACCTTCTCAACACAACTATAAACATTTTGTAAAGCGTTCTCTCCTCGCATCCTTTCTTTGTTCCTCTTTGAACTAATGATATATGAATTTGTTAGTGCTAAAAACAGTCCAAATGTAAAAACAGAAAAAAGATGCAAATGTTTGCTCCACAGTTTACACTTATTAGTCACACTAAGGTACCTATACTTACTTCCTGGTCACTTTTAAACACAATTTCTTGCCCCCTTCTTGTTTCCAGTAATAAGTAGCTTTGATCCCTTCAAGGGATATTTTGAGACCCTTTGACAGTCTAAGGAAGGTCAAAATCCAAGACACAAATCCATAGACAGATCCAGCAGAAGGCAACCAGCCTCCTCCAAACTTCCTATAATTTTTCAAATTCAAATGAGGCCAGGCTTGGCAGTACATGTGCCTGTGATCCCAGCACTCAGGAAGCTGAGGCAAGCAGATTGCCACAAGTCCAAGGCCAGTGTGGTTACAGAGTGAGTTCAAGGCAAGCTGGAAATATATAGCAAGACCCTGTGTCAAAAGACCAAAAAGTAAATAAAAAATATACATGATCTATAGCTACATTTGCCTGAGAATAAATCATCTTAATATTTGTTGAGTTTCCTTAAGCCTAAAAACAAAAGAAGGACCAGGATGTAGATCAGCAGGCTAAGTGCCTGCCTGGCAAGCACAAGGCCCCAAGTTCAATCCTCAGTACTAAAATAAATAAATAAAAATGTAGTGACTAAAAGCAAAACATAAATCACCTGCTTAGGCAAGCTTAGGCAAGGCACAGAACTGTGGTTCAATCCCAGCACCACATACCACACCAGCCCTGCCCCAGGGTGGGCTGAGCTGGCCACACACAAAAAAATAAAATAAGAAAATAAGAAAAACAAAACAAACTTTAAAATTCCATGTTACTAACATCTCACTAAGCTCCTGCTCCAGGCCCCACAGCTGGAGTCATAGGCTTGCATCTTCATCCTAAAGAAACATCACCCTAGGGCTCCTTTATCCCACACAACCACCCCATTTGAAATCTGAGATATGGGTGATGCAGTTCTCCTTTCCTCTGGGTTATAGAAAAGCAATCAGGTTCTCATTCCACTCAGCAGCTTCACAAAAACCAATACTCCCTCACTGTTTGGGCAACTTTTCCAAAATTTCACTTAAAGTGAAACTTCCAGATCCCCTCAGCAATTCAGTTAATATGCAGCATCCCAATAGGAGACCTGGTAGGGTCCTTGGGCCCTGCTCTAACCCACTTCCCGATACCCTGGCCTCCATCTCATCAACAGTGGCTCTGGTTTTATAAGCTCAAAACCACTTAAGTAAAGCAAAGCAAAATCTGAAGCTGCTCATTTCCTAAAGTGGCAGGTAGGAGGTGTGGGACAGGTGGGAAGCAGGACACAAGAGGACACAAGGCAACTGCAAAACATCATGGAAACAAAGTTTTTTTGAAGGTAGATGGCAAGCTGGGAGGATAGCTCAGCGGTCTGAGCACCTGCCTGGCAAGCACAAGGACCCAAGTTCAATCCCTGGTACTACATGCTGTGCAGCCCAAGAACCATGGGTGTACAGTGCTGGCTACTGAAATTGGGCGTGGTGGCACACACCTGTAATCAGACTGAAACAGGAGGATCACTATGAGTCCAAGCTGCATAGTGAGACCCTGCACCAAAAAAAATTTTATAAAGGAAGATGGCAACAAAGTTCTCCACCAGCATTCCTGCTGGAGACTCCTAGAACTACAATGGATAGTAGTGGCTCAGACACCATGTGAGCACTTTGTCATGATCCTATGTGTGCGACAACTGAGGCTCACAAAGGCTAATCAGAAAACTAGTCCAAACTGAGGGCTGTGAACTCAAGCACACCTAATTCCAAATCCTGTGCTATTCCTACCATGACATCCTGTCATGCAGTTGGAGACAGAGGACAGCTATACCCTGGGCTAGATTCCCACCACGGGAGCCCTCATGACAGCCTATGGCAAGAGGAGCAAAAGGTGTGTTGTCCCAGTCACATACAGTGAGCCAACAACAAAAGTCCTAGTCCTAGCCCCCTTTCCATGAGTGCAGTCTCATTCTCTCTGGCTTTCTGTCTCAGTGGTGTGGATCACCATGGGTTACGAGTGAATCAGCATAACAAATACCTATTTTGTACCTGCTGTGTGCAGCATACTGGATGTATGGCATCAGAAAAGCTAAGTAATTTATTGAGCAGCCCTGTGAGTTTTTGTTATCCATAAAATGGGGAAGAACAAAGCCTTTCCTCTAGGCCTCAGATGACCAATACATGACCATGTGATGCAATAAGGGAAAAGCATGCTGCATAAAGCCAAAGTGTGCCATTTCTGAGGTGTGGGTTCCAAACTCCACAGCTGGTTTCTTTCAAGGTATGTGTTAACATGGCAGCAGGAGCAAGAACCAAGGCAAAGGAGAGAAAGAGCAAAGGAAGGAGGGAGAGAGGAAGGAAGGAAAACTCTGATGTCAAAGTACTTCCCAGAAACTTGGGTCCTACTATTATCTTTTAAATAACATTCCCTACCTCCACTGGTTCTGTGAAAACAAATGCACCCTCCAATTGCAAATAAAAAAAAAAAAAAAAGCAGAACGACAAAGTAATGGTAAGAGTCTATTGCTGGACTGTAGGATGTAATCCTGGCACTACTAGTTGCTAGTTATGTGATCTTTTGCCCTGCCCTGCTCATCTCTCAAGTAGGTAAAAGAATGGCTCGTAAAACATATATTATTAGGGCCAGCCAGCTCGCTCAGCAGATTAAAGCACCTGCTTAGGCAGATGCAGGGACCAGGGTTCGATCCCCAGCGTGCTCTTTTAAAATTGAAGAGGAAATGTGTGGGTCACTATTTCCAACATTGCTCAAGAATATTTAACTCACAGTTGGTCTCATTTTCAACAGCATGAATATGGAAGAGGGGCATGTCACAAGGGGTGACCTGAACTGAGTCAATTATTAAGAAATTGTGATGGACTGGCCAAATAGCTCAGCAGATTAAAGGTGTGGGGGCTGGGGATTCGATCCCCAGGCCTGCCGTGCTTGCCCCACCCCTGAGGCACCCTGAGACAGTTATTGAGACTGGGTGTGGTGGCGCGCACCTATAATCCCAGCACTTGGGAGGCTGAAAACAGGAGAATCACTACAAATTCAAGCTGTGTAGTGAGGCCCTATACTAAATACATAAATCAATCAAACATATAATGTATGGGGGAAACTTTACATATATACCTAGCTTAGCACATTGTAAGCACTTGCACACTGACTATTGTTAATCACAGCTGGACAGAAAGAAAGGCAACGAATGGAATGGCCACGTAAAAACAGATGCAATTTACAATCACGATTCTCTATTTCAACACTGAACACTAAAGCCAGAAGGCAACAGACACTAGACTCGTGCCTCGCAAGCCTTGTAGGGTAAAGGACCACTTTTTGCTATCTTTTTCCTTGAATCTAATCAGGCTATAACCCTACTGTGGATGCCTAGCATAGCAACTTGCCCCACATGCAGCTTTGCAAGCCAGTTTGACAACATGTTTCACCGGTTTTGAACTGGTGCTTCCGCAGAACCAAGTTGCTATAGCAGTTCCTAAATGCTCTCTTTCTCTCTCAGCTGCTCTGCTTTTCTCGTCATGGGTCAGCAAGTTTGTGGGCCCATCCACAAACCTCACCTTGAAAGCAATGATCTGCACTGTTCTTCCTTCTCTCTGTAGTGTCATTTTATGGAGTCAGAAAGCACCCATAAATGTCAGGGCTACTCGTCTTTTTTAAAAAGATCCCATGAAAACTCAACTCTTAAGTACACATTAGGATCTCACAAAAATAAAAGGGAGTAAAAAAGAAGAAAATAATAATATCAACTCAGCCCAGCTGGTGCTGACCACCTTAATCATACAGACCTAGGGATGAGATTTACTGAGACCAACAGGGAGATTACAGCTTTCAACCTGAAGCAGCCTGGCTCTTGTTGGCATCCCTGACCTTGGGGCGGTCCTCCTTCCTCAGAGCCACGGCTTCCAGTTTGGCTTCATACTCTGCTTGAACTTGATCTCTCTTCTTCAGTACACTCTGTGGGAGGCAGAAAAAAACCACATGTAACAAGGAGTCTGCAAAGAAGGCTTCCCAAGCCCAGGCCATAGCTTCTTTACCCCAGCCCTCTCCAAATCCCAGCGTCCCCAGCCACATCCAGCCATGCACTCCCAGGCCAGTCTTGTCATGGGATAGAAGCTGCAGTGACATGTGATAGACGCAAGAAGCATGTGAAAGGAGGCAAGAAAAGAGAACCATTCTTGGAGATCATGCTTTTCCGAAGTCACTGCCAAATATCAAGGTAAAAAACTTGAGCGGAGCAAAAGAAGAAACAGGGCCCACCTTCTCACACTGATAGCAGGACTCGGCTTAACCACACAGAAAACTCAGCTGTGTAGGAAGGCAGGGCCTCATAGGTTATAATGCACGAGATTCTCTGAACTCATTGAAAAAGTCTAAGCCAATAAGTGATTTTCTGAAATATATATAACATTATGGTATGGCTAAATTGAGCTAATTAATATGAAAAACTCACTGCTTCAGCTGGTGAGACAGCTCAGTGAAATAAAGCACCTTCTTAGGCAAGCTTAGGCAAGCACAGGGACCACAGAGTTAGATCCCACATGCTATGCCAGCCCTACCCCCAGGGTGGGATGAACTGCCCCCCCCACACACACTTATTGCTTAATGTTGAGAATATGTAAAATCTATGTAATCTTAAGGATATGACACACTATAATTATAGTCACTGTTGCACACAATAGAAGTGAGAGGGCTTGACTTTACTACCGAGTTGATCTCTGGTGAACTGGTTTATTCACTGACCATTAACTGCTTCTCTGTTCTCTCCCCTGGATAAGATATACAGAGAGCAAAAAGGTAGTCTCTCCTGAAGGGTTCAGCCTGAGAGAGGTGCAGAAAATAGTCATGAGGCTTGTGCGCTGTAAGAGCTATGCGTGCATGAGTCTGGAATCCTAGTTCCATATAGTCAGCCTGGGACCGGGCCCAGGTAGGAGCAAGGTGAGGCAAGGCAGGTGCTCAAGGTGCAAAATACAAAGAGACACTCCTCTGCAGACCCATGCCAGCAGAAGATCAGCAGTCTGGTGATGTCTCCTTACACCTGCATCTGGGCTCATCTTTTTCACCTCACCTAGTCTCAGCTGTGCCACTAAGACCCACCAAGCAAAATGGAGAAGTTTGCAGCAGCTATTTTTATAAAAAGGGTTTCTAAGGGCTGGGGAGACGGCTCAGTAGAATAAGTGCTTCCCTGGCAAGCGCAAGGGCTTGAGTTCAATCCCTGGTTCTGGAAAAAAAAAAAAAAAAAGAGTTTCTTTTCTTCTCGTAGAATCACATATGGAAAACCAGAAATGATAAGAACTTTCTTCCCGACCAACTCAGAAGTCACGGGTTGCTATGAAAGTTACTGAATGTGAACTTTCCCTCAGCAAGAGCTTCTCACACAGCATAGAGTCAGGACAGGAAGGAACCATTCCTGGGCTATGCAGGGTGTACCTTGGGTCCCTGACAATGTTCTCCAAAGTGATGAGGGACTGCCTAGTTGAGAACAGGCCAAGGCCAACTTTCTAAAAGAGTGTAGAAGGGAATCCTGGGAACCAAGTCTTTCTTGAAATATGAATTTACTGTGAGGAATGTTTTGCCACAAATTGAGCATGAATTGAAGTCTACAATCATTGACTCTTCATGACCAACCACTCATTTTTGTCCTAAGGGCTCTGACATTTGCTCATTTCAATCTGTAAGTAGCATCACTTACAGTGCTGCTCAACAGCACTCTTTGCATGATGCCAACACTCCATTGTCTGCCCTAATACAGTAGTCGGTCATTTCATATTTCCACTGAACATCTGAAATTGGGCCATTATGACTGAGTGGGTTTAAATATTTATTTAGTAAAAAAGAAAATATTTATTTTCACTAATTTAAATTTAAACTTAAATCAATATATACAGCTAGTGGTTATCATACTGGATAGTACTAATTTAAAAAGTAAAATAAAACAAACACACAGGAAAAACTAGACAGAGGTCCTTCCTACATTTTAGAAAGTAATCCAAGTCTACTGGTCTGGTACTAGGAGTAGTAAATCCCCATGTGTAAGTGCATAAATACACACATACATGAGAGACGGACACATAATGCCATCCATGGGCATGCTGGAGCAGCCTGCCAAGAAGGCATTGCCTAGAATTCTTGTCCATGTATGTATTTCCTTTCACAGGATGTGGTCCATCATATTGGAAATAGCATATACATCCAGCCTAGCACTTCTAGGAATAAGGATGATGTTCATCAGGCCAGAAATGATCTTTAGACAATACCTTGGCATAGTCATCAGAGTGGAGCTTTCTGTCCCTCCTTCTACTCTATATAGTTCTACTGAGGATATCAAGGTCCCCAGGGGGAAGTGATGGGGCGAGGAAATACGCTAACTCCACACAGCAAAAACAGTTTAAATTTGTCTTACTTCCCTAGCTGCCCAAGAAGGCAAGGGAGCCCCAAAATGCAGCCATATTTTCTCTTCCCACCCCCTCCACCCTCACACCACAGGTAGACTGGACATTCTCCTTAGCCTCTGCTGTCTCAACCTCATGGGGAGCAGCAAGAACACTGCCTCTTGTGGAGGCGCCACAGGGATAACATTCCCAAGTTACAGGACAGCATAAAGGCTCACAACTGCCTTGTAGAAGCAAGAGGCCACTATCCTGTTTCCTAGACATGGAGACTTGAGACAGGAACACTGCTTGGACTTTCCAAGGTCACACTGCTGGCTGACAGCACAACAGTGACTCGTTTAGCTTCTGCCTGCTATTTTCCAGCTTAGGGCTTCAGTCTGAATTTAACCCAATTGTGCTAAAGGTTGGGAAGTTTACCACCTTGTGGGAAGCACATCTGCATGCTGTTGGCCATGGATCAGGAGGGCCAGCCTCCTGCCCCAAACACACAGACTCTGCTGATAAATCTGTGGAAGGGGAAAGGCAGCCTTACGATGCCCAACACAAATGGCCAGTAGCTGCCAGGAAGTCTTCTTGGGTCTGGAAAGCTTGTAAGCATCCCCTCTTTCTGTAAGAGAGACCTCAGAATATAGGGCTGCAGGAGAATAAGAAGGCACCAGGGAAGCTCACCCAAATGTAGATGGTGGCAGAACACAACAGTTCACATACTAGTAGGCCAAGAGCTGCAAACAAAGAGCCAGGAATAATCCATGCAAGACAACAGGTGCCCACAGCACCAACAAAAAAGTACAAATGAGGACAAGACTAAAGAACCCAATGTAGCCCTATGGCCTGTCTGGAAGAGCATCTCCCTGCAGGAAGCAAAATACATGACTTAGCCCTGATGGTATCACAATTGCTTTTTTTTGTATTTTAGGGAAGGGTCTACAGGGTGTTCAGGTTCTCACTACTAGATTAGACCCACAGTGATCTGCATGTTTACAACCTCCCAAGTGCTGGGATTATAGGTGCACACCATCACACCCAGTCTCAATAGCTGTCTCAGCGCACTTTAGGGGTGGGGCAAGCATGGCAGGCCTGGGGATCGAATCCCCAGCCCCCGCACCTTTAATCTGCTGAGCTATTTGGCCAGTCCATCACAATTTCTTAATAACTGACTCAGCTCAGGTCACCCCTTGTGACATGCCCCTCTTCCATATTCATGCTGTTGAAAATGAGACCAATTGTGAGTTAAATATTCTTGAGCAATGTTGGAAATAGTGACCCACACATTTCCTCTTCAATTTTAAAAGAGCTGTTACAGAAAAACTGGAAAAGAAAAATAGGATAGGGAGAAAGCCATCTGTGTCTCTTCTCTGAAACATAATTAGCAATACTTTATGACTTTATCATGTCTTCTGCACAGCTTCTTTGATGTTTCCTACTCCTCTGTTGTCTCCTCCCATACTCTACTAACTAGATGTAGCAATGTATGGCCTAGTCTTCTAATTTTTATAATTTTCCTCTCCAAACTGCAATGCTGCAATGTTTCTATTTCTTTCTTTTCGTGTGTGTGTGTGTGTGTGTGTGTGTGTGTGTGTGTGTGACGTGACCAAGGACCACAGGAGAGCTCTTTGTCACTGGGGGCGGCTCAGGCACTCTTGGTGGGCCGGGTCCGCTTCCTCTTTACCATCACGGGCTTCTGGCTGCACAGGATGGCGGTAGCTCTGTGGATAGCAGCCATGCGCAGGTCTGGGCAGTACTTGTTCTTTCGGATCGTGTGGTGGATGCTGCTGAGGGTGGCACGTGCGTTCTTGTTGATGGCAGTGCGCACATAGGAGGTGGCTGGCTTCCGCTGTCCGGATCTCCACTTCATGACCACCACAACCCCCTTGCCATCAGCCGCCAGCTCCATGTCCACCGTCTTTTGGTGAATCAGCCCACTGTAGCAAAAGGAGTTGCGGGCCTTCAGGTTATTGGGCTCCGTACTGTACATCTGCTTATTCTGCTTGATGAGGAAGCTGGAGCAGTTCCGCACTACCATCCACTGCGGGTGGGCAGACATGGCGGGGACTCCTCTCTCTGCTAAGGCCGGAGATGGAAAGAGCTCTATTTCATTTTATATGAAGTTTCCTTAATTTTTCTTCTATCTCCTCTTTTTTCATTCCCTCATCATTTCAATTTCCAAGAGATCTTTATTCACTAAATTTAAAAATTCTGGTTTTACAGCTGTGAGATCTTCTGAAGATACTAGTTTCTTCTTTCTGAATATACTAATTGTTTTTCTGGAATTTTTCTTTCCCTGTGATGTTTCATTCAGTATGCTTTTTTCTCATTGGTCTTTACTTCTGATACTTGGATCATCCCTTAAGTATTTGGTGATTTTTTTTCTAGTACATAAGAGGGCTGTTGACTCTAGAGGGAAGTCTGTAGTTCCTTTCATTGAGGAACCCACCCCTGTCCCATCCTCATTCCTAATATCAAACTCTTCTCTTGCCTTGTTCAGATTTCCTGGAAAAGGTTCTTCTAATGGACGACACAAGGCTGAGAGCCAAGCAGGCTCTCAACACTCAGCAACCTCTGACTCAGGGTCCTAAACTTCACCTGGAGTGCTTTCCTCCACAGACTCTCTAATCTTACCCATACCAGTCAGTATCCACCAGCATGAGGAAGGGAATGTAACCTCTGTGTAAGGAGGGAGGAGAAAACCAGAAGCTCTAGCTGATTCTTACACAGATTCTTAATTCTCTCAGGTCTATTTCCCCCTGGGACACATAGCGGTCAATGCTCGGAAGGTGCCCCACGGTAAGCCAGAGAGAATATCGGGGTTTTTCCTCATGTTAGATTTTTGAGTCATCTAAATCACTTCTCACTTATCAATATATTTTCTAGTTCCCCAAATTATATTGCTATTATTTCCCTGTTTGTTGCTCTTTTGTCTTTGTGGACTAACACCCCTTAAAAAAAAAATCCTTGAAGTGCCACTTTGGTGGGTTTCACTAAGCAGAAGTTTAAACATGTGCTCATTTTGCCATCACTGGGAATCTTGGGAGTTTTAATTTTTGTATCTTCCTTATTTTTTAAAACTGTTGACATCATCATGTATATCTCACAAACTGCTTCTCCAGTTTTTCATTTTAAGCTATAAGAACACAGTCCCTAAGTCTATAATCATTTATGTCAGAAAAGGGGAATTTTTTTTCTCAAAAATTCTATTTTCCAGAAAGAATTGTCTCAACAGACAACTTAAAAGCAAAAAACCGGCTCTGTACACGTTAGTTCAGTGGCTCCCCCTTGTGGCTCATGCTAGGAGAAAGTAGACAGGGTAAAGAAACGGGGTGATCAATTGGCATTTGAAAGTAATTATCCTGGAATGTTTTGTTTTTGTTTGCTTGTTTTTTTGGTACTGGGGATTGAACTCAGGACCTTGCACTTGCCAGGCAAGTGCTTATTCTACTGAGCTATCTCCCTGGCCCCACTATCCTGGAATGTTGCTGAAAGTATTACCAGTTCAAAGATAAACTTTAAGTTAAAACTACCTCATCCACATATCACATCTCTAATTCTGACTGCAAACATCTGTGTTATTAAATCCAATGGTCACTATTTACCATGCCATACTCTGGTTTCTCTTCAGATCGTATAAATCTTTCGCCCTTTACTATTTACCATGCCTTTTCTTCTTAAATTTCTGCAGACATCAAGCTCATTTCTACCTGAGAACCTTTGCAACAGACACTCCCTCTACCTAAAATACTCCATCATCCAAGCCTTGCACAGTTAACTCCTCTATAGTTTGGGTTTTTGTTTTTTGGTACTGGGAATCAAACTCTGGACCTTGTGCTTGCCAGACAAGTGCTGTGCCACTGAGCTATCTCCCTGGCCTAACTCCTCTATGTTATTCAAGTGCCAGCCAAAGCCACTTTCTATAGCCCAGGCTTTCATCAGACCTTCGCCTTCCCCAGTCACCCTCCCTGACCACTGAGATATGCCTGCTCACTTACAATAAACCCATCTCTGAAAACAACAAGATATTCAACATGCACTATTCTATAGCTGTAAATTGCAGAGGACCACCTGGATGGCTCTCCTTGAGAGCCCTACCTCCGTGTATCAATATATACTGAGCTCACTAGGATATTTCCTTCTCCCTCAGTTGGTTTTAAGCAGTGCAAATGGGTCCAGCCAGGTGCTGATGCACAGTCTTTGAAGCAATGGGACAGGCCAGCAGTGTCCTGCACACAGCTCCCAACTAGCATGGAGAGCTGGGCCAAGAAACACCAGGATGGATGGTGGCTGAGATGAGCTTCAGGGAGGGAGCCATGATGTCTCAGCGTACCACCATTACACATCAAAACTGAAGCATGACCCCAAAACACTAGATGCTGCCCCAATCTGTGCTATATAGATTACTTGTCCTGCATCTTCTCTCTCTCTCCCTCTGCAAATTGCTGAGGTGATTCCAGGCCTCCTATTTAGCCCAGCTCACAGCACCTACAAACTTCCCACCTTCCTCACAGTCACTCATCCCCAAGCACTCGCTCTTCACAAATAAATGAAGCCCAGGTCTAGCCCTGGGTAGAGGCCTTTGTTCCTGTAGCCATTGTTCTAGCTGGACTTAACACCCCCTTTGCTCCCGGTAACTACAGTTATACCTTATTGTTTTTATTCTCACTGTGGATTACACTGGAAGTAGAAGATTGGAATTAGTTATTGGAATTCCAAAAACTTTTCCCTGTTATTACAAATGTGGACTCCTCCGGATGGCAAAGAGGTCCTGAAGGGATTTCTATATAAATGTCCCAAACTCACTGAACTATCAAATTTGATCAACTATGTGCTGACTATCTTCTATACATAAGGCAGTGAGAGAAATCAGACAATTCTGTCCTAATATTCTTAAATAAGGCTTCTCCACCTCCTGACCTGGTCATAACGATGCCCATGCTGCAAAGGCACTGACAGGCACTTGGTGAGGACTCCAAGATGGTCTTGCTCGGTGCATCACTACCTTAATTATATTCCATACAACAGAAGAGTCTATAGGAGGTGAAACCCCATATGAGGGCTCACATCTCCAGGGCATTTAACTGCAGTGTTCTCCCTCCCAGGCTCTGTGCACTCTCTCTCCCTGAATCCTTAGTAAACTACAAGCCTTCAACCACTTTTCTTGTACAAACTGTTCTGAACGTTCACTGCCTGAAACTCTCACTACCCCATTTGTTCCATGTGGTCTGATAATGACCGTACTCTCCCTTTGTTCTCTCTCTCTACCTTCAAGGGAAACAGAATGTACCCAACCGCAATTGTCCTTAGAGACACAATTTGAGGCCAGCCTTGAAAAATCAGAGATCACCCAGATTTCCCTGGCAAGTAGTAAACACATAGCTCTTGGGTGACGAGTCTCTAGGGAATATTGTCTGAGGGCACGGGTCAGGTTTACCTACAGATTCCTGTTTCTTTATCACCTGAGCAAATTAAACAAAATGATCCCAAAGGTCCTCTCACACTTAGAGGAACCCCAACGACAGCCCCATTAGGAAAGGGCTTCAAGGAGTGTCAGCACTGTTCCCTCCCAGGATGGACCAACTAGGGAAATTCCAAAGGCAGAAGCTGCTGCCTCCAAATGAGAAGGGTAAGGTCTGACCTTGATTTACCCAAGGCCAAGACAAAGGAGAAGAGTGACAAAACATCACCTACCCAACTCTCCTCCAAAACACCACCAAGATTTTCTCAGTTCTAAAGTCCATCTGACCACTGATGAGGAGGAATATCACACCAGGGTATTGGCATGGCCTCTCTTGTAATGTCACTTTCCATAATGAATAGCTAAGTCATGTTGAAAATATAATAAAATTACTTTGAAAATCAAACCATGTGATTCTTTTAGAGGAATAAAATATTATGAATTTTTAAAGGGCAGCAATGTTAAAAGGTAGGAGAGCCTCTGCAGACACTGTCACTGTCCCAATGTCTGGCTTAGCCACACAAACCCTGGCAATCCTCCATCCAGTCTTGGTTTTGCCATGCAGTCAGTTGGGCCCCTCCCAG
Source organism: Octodon degus (assembly GCF_000260255.1). NCBI lineage: Eukaryota > Metazoa > Chordata > Mammalia > Rodentia > Octodontidae > Octodon > Octodon degus. The sequence continues at coordinate 107,694 of NW_004524873.1, forward strand.
AGCACTGTGCAGAAACATTTTCTTGTTGCAAAGAGGGACACTAGGTGGCCTCTGTTCTTACCAATTGCATCTAGCTTGGCTTGCTGTGGGATGTGTCTTGGGCAGCACAGGCTACGGGTCAACAATTCTACTTCACTCGGCCATACTGTGATCCCCTTCTCCCAGCCTCAGGAACCTGACTGCATCTTTTTCAGACTCAGTAAACAAAGTAACCAGTACACACACCTCACACATGAAATTAAAAAAAGAGAACAAACAACTGTTTCTTGGATGCACAACTTTAATTACTCAATAAATTGTGGTCTTACTTTTCTCATTGCTCACATAAAATATCTGACACCCACAGTTAAAGGAGGAAAGGCTCATGGTTTGCAGAGGTTTCGGTCCATAAACAGCTGGTTTCAAGACTGGGTAGCATCACAGAGGAGAAACAGTATATGGTTGGCAGAAGAAAGCAAAACAACAAAGGGCAACAACAGCTCTGTCTAGCCCCTATATCTGATCTGGGCTACTTGGGGCAGATAGCACTCACACCATTATTCCTAGCTCCCTGAGTGCTGCACTGCACCGTGAAGCAATCCTAGTGTCACACATGCTAGATCCAGCCACCTCTGAAAGGGCCCCACCTATGGCCACACAAAGCTCTGGGGTGGGGTGGGGGTGGGGGATCATCTAAACACAAGCTATAATGTTTATCTCACCATTTAATAATGTTTTAATAGAGATGCCAGATAAATCTTTCCTAAATAAAAACGTAAAACTCTGGTTCAATTAAAAATGAATACTACTAACCCAGTTGCCACATGCTAGAACAAGTAATTTATATTATAATATCCAAACACTGTATATGCATTGGACTTTTAGTCCAAACAAGGCTAGAAAACACATTGATGAAGGTTGTGTCTATATACAAGACAAATCCAGGGATGTCCCAGGGACTGTAAACACTTATTTTTTTATTAATAGCAGATGCCATTAATTTCATTATTGAAACAAAATATTTTGGCTTATTTTAAGCAAGTCAGAATGCTTCCAACACTTGTTTCAGGCACAGGCTTTAAAATGCAATGTGTATACCTCAGTGTTTTGTTTTGTTTTGATTTGTTTAATTTATGTATTTGGTACAGGGTCTCACTATGCAGCTCGGACTCTTAGTGATCCTCCTGTTTTCAACCTCCCCAGCACTGGGATAAAAGGCATGTACTACCACATCTGGTTTTGGGACACCCAGTTTCAGGCCGGCTCAGCACAGGGTGGGGCTGGCAGGACATGTGGTACCGGGGATGGAACCAGGTCTTTGTGCTTGCCAGCCAGGCACTTACACTGCTGAGTCATCTCCCTGGCCCTCAGTGTTCTTTAAAGACAGTGTGATAGAGGAAAGTGAGCTTCAAATTCGGAGTCCCAAGTTTTTGTTTTTAGCCTCAATTCCAATAATCACCAATAAAGCTACCTCAGGCCTAAGACTGCACCTCTGAGCTTTTCCTGTCACCATTTCCATTCTGCCCTATAGATAAGGAGATTCATACCATCCTCCTAATCACTGTGAGATCCAGAAAAAACCTTCTCTTCAGAAGTATTTTATTAGTGGCTTTATAGGGCATATGTGATGATACCTGAGCAGGCCCCACTGTCCACCATCACCACCTTAGTATGCACCAAGAGCCACAGCAAACACAAAGCTGACAAGCGAGGAAGAGTGAGGATGGCAGGGACAGGTGATGTCACACTATCCCTCTCTGCTCTTGTGTATGCTTGAAAATGGCCATAAAATAGTTTTTAAAAAGTTTTTATTACTACTTAATTCATCTCCCCCCCCCCATGAAGCTGTAGAATGTTTCTATAGTTCTATGATTTTTTTCTCCTTTCCTAGTTTTACAACCCAGTATGAATTGACAGGTTTCTTGCTAGATTTGGATTGGTCTGCTTTGGTTCAGTTCAGTTTGGTTGGAGACTGGGCCTCACTGTGTAGTCCAAGTTGATTTCAGCTTACTATGTGGCCCAGGCTGGCCTCAGCTAGAGGTGAGCCTCTTGCTTCAGCCTCCCAAGTGCTAGGATTGCAGGCATATGCCATCACACCTGGTTCCTACAAGTCTTTCCCATTCAGTTGTACTACACCTGCCCAAAGACAGACTGACAAATCAGAGTTCACAAGAAGCAGGAAAGGGGTAACTGCAGGCAGGGATGTTCCTTGTCTGTTGTCAGGAAAATGAGCCTTTTCTCTAACACCATCATAAGCCCCCTCAAGCTGTTCTTTCTTTTATTTAAATTTTTAAAATCTTTATTTATTTGGTACAGGGTTTCACTACACAGCTTGGACTCATAATGATCCTCCTGTCTCAGCCTCCCCAGGGCTGGGATTACAGGTGTGCACCATCACACCCAGCTTCTGTGGCCAACATGGCACAGGGCCGGCATGGCATGTGGTACAAGGGATCAATCCCAGGTCCCTGCACTTTCCAGGCAGGTGCTTAGACCATTGAGCTATCTCACCAGCCTCAAACTGCTCTTAATCAGCCTGTAGATCCAGCAAGTTCCTGCAGCGCATGTTAAAGCATCACATCCTGCTTTTCACCTTGACTCTGCAGGTAAGTTTGAGGTAAAACTATTTTGTTCTCATGGTTTCCTGTGTCTCTTCTCATCCACTACTGCCATTCTGAATCTTATTCCTTTTATACAATACCTCCCTCTTCCTTCAAAGCTTTCAAAATCATAACACTTTTGCTTTGAAATTTCACAGTAATATACCGGCAAGATAGCTCAGCGGACTAAGCACCTGCTTAGGCAAGTGCAGGGACTGGGATTCCCAACACCACATGCTGTGCTACTAGCTTTACCCTCCAGTGCACTGAGCTCGCCACTGAGTCTAGGTGTGGAGGCACACACCTGTAATCCCAGAGTTGGGGAGGCTGAAACAAGAGGATCACTATGACTTCAAGCTGCGTAGTGAGAGCCTGTACAAAATACACTAAAAAAAATTTTAAATAACAATAATATGCTTTGGGTTGATTGTCTTTTTCATTCCTTTTTCTGGAAAACAGCATTTTTTTTTTTTTTGGTCAGAACCAGGGATTGAACTCAGGCCCTTGCATTTGCCAGGGAAGCACTTATTCTACTGAGCCATCTCCCTGGCCCCTAAGCCTGTCTTTTTAATATGAAGTCAGCTTCAGCTTTGTGTCTTGAGCTTTGGGAGATCTAGTATTATTTCTTTCATAATTTCCTTCTCTCAATTATCCCTATTTTCTCAATCGGGAACTCTTCCCAGTCAGAGGCTGTACTTTTGGTTTAATCTCCCATGTCTCTTCCCTTTCTTTTGTCCTTTTGGCATTTCTGCACCTTTGTTTTATTTTTCAACTTTTTTTGATCTTATTTTTTAAGATTTCATCTTCAACAACTTTAGCATTCAATTTTATTTCAACAATCTAATTTTGGCTTCCATGCACTCTGATTATCTTAACTATGCTTTTTCCACAACATCCTGTTCTTATTTAGCACATTATATTTTCTTGAAGTCTCAGAAAACATTAATAAGAACTCCCAAACTACTTTTTTTTCACTTGATTCTTATACTTGGGGGATATAGCTCAGGGGCATAAGCATCTGCCTGGCAAGCACAAGGTCCCAAGTTCGAGCTCCGTACTGGAAAAAAACAAAAATACACATACTTCATTCACATATGCTCTATTTCTATGCCCATGATGTCTGTCTGATTCTTCCCACTTAAGAAGAAGAAAACATGTACTATGTGTAAAAGTACTAATCCATTACTGTTTTGAGGATCAATATGTAGCACAGGCTGACCTCATGTGGTGATCTTCCTGCCTCAGCCTGCTGAGTGCTGGGATTAGTCATGAGCCACCACACAATGACTATTAAAAAGAAAGTACCTAGTGCAGAAGAAGCAGGGCTAGGGAGACAGCTCGGTGGCATAAGAACCTGCCCGGGAGGCACAAAGTCCTGAGCTCGATCCCTGACACACACACAAAAAAAAAGGAAGAGGAAGTAGAGGGAGAGGGGGAGGGTGGAAGGAGAAGGGGAGGGGAGAGGAGGAGGAGGAGGAGGAGGAGAAGCAGCAGCAGCAGCAGTAATCAGCTTACCTTCATGGAGTCAGAGTATAAAATGTATTCCCTGAGCACAGGAAGGAAGTCTTCGGTCATGTCATCTGTCAGCTCCTCCAAGGCTGTAGAGCAATTCCCAACGCAAGCTGACACACCCTCCAGGGGCTCCGCGAGCTCCCCTTCTAGAGCGCTCCACGTGGAGTACACAGGCCCATATTCCCTCAGCTCTACAAGGTACTCTGAAGGTGGAAGGGAAACAATTACAATCTTCCTGGGTAACAGACCACTTGTATTACTGACCTGGGACTCACCACAGTCAAGAACTCTCCACCTAAGATGCCTGTCCTTGGCCCTTAACTTAACTGAGCACATTTTATTTTAAATACAACAGTTTCTAGCCTAACTTGTAAAACCTCTAAAAGCTGATGCGACAACTGATGTCAGAACATCCAGGCTTCTGTATACCAGGAACCACAGTGCCTTATGGAGGAAAATGGTGAGAAGTATCTTCAAAATTAACTGCTTGCCCTCCCATACTGTGAAGCACTATTTTCATAGGCACTGGGGAGAGACTTTCCTATTTATTTAGGGGGTAATTTTGGAAGCAGAAAAATTGTCACAATGGGAAACAGTGGAATCTCGGGAAACATTTCACTGGAAGCTACGTGGTCTTCCACAAGCAGGCCTACTCCTTCAGAGGGCAATCCAACACCATGGTCCCATCAGCATTTATTCCACATGGTCCTGGGTGTGGACGGAATCCAGAGCTATCTCTGTAGGCCCTAGAAAATACTATCAGTGGATAAAGAATGGGGGAAAGTACAGGGAACAAGTAAAGAAAAAAAAAAAAAAAAAAA
>NW_004524873.1:113285-122148 GCF_000260255.1 Octodon degus
AAAGAAGAAAGACTCTTCAGGTTTCCCTTGGTCTGTATCCATGTAGGTAAGACAAAGGACCCCAACATTTTGGAATATGGCAAAACAAGTGGCCATGGAGTGGGAGAGCAGTGGTAGCAACAAGAAGGGCAGACACAGTCCCTGGAAGCTCCCCACACTCAGGAGTGAGGGTGAGAAAGAAGGCAGGTGCTGGGAGTGTGAGTAGATATAATCTGAAAAGTTTCCTCAGGGCATAACCTTGGCAAACACAGGTCACCATGTTCTCCTTTTGAACTATCCTTCTGCCAGAAAAGGTAACTAGATTTGTTTTTTCAAAATATTCCAGGGGGTGAAGGGCAACTGAGTGCACATCTCCACTTTAAAGCAAAAGTTAAGGAAAGTAAAAGAAGGAAAGACCTGGAAGCTCAGAAGTGTCTGTTTGGGAAAAGCAAACACAAGACTGAGATGAAGGACAAAGGACGGAGTAAAAAACAGTCCTCTCCTCCATATATATATATATATATATATATATGTATGTATGTATGTTTTTTTAATTTGGTACTGGGCCTTGCTACACAGCTCAGATTCATGGTAATCCTCCTGTTTTCAGCCTCCCCAGCGCTGGGATTACAGGCATGTACCACCATGCCCAATCTTGGTGGCCAGTGTAGTGTGGGGCCAGCGTGGCATGTGGTACAGGGGATCGAACCCAGGTCCTTGTGCTTGCCAAGAAGGTACTTAGACCACTGAGCTATCTCCCTAGCCCTATTTGTTTTATACATAAAATATGGCCTAGTTCTATCACTGCTGTGTTTCTGCAGTTTATATCTGCCCCACACAGATGAATACTACTCCCTCCACTGTGGTCCCTGGCACAGTCTTGAGTCTGAAAAAGTGCTCACCTATTTCTTCTTTGATGATCCGCTGGGCTATCCGATCAATGGTCCCCAGCTTGAGGGCGAAAGTATCTAAGTATTCACCTATGGCTGCGAACTCCAGAGGCCGGCTCCTCAGCTTGTAGCCTCCGGTGACATGCTTGACAGACTCACCCACTCTGCTCAGCAGCGCCATCCCCTGCTTCCTGTAGGCGTTCAGGTCCTAGGGATGACACACCAACACAGCATTCAGTCACTGGCACAGACAAGAGTAACTGAGCAACTCCTGAGGGCAGCTTCAGTGTAGAAATGGAAGACTGAGAAAACAAGAAGCCAAGTTAGAAGACCAGGTCACCCTCACACCATTGCCCCCACCTTGGCCACCAGATTTGCATGCATGTGCTCACAGAAACATCCCTCTTGATGAAGCTAGACTCCAATCCCTCTAGTCAGGTTCACCCACTTCAGCACTCTGTCCTTCAGACACAACACTGCTTTGAATGTAAGCTTTCAAATCTTTGACAACCCTTTTGATTTTGACACAGGGTTTTGCCAAGCTGCTTAATTGCCAGGCTGGGATTAAGTGGCAATCCTGCCTCTGTCTCCTGAATAGCTTGTGCTACAGGTGTGTCTCATTAGCTAGGGCAATTTCATGATACCTGGCCCAACCATTTATTCAGTTGGCTGGTGAGGGATCAAAACAAGTTCTAAGAGTCCTAAGAAGGATAATTTTGAAAAAGAATATACAAAATTCTATCCTCACCTTAGCAGTAAGGAAAACATTAAAATGTTCATTGAAAGACAGAACAGGATGATCTGTAATTCTTTTTAAGAATTTATCCAAAGCTTTTCTTCTGGTCTCCACAAACTCTTCTGAAAAACGATCCACAACACCTTTCACCACAAACTTCTCAGGAAGTGGCTATGAAAACATGAAGAAAAATTCAGAGTAATTGTTGAGACAGTACAAGGAAAAACTACCAGGCTAGTACATAATTCCTATCACACATCTGTCCAAGAACACCATTTCCTAATCAGTTAGATCTTTACATAATCATCAATATAAAAATGTGTAAAAATACGGATAGAGAAAATCATAACTATTTTCAATTTTATAATGCAGAAAATAAAATAATATGGCATGGTCCCTAAAATAAAAGTTAAGATTTATCCTATAAGTGCAAAATACAGTCAACATTACACTGTTCAATGTACAATGATAGGAAAGAAGGAGGCAGTACCAAGTACACACAAAAAATTATTTGAATGTCCTAAGATTCTACTTCCAATTCAGGGGGTAAAAGATACTGGTGAATAAAAAAACAAGAGGACAAGCCAACTCATTTACCTGAAAACTATCTTTGCCAAGCCAACTTTTTTATTTGAGGCTTACATTCAAAATGTCCTTTAGTGCCCACACTCAAACTTCTCTGTCAGGTGTCAGGATGGCTGCACCAGACTCAAGCTCTGCTTCAAACTTCTCTGTCATACTTCTTTGCACCAACATTGTGGGCAGTTTAAAATGACCCGCCTTACTAAGGGATTTTTGAGTTTACTACTAATATATTTCCCTAGTATCTTGCTCAAATGCTTGACTGAAAGAACAATTTTTAAATGTTTGAGTTTTGAAATCTTGAAAATAAAATTTACATTTAAAAAATGAACAATCTGACTGATATTCTTCCCAAGAATACATTCAAAGGCCAACACACACATGTAAATAGGCTCAATATCTATCATTAATAGAGCAGTATAAATCAAAACCATAAGGAGATACAATTTCATAGTAAGCTAGCCATAATTTTTTAGAAAAAGAAAAGAACTAGGAATGTAGCCCAGTACTAGAGTACTTGTCGAGCATGTACAAGGATCTGGTTCAATCCCTAGAACCACCAAAAGAGAAAAATTTTTAAGAGACAAAACAGAAGAGTTGGTGAAGGTGTGGAGAACTGAAATCCTCAATGCTGTGGGGAATGTAAAATAGTACAGCCACAGTGGAAAAAGTTTGATGGCTCATTAGCAAACTAAATATAGTTACCATAACACCCAGCAGTTCTACTTGTACATACATGCCCAAAAGAACTGAAAGGAGGTATTGAAAAAGTTGTTAACAAGCTGTCATAGCAGCCCTATTCACAATAGCCAAAAGATGAAAACAACCCAAATGTCCATCAACAGGTGATTAGATGAATAAAATATGCTGTATCTATACAATGGGACTTAAAGAGAATGAAGTACTGAAACATGCTACATCATGAAAGAATCCTGAAAACATTGTGGTAAGTGAAAGAATCCAGATACAAAGGCCATATATTATGATTCACTCAGATGAAATGTCAGTAACAGGCAAGACCGTAACATAGAAAATTAATGGTTGCCAGGGACTAGAGAACAGAGGAAATGCAAAGTGACTGTTTTGTGGTTACAAAGTTTCCTTCTGAGTTGGCAAAAATTTTTCCAAAACTTGTCAGTAGGTGATAATGGTTACACCACATTGTGATGTACTTGATGCCAATGAACTGTAGACTTTAACACCACCTAAATAGTATGTTTTATTTTGTTGCCACTGTTACAAAAAAAGTGTATCACAAATCTCTAAATCATAAAGCACAGCAGTAATACTAGCATCCATTAATCCCCTACTCAAGATGACAAACAGAACACCACTGACAAAATTCCCTGATCACATATCTACTTCTTCCTATCCTCTCCAAGAGAATCACAATTCTAAACCATTTGTTCACTGTCCCTATATTTTATAGCTTGTTTTAGTTTTTGAGCTTCAAAAAAAAAAATAGAGCTACATTTTGGTTTTGTTACTGAACACTATCATTCTGGGACAGATTTCTATTGATGCATGCTAAGCTATAAAAAAAAATCATTTTTCAGTTCTGTCGTTTTACATATATACCTAAATGTGTCATGAACTGTTCATCTTCTTTCCTGAGCAATCACATGTGAATGCTTCACAGACATCTGAGACCATTAACAATGCTGATGTGAACACTTGCAGGTGTACAAGTCTCTATAGGGAACAAAGCAGGCCAAGAATGGCCAACCCAAAGTATGTGCTTTCTTAGTTCTATAAAGACAATTGTATGCTTTTTTCTTGAATATGTTCATTGGTAAGATAATATATTTTTTCTGATGTTTGTTTGTTTGGGTTTTTGTTTGTTTTTTTGTTTTGGTTTTTTTTTTTTTTCGGAACTGGGGATTTTTATTGATGTTAAACGAACCTAGCAGTTCAAGTTCAGAATGGTAGAAGATTAAACATACACATTTAAATTAAAAATCCTCAACTCCATAAAATGACAACAATGAGGGTTTTTTTTTTTTTCCCTTTTGAGCTATAAACCCTCAAGGACAAAAGAGGCAAAAAAAAAAAAAAAAGAAAGAAAAGAAAAAGAAAAAGAAAAAAGAAATGAAATGAAATGAAACAAAATAAAATAAGATACAGAAACAAGGACTGGTGTACTTGCAATATAAACAAGTGGAATACTAAGGCACCTTGTCTGGGAACCCAGGTATGAAACACAAAACTTAAAAGCTTTAGGGAGTTGGTAACACCAGCACTCCTGGATATGAAGAACTTGAAATACAAAGGAATTCAACAGCCTCAACCTGAAAGAGCTTAAGAAATTAAGAAAGTCTGGATGTCTCAGTTCTCAAGTATAAGGACTCTGGTGCCATGCTTCCTGGTTCATTTCTTATTTCTGTCATCTAGTAGCTGTTTGCATTTGGTCAAGACCTGTAATTTCTTGGTATTTCAGTTTCTCCATGAGACTGGATATGGTAAGAGTGTGTCTGTAATCTCAGTTCTTGGGAGGCTGTAAACAGGCGGATCACTACGAGTCCAATCTAGTAGTAAGACCCTGAACACCCTGTAGACCCTTCACTAAAATACAAATAATAATAATAATAATAATAAATAAAAAATGATAGGGTTTCTCAGTTTCTCCATGGTAAAACCAATATAAAAAGTAACCATGGTGCCCACCTCAGCAAGTTTTGTTATGAGGATTAGATTAGCTAAGATACCGAAAGAGCTTTGATTCCTACTACCAAGGAACACTCTAAAAGTCTGGGTGCTGCAGCAGGAACAGCAGTTCAGGGGACTCAATCTCCAGGGACATCTGTTGTTCACTAAAACTTTGAGATCATGGGAGTATTCCAAGAAGAAGCTAAGAACACTGGGGGGATTTCTTTATAATAGAGCAGGTGCGTTCTAAAGAGCACAGTGGGAAGGTTTTCAAATGAAAGGAAGGACAATAGAGTCTGGAATAGGATGACAGAGCCCCACAGGGATACATGTCCAGGTCTGACACCCATGGAGCTCACACTGGGGTAGAACACTAAAAGTGTAGTACTCAGCCAGATGTTCTGGCCCAAGTGGAGGAGCTGGCTCAGCAGAGTGTGGTCATCCATCAGGATAACTACTTTATTCTGGTCAGTTCTCCCATTCCTTTAGACACCCATTCTCATCCTCAACTTATCACAGTAAGCAGATTGCTATTTCTCTGAAAGGAGCCATATGAAGGATCATGAGTGGTGATTTTTCTAAGCATTTCACTTCCTCCAAAGAACCCATCTATTGAGAACCACTCTCACCTCCACTCCTCAGGACTGCATGAATCCTTTCCCCACCATTAACATGTATTTCATCCGTGTCCTTGACCCATCGAGGTGTACCTGTTGGCACCAATTAACTGAACCTTCTCTTCCCTGTGTTCAATATCCCCTGCTCACCCACCTTTACTCTTCGAGTCTACCAAAATACGGTTGGTTCACTATCTGGGGAAAAAAAAAATCCAATCACCCTGTCCTTACGTCTCTCCAGTGTTCTTTCATCTCATTCAATCTTTGCACAAAAGCCACCTGACTTCCATTTTTTCCACTGATCTCTCAACCAATAACTGCCCCCATTCCAAAATAAAATAATTTGGGTTTTAGCACTACCTTTAAGGCAGTGTTGTCTGCCCAATTCCCACCTAATGCAGGAATTGCTCCGTGAGATGATTACCAGTGACACTGTAATTACCAAACCCAGCGGCTATTTTTCTGCTCTTACGTCACGAGTCTGCTGGGCAAATTCACATTTGCTTTTGCTAAATAGAGCTTGGGAAGAAATCTGACCAAGAAGTGGTTAGGTGTGCCTTGTCTAACAAAACACATAACCTCCCCAAAGAGCTGTCTACCCTTCAGATTTAGCAGATGGAATGTGCTGTGCAAAGGAACCTTAAGGCGAATCCTTCTCCAAACAGAATTTACTTACATAATAAGCATTATTATTCCCAAATGTGCATGGCATTGAAAATTTGTTTCTTACTTTTTAAAAAATGCTTTTTTTAATGGGATATGGCTACTGAGTTTGGGTTGTTGGTGAAATCAAAGGCATCTATAGTGAGATCTTGTTCTGAAGAGCTCAACACAATTCCAAGCACATGGTAGATGCTAATATGCTAGGCATTTTTATTTGTAAATATTGAGAACAAAAGGCAAAAAAGGAAGTGGACTAGGGGGTAGAACTTCCATATATCTTATAGTCAAAAAGACCTTTTAAGTCAACTGGCCCACCACTTTACACTTACAAGGATGATTATTAAAACATAGAAAATAAGCATTGGAAAATATGCAAAAAAAAAAAAAATCCACTTCTCCACACACTGGTGGTAGTAATATAAAATAGTATAACAGGGGCCAGGGAGATAACTCTAACATTAAGTACCTGCCTGTCAAGTGAAGGTCCTGAGTTCAATCCCCAGTACTGCAAAAAATAAATTAATTAAAATAAAATAGTACAACCACTGTGGAAAACAGTCAGGCAATTCCTAAACGAGTTAAACACAGAATTACCTATGAACTAGCAATTCCATTTCTAGGTGTGAGAAAAGGCAGAGACAAAGTCTCCCCCATGGACTTCAGAAGAAACATGACCCTGGCTTTTTACCTCAGTACTATGTCAGTGAAAATGATTTTTTTTTATTTTATTATTTTATCTTTTTATTTTTTAATGTATTTTGTACAGGGTCTATAGAGTCTCTCTACACAAATCAGATGCATAGTGATCCTCCTGTTTTCAGCCTCTCAAGTGTTGGGATTACAGGCATATGCCACCACACCCAGTCTCAAGTCTCAGCCTATTCCGGGGGCAGGGCTGGCATGACACACTAGAGATTGAACCCTGGCCCTTGTGCCTGCCTAAGCAGATGCTTTAATCTGCTGAGCTATCTGGCCGATCCTAATGAGATTGATTTTAAACATCTGCCCTCCAGAGCTTTAAGAGAATAAATACATGTTGTTCAAGCCACTTTTTAAAAATATATAAAAAATAAAAGTATCACTAGGACGGGCATGAGAGAACAGAAAAGCAGTAAGATGGGCTGTGAGCTGATAAGCTACATGATGAGGGTTCTCAATATGTTAGTATATTCGTTATTTTTCCCAGTGAAAAAGTATTTTAAAACTAAATATAACAGGACAAAAGGCAGATGCTCAAAACAAAAGTTATTTAAAAGCTCTAGGATTTTGCTCAGCCATAGAGCACTTGGCCAACATGCCTGAGACCCTGGATTCAATTTTCACTACCACAAATCACCATCACCATGCAAACCACCACACCACGTCTGGTGTAATTCAAAGCATTTGAAAGTTCAACCAGTATTTTACAGCTTATTAGCTTATTTATGGAGTAAGCTAAAAGTATGTATATTTATTACCAAAAAGAAGAAAGAAGTAGAAAATTAAAGTTGTAGTTATTTCACATTCAGGCAAGTAGTTGTTACATCACAAATTTCTTCTCATTAATTCACATGAGTTTACTGATACCCAGAAAACTATACACATAGTAAACACAAACACATCCTTCTTGCAAAACTTCTATCATAAAAAGTAAACATTAAACTTCTAAGTGAAATGAAACATTAAAATGTTCCACAGATTTTTTTGATTCATCTTTTAAAACTGTGCATGCCCAGCTAATCGTGAAATATGTTTTATAACTAGCAGTGCCCTAGAAAATGAATTGGTGTTAATATTACTTAGCAAATAAGTGGTTCAACAGGCATAAGTCACACAAGTTCAACATATCTGCTGTGAACCAGTGGGGCCTAAAACAAACAATACGCCATGCACTGAAATACTTCAGAGGGTAGGTCTCTCATGGTTCTTACCACACACACACAAACCATGGTACACAAGGAAACTTGAAAGTGATACATTTATTGCCTTATGGTGATGTCATAGGTGTACACTCACTAATAAATTATTGCATTAAATCTGTACAGATTTGTAAAGTATCAATTATACCTCAATAAAGTTTAAAAGAAACAGTGAAGGGAAAACAGTTACAACAAAGACTTTCTGGAGAATCCAACTATGATTCCTCATAAAATAACAAACATATTCTACACCCTTCTAGTTCTAAAATGGCATCTGAAAGACATATGGTTCTTTCTGCTTTTAAAATTCCAGAGGGGAGAGAGAAAGGGAAGTAAAAAGGATTTAAATGTGATATGTATATGTGCCAACAACCCACAATGTACAGACTCAATATGCATTACAATTATGTACTAATAAAAACAAACAAAAAATATATATCATAGCACCACATACCATAAAAAGGTGTCAATAGCTGGAAGTGTAACTAAGTGGAAGGAGGAAAGTGGTTCCAAGAACCACCCCTAGGGGGCTGAGTTTCTCCAAGGGAGCTCCAAAAGCTGTCCAGTTCAGAGCCACAAAGCCTGGAAACCAGGGCAGGTTAAGGACAGTCCCAAGGAAAAGGCAAATCAAAGAACCTAACAGTACCGCCACAGCGCCACAGTCTGGCAGGCTGTTCAGCCCCACCTTCACCGGGCTCCCACTGAGCCCAAGGAGAGTGGGAGAATTTATCTCCACACGTGTAACATAAGCAGTACAATCAGCTCAGTAATTTTTTTTTTAAGATCATTTTATTTATTTTTTTTTTTATTTGAGAGAGAGAGAGAGAGAGAGAGAGAGAGAGAGAGAGAGAG
>NW_004524873.1:122248-130455 GCF_000260255.1 Octodon degus
ATGTGGTGCTGGGGGATTGAACCGCGGTCCCCAATGCTTTGCCAAGCTTGTTCTAAGTAGGTGCTTTAGACCACTGAGCCATCTCTCCAGCCCCTCAGCTCAGTAATTATCAAACATTTTAACTACAGTTGATTTAGGATGGCAAGACAAGCTCAGAAACCTACCATCATTCTCCAAAAAAAAGATTCTATAGTTCCTCTCAAAAAATAACTCTAGGCCAGCCAGATAGCTCAGCAGACTAAGGTACCTGCTTAGGCAGAGCACAGAGGCTGGGGTTTGATCCCCAGCATGCCATGCTGGCCCCTGCCCCTGGGTGCACTGAGATAGGGATTGAGACTGGGCCTGTAATCCCAGCTCTTAGGAGACTGAAAATGGAAGGATCACTACAAGTCCAATCTATGTAGTAAGACCCTGTAGACCTGTACCAAATTTAAAAAACCAACTCAAAATAGAAACTGAGAAAAAAAAAAGAAAAACTCAAAATCAAAAAAGACAAGCTAATTTTTAAAAGGATCTAGGGCCAGCTTGATAGCTCAGCAGACTAAAACACCTGCTTAGGCAGGGCACAGCAGCCGGGGTTCAATCCCCTGCGTACTGTGCCAACCCCGCCCACAGGACACACTGAGACAGGGATTGAGACTGGGCATGGTGGCTCACACCTGTAATACTAGCTCTTGGTTGGGAGGCTGAAAACAGGAGAATCACTGAGTCCACCCTACATAGTGAGACCCTATAGACCCTATCCTAAATACAGAGGGAAAAAAAGGATCTAAATACAGGTAATTCTCAAATAAAGGAATACTAGTACCCAAAGAACACATGAAAAGACCCTCAGCATCATGAGTCATCCGGAAAATGCAAAGTCAAACAAGGAGAAACCACACCCACTGGAATGGCTATAATCAACAAGACTGGTAACAATCTCTGTTGGTGAAGATACTAGGGAATGCCAAATGATATCGCCATTTTGGAAAACTGTCTGACAGCCCCTTAGAAGGTTAAACAGAGTTTATATATGATTCAGCAATTACACTCCTAGGCATACACAACAGAAAATGTTGTATATTAACGTTTACATTAGTACTATTCATTATTTCCACCCCTAAAAAGGAAAAACACAATTGAAATGTCCATCAAGGATGAGCAGATAGCCAAAATATGGTATACCCATACAATGGAATATTATTTGATAATAAAAAGGCATAAAGTGGGCCAGGAAGATAGCTCAGTAGAATAAGTGCTTGCCTGGCAAGCGCAAGGGCCTGAGTTCAATCCCTGGTTCCGAAAAAAAAAAAAAAAAAAAAAAAGACATAAAGTACTAATAAATGCTATGACATGAATGAGCCTGAAAAACATGCTAAGTCAGTGAATCCAGCCACAAAGGTCACATAGAAGTGTGTCTTCCACTGATCGGACATGCCCAGAAATCCATAGAGATGGAAAGTATGTAAATGTGCCAGGGGGAGCCAGGGAGATGGCAAGCACAAAGTCCTGAGTTCAATCCCCGGTTCCACAAAGAAAAAAAAAAAAAAATGTGCCAGGGGGAGCCAGGGAGATGGCAAGCACAAAGTCCTGAGTTCAATCCCCGGTTCCACAAAGAAAAAAAAAAAAAAATGTGCCAGGGGCTGGTAAAGACAGGGTGTAGGGGTGACAGCCAAGGTGTTCAGTTTATTTGGGTTGTAATGAAAACACCTAACATTGATTTTCTGATGGTTGTACAACTGATAAAAAGCCTGAATTATGTCTCAATAATGTTTTTAAAAATAAAAAGAAAAAATCTAAATAATAACTCTACTGCATGTATACTAGGTCTCCACCTGACAATAAGTTCCCCAGGGTTGGAACCTCTTTGTCTTTAACCTTTACCTCACCCTCTGATCCTCTCTCCAAGGTTACCTAACAAACCTAATAAAAAGTTAATGCTTAATAACAGACTGATATTTCCTCCCAAAATTGCTGTAAAATGACATTTTGGCAGGGAAAATGTGTCTAGTTCGACTTTCACATTCAAGGCAAATGTTTTCTTACATTAAATCTCTCCACTTAAGACACACATCAAGAAATTATGAAGAAATTTAATTCTCCACTTGCTCTCTTTTCTTTGAGGTGGGTGGGAAGGGGGTGTATGGCCAAGACAGGGTTTCACCATGTAATACAGGCTGGCTTTGAACTCACTATGTAGCCCTGGCTGGCCTCAAACTCATACCAATTCTCCCGCCTCAGCCTCCTGAGTTCTGGGATCACATGTGAGCAGCACCAAGCCCAGCTTCCGCCTGTGTTTTCAGTTCCTTTCCACCACTACTTCTATTCAGGCTTTATGAATACATACTTAAGATGCCTGGATCCACCTGGACCTCATAGAGACTTCCACTGTCAGTTTAGCTGTGTGGATCTGTGGACGAGGCCCACTGTTTCACAGCTGGTATCGCTCTTTGATTGTCCAGCAGCAAGCCTCAAAGGCACCCACAGGCTGCTAGGAAGGGGAGACAAGTGTGGGCTGCCACAAAGAGCATCCTTCTTCCTGAGTGCAGCGTGGACAGGATGCACCCAAAGGAGAACAACAGCAAGCCCTGGGGGCAGGTGACCCCAACTAACAGCCACCGCACTCATGCATGCTCATGAAAAGAATGGCACTTTTACCTCTGTGGTTTTCCCTCTAAGACACACTCCTCCACTCTAACCACAAGAAAAGTATCAAACACATTTCAGTTGAGAGACAGTCTACTCCTTTCAACTGTCAAAGTCATCAAAAAGCAAGACAAGCCTAAGAAACTGTCACAACTAAGTGTCTCCTAATGAGCCATGACTACAGAATGTAACACAGTCTGGATGGAATGGTGGAACAGAAAAATGACATAAGGCAAAACTACAGAACTCTGAGTTAAATACTTTTCATTAATTATGCTTAATGTTTATAATGATGACAATTGGTTCATTAATTGTGACAAATGTGTCATACTAATGTAAAATGTTAATAGGCAGAATTGGGTTTGGAATATACAAGCACTCTCTGTCTTCACAGTGATTCTGTAATTATAAAACTGTTCAGAAGTAAACTGTATACTTTAAAAAATTACTCACTAGCTGACAATGTTGCCAAATAAAGATTCTATTTTAAGGAACAGTCCCAACTGCTTAAAAATGATTGCTACCCTTCTAAACATT
Source organism: Octodon degus (assembly GCF_000260255.1). Classification (NCBI taxonomy): domain Eukaryota; kingdom Metazoa; phylum Chordata; class Mammalia; order Rodentia; family Octodontidae; genus Octodon; species Octodon degus. Next base: position 125,414 of record NW_004524873.1, read on the forward strand.
TTTCTAAGTGATTACAGAGCAGGAAAGGAAAGCCACAAGCTAAGGGTACATGATGGGAAAGAGAAGATGAAGCCCTGAGAAAGACGAGTCCCAGAGTGCTGTCCTTTCTATCCCAAGACTAGCAGCTTGCTTGTATTGCCTTGAAAACAAAGAAGCTGTCCGTGTGTTCTCAACATATATACACAGCCTCTTCCAACCAGGCAGGAAAGAATGCTGGAGACTGCACTGGCAACAGAAAAGCTGGTAGTGCCAAGAAATTATTTGCAAAAGGCTTTCTTTGAACAATAAAATCAGCCTCTCTGAAGAGTCTTATGACCCAAACAACCTGAAAGGACTCAAAGAAATATAGAGGCAGGTGGATCTTTGTGAGTTCGAGACCAGCATGGGCTACAGAGTGAGCACATGGTGAGCTGGGTATATAGGTCAGCAGCAGGGTGCCTGCCTGGCAAGTATGAGGTCTTGAGCTCTGTTCTGGGCACATACAAAAAAAAGAAAAAGTGAGTACAAAGCCAGCCTGAACTGTATGTTAAGATTCTACCTCAAAAAAACAAAACAATAAAAGTAAAAAATAAAGCGTGCGTGCGTGCGCGCGCGCACACACACACACACACACACACACAGTCTAAAATAATCATTTCTACTTTCAAAAACCACAGAAATATATTTAATATATTATGCATGTTAATGTATGAGTTTTGGGGATACAAATGAATGCCCATTTTGTATCTATGTATTCAAAATGGTTAGGATAGATATGTAGTTACATTCTCTTAATGAATAGAGGGATTTGTTCTAATAGAGTTTGTAAATAGGATATCATGTCCACATCTTGTACAGCAAATAACCACTAGGAAGAATGTCTGCAATGTGTTAATTATTGAAACTGTCCTACCAATTTGGTTTGAAACTGTCTCGTTGTTTGTCAATAAAATTATGGGGAAAAAAGTATGAGTTTTATTATGCTTCCTTTTTTTGCTCTAGTTCTGTAAAAAAAAAAAAAAAAAAAAGTGCAGATGTAAGTAGTACGTAAAAGTTACACTGCTTCAATAAATAGGCTTAGGGGCCGGGGAGATGGCTCAGTGGAATAAGCGCTTCCCTGGCAAGCGCAAGGGCCTGAGTTCAATCCCCGGTTCTGCAAAAAAAATAAATAAATAAATACATAAATAAATAGGCTTAGGGAGCTTTCTTTCTTTCTTTCTTTCTTTCTTTCTTTCTTTCTTTCTTTTTCTTTTTTTTTAATAAAAAGCTGTGGTTGGATGAACGATGTGCACTAGGTTCCTGCTCCCTGAGCTCCTCCTGTCCAAAGCCAGCCCAGCCAGTCAGTCTGAGGCATCATTCTCCACCCGGAAGCAGCTATCAAGCCCTCACAAACAGCATATAGCAAGGGGAAAGACACAGCTTCAGTACGGCTCACACACCAGGCTTGCGCCTTCAAACAGGCAACAAATGGAAATCAAGCTGGCCAAAAGCTCTCCAGAGAATCTGACTTATCATTCAGCAAAAACCTTGTTTACAAACTATCAAAAAATGCATTCCATGACACCCCAAAACTGGTGTACTATGTAGCAAAAAAGAAGCCACGAGGTGAAATAAACCAGCTAGCATGTCTTACATGCATCTGAGGGGTGGCCCGGTATAAAATGCACAGCCATGTGTATCAGTCATTGAACAGGCAAGAGCTGAGTGCCAGCTTTGGGAAGGACAACTCGGGCAAAGTGAGAAACAAGCTACAGTGATTACTACCTACGGGAATGAGATGGGTGGGCTGCGATTCTTCCAGTTTGCTTCTCAACCAGTCAAAATCCTGGTATCTTCGACGAACAGAATATTCTGGCAAGTCAAACTCCACCCGAGTACTCTGCAAATAAGAACAGAATGGAAAAAAAAATAAACATAAGAAATAGCATATCTTGGCTTGAAGGAAAGGAAAATCACTCCTTTCGAATAACCAAACGGCAGGAAACAGTTTCCTTCCACCAAATACACCAACACCAACTGAAAGTCACAGTGTGCTGACCAGGAATGGATGGGCTGGGCCTCAGGGCCTAGTCAAAAATTCAAGGAGCTAGAATAAAAACATCAGGGTTTTGGTTTGTTCTTTCCTTATGCTCAAAAAATGAAAATTGCCTATCTAAATCTAATGTATTTAGAACATTTGATTCATTTTTTCTAACCTTAACTCTGGGAATTTCTTTTTGCAGAATAATTCCACTTGGGATATTACTACTGAATCCAAACCTGTGAAAATAAATTAAGTCTCTACCTTCTGCTAAATATGCTAAGAAGCTTTGCTGAAAGCAAAGGGAAAATAATAAAAAGGTAACAGAGTGCTGGTCAGAAGCAGATTAGATAAAAACGGAAAAGGTTTTGCTTCCTGTGCCATCTTCTACCAGAATGCCAGAAGCATGACCTTGAAAGTGTATTGCATGTAAGATGCATAAGGAAATATAATAACAAGATCCCACTGTGTAGCAGAAAAATATTAATAATCTTATCCCTTTCCCTCAATTTTTAAAGTTTTCTATGATGGGATTGTAGCAATTTAATAATAAAACCAGTGTTAATTAAGTTGATTTACATCAAAACAAGATTTTGACTCCTCAGTTACAATGTCTCCAATAAACCACTTTTCTGTAGAAGAGTTCCAACAATTACTGATCTTAGGAGTTACAGTGGAATATACAAATGGCTCAAGCTACATTTATTAAATGCATGTCTTCCAGGTAAAAGTCTGTTTCAATCCAAGAAATGAAGACATCTTAAAAACACATAAGGAAGAGTCATTCATCAAAGAAAGAACTGTGAAGAACTTGCGTTCAAAACTGATTTCAGCTGCCCCCAGGTGTGTGCTCACAGCCTGAGCTAAACTGTGGAGGTAAAGGATCCACTCTTTTTTTTTTTTTTTTTTTTTCATTCATGTATTTGGTACAGGTACACAGATTGGACTCATGGTGATCCTCCTGTTTTCAGCCTCCCAAGCACTGGGATTACAGGCATGTGCCACCACAGCAGGACTATATCACTGGCCCAGCACACCCCGGGGACAGGGCTGGCATGGCATGCAGGACCAGGGATCTAACCCTGGCCCTGTGCTTTCCAAAGCAGGCACATTGTCCACTGAGCTATCTCGCCAGCTCAGGGCCCACTCTTAAAGTCACCCCAGCCAGCTCTCTCTGTATGGCTTTCTCTTTCAAAGTCCCACACACTAGCAAACACCCACGAAGCACAGCCTACCTTTGAGTTTGGCTCTTTTTTCTCCTTCTAAATGTTCAAGCTATACAGACTTACTTAAAAACTTCAAAAAGGGGCAGGGGAGATAGCTCAGTAGAGTAAGTGCTTGCCTGGCAAGCGCAAGGGCCTGAGTTCAATCCCCGGTTCTGCCAAAAATAAATACATAAATAAATAAATAAATCTTCAGAAAAAGGAAGGAAGTGAAAACTAACAGATCAGCCATAACCGATTTAAACAGAAAAAAATAATATTTTTTTGAGACAGGGTCTCAGTGTAGTTCAGGCTGGTTTTGAACTCATTATGTAGCCCACACTAGCCTTAAGGACTTGGTAATCCTCCTGCCTCAACCTCCTGAGTGCTGGGATTTCATTTCATTACAAATGGTTTTATATAGAATTTTAAAATTATACAGATTTCATCCATTTTTTCCCATCAAAGTGGATACTTTTAGTACTATCACCAAAAAGGTCACCCCTGTTACAAGTTTACCAACATACTTTCCTGTATCCTCCCCTGAACTTATAGTCTTCTTACATATGTGTCTGTGAGCACTGTTACTCTACTTCTAGGAATATATCACTGAGAAAAAAATTTTTGAGTGGCAAGTAAGCAGGGTGTCATGGATAGACCTTCAGTCCTAGCTGCTTACAAAGCTGACAAGGGAAGCTCACTCAATCCCAGGAGTTCAAGACCAAGATGAAATACAGCCAGACTATGACAAGTGTTTTGTTGCATTTTGTTTTTTAAATGCTGCCAGGGATGCCTAGAGACAACCAAAGAGGTACTGATACAGAATGATGATGCTAAATTTCTAGCATATTCAAAATAAATATTCTTCACTATGATTCTTATGGTCAGTTACCTATTCTTAGAGTTCATATCAAAACAAGTTATAAATATATTTTCATCATGATCTGTACTTCAGTATTTAAGAAGCATCCTAAATGTCCAACAATAAAAAAGAAATTATATTATTCCATGGTTATCAGTAATTATATTTTTATAATGACAAAAATATTTCAGTGTAGTTTAAGGGAAAACAGGATACCAAGTTATCTGCATATACTGTACATTATAACTTCATTCATGCTGAAACCTAAATATTAAACATTAGGAGAACCAGGATAGTACTACATGCCTATAATCCCAACCATTCAGGAGCCTGAGGCAGCAGAATTGCAAGTTGAAAGTTAGCCTGGGTAACTTAGCAAAACCCCGTCTTAAAATTGAAAAGGGCTGGGAAGGTGGTTCAGTGGTAGGGTACCCCTAGATTCAATCCTAGTACCACCACCACCAAACCCACACAAAAAAAAATTAGAAGAAAAATTTAAAATTGATAATGATGGGCTGGCTAGATAGTTTAGCAGATTAAAGTGCCTATTTAGGCAGACACAGGAACCGGAGTTGATCCCTGATCTGCTGGCTCCACTCCGGGGTGATTTGAGACTGGGCGTGGTGGCACATGCCTGAAATCCCAGCACTTGGGAGGCTGAAAACAGGAGGATCACTATAAGCCTGATCTGTGTGGTGAAACTCCGTAGACCCTGTACTAAATATATTTTTTAAAAAAGCATTTAGAATTGATAATGAGAATTGTCCTCTTTATATTCATCCTTAATCCCAAATCTTATATGATCCTCATATAATATTTCTATAGTAACACATATAACATGCTCAGGATTTAATCCATAATAAAACCTTTCCAAAGGTTTGGTCCTTTGGAAAGCAGTAAGTAAAAATCATCAGAAACAGAAGAATGTTCACACTCTCTCACCCATTGCTGCAGAGCTATCTCCCTACCATTTATCTCT
>NW_004524873.1:130665-144789 GCF_000260255.1 Octodon degus
CTGGCATGTGGTGCTGGGGATCGAACCGCGGTCCCTTTGCTTTGCCAAGCTTGTTCCAAGTAGGTGCTTTAGACCACTGAGCCATCTCACCAGCCCCAACCATTTATCTCTTATTTTCTAGTATTAGTGATTTAAAAAAAAAAACAAAACCTCACAACCACAGTTCCATAATCAGGGACAACCATTACAACATTTTAATCCTTGTCATTCCAACTGCATGTCTACAACCTAGAATTCCATTAAAGACTGGAAGGCCTGGTTACACATTTAAGAATAGGTAACTGCACACAAGCCATAGTAAGGAATACTTACTTTTATTACACTAGAAGTTCAGCACCATCAGGTTATATGAACACCTTCTTGGTCAACTCTAGAAATCCTTGACAATTTAGGGGAGGGCTTCCAGCACTTTGGAAAACCTGTCACAAGTCCAGAATCCAGGCAGTAACTCCACATGGCACCTCATCCTCTGGGCCTCACCCTGCCCAGAAAGGCTTTTCCTTCCACTTCAGAAGCAGATGTGCCCAAAAGTTGTGGCCCAGAGCCATTCCAAAGAATGTCCATTCAATCCAAAATTTCTGACTCACTCAGAGAGATTTGGTCTTCAACACAAGTACTTCTTAGGTCATAGCTAGAGCCTAAGAAATCTAAGTGATACTTGTCCCCAAGTCCCAAAACCTCTTCCATTACCAAATGATAGCTATTCTGTCTCAAAACCTCACCACCTCAGAGAGCCCCTATGAATGATGCCTGGTGGGCCTCTTGTCATGCATCTTCATGGGATTCCTTCTTCAGGGATTCCTTTCCTTGGAGCAAAGATCTTTCCACCAGGCTCTCTGGAACATTCACTGCACAGTCCATGTAGTGGTTTTCTCCTGAGTGTGTAGGCTCCCTGCCATCTGTCCCTCTGTGGACCGCTCACTGTCTCTACTCCACAATCTTCATTCCATACCCCAAGGCAAGGAGTAGCTGCAGACATCTCCCATTCCCCATTGCTCTTCAATTTGTCCCTCCACAGCCCTGTGAAAACCCAAGGCTCATGTTGTATACATCCTTTGGGTCCCAGCTCAGCAACGAGGCTGAGGCGGGAAGACTGCAAGTTTGAGGCCATCTTGAGCTACACAGGCTATCTTGAGGCCCAACAAAACAAACATACAAAAACCTCCTCCTCCCTCAAGTTTACATTCTCTTCTACTATTGACACCCTGTCATTTCTCTTGATGCCCTGAACACCGGAGCACCTGGCTGTCCAGCTTCCTTTCAAAGCCCCCTGCCCTTGAGAGCCAGGTGGCCAACTATACAGCACCTTCCTCTCTCTGCACCCCACCATCTCTCCAGACTGTCATCAGATGGAAATTCACTTATCTCTCTCTCTCAACACCCCTGTTTCTCAGTCTCTTGGGACTTAGAGTAGATCCTGAATATCCTCTCCATTCATTCCTTTCCTTTCCTTTCCTTTCTCTTCCTTCCTTCCTTCCTTCCTTCCTTCCTTCCTTCCTTCCTTTCTTCCTTCCTTCCTTCCTTCTTCATTTGGCCTCAATTCCATAGCCTATCATTTCAAACCACAATACCTAATGCTCCCTCCCATCGTCCATTCTCCCAGCTCTGGCAAAACTGCCATCACCCCTCTGCTTTAGCAGGCCTGAGCATGTGAGCACACTGCTGAAGGGAAAAACAAATTAGTCAAACACAGAATAACATCATAAATTCTATAAGTGGACCTTCATCACTGTCAAGCACTCTTTTGTTACTCCTTTCAGCAACTCTCTCCCTCATTCTCCACACCAGTTATTAAAAAGCCTATTGAGATTCTGAAGACTTCTAAACCCCACTTCAAAAGCCCCCCTCTATCTCAGTGAAAGATCTCCTTTATTCATAGAGAAAATTGCAGCTATAAGCAAAGAACCCCTCAACTTCCTGCCACAGGAGAAGTTTCTGTGCTTTTCCTGGAACAAGGGAAAAGGTGCTTCCCCTCCCCCACCAGAAGCCACTCTCTCCCCCACGTCCAGCACTCTCTCCTTCCTTCACAGTGGCTTCACTTTCCACTCCAATCTTCAACTCACTGTCTCCCTCCCTATCAACATTACCCAAGTGACACCAAGGTCTTCTTCATCCGTTAAAAGTAACATGCAAAGCCAGGTATGGTAGCACACACTTGTAATTCCCAGCACTCAAGAGGCTGAGGCAGGAGAATTGAGTTTTGAGTCCAGGTTAGGCAATGCAGCAAGTCCCTGTCTCAAAAAGCAAAAAAAAAAAAAAAAAAAAAAAAAAGCAAAATATATACACGCACAATGCAAGCCTCCCTCTCCCTAAGTGTACATCCTCCTCCAACTACTGTTCTTGCTCTCTATTTTATTCCTGTTTTTGTTGCCAAACTGCAGCAGTCACATCTCCCCCTTACCTCCCATTCATCCTAACCCCCGCCAACTGGTGCTGCACCACCACACTAACAAAACTGCTCTCACCATAGTCATCCGCAGCCTTCTCATTAAATCTAATGTCCACTTTATGGCCCTTGTATTTAACCTGACCTCTGAGGGGCATTTAGACTCTCCTGACCACTGAGGCCTCTACAAAGAGAAACAGGCTGCAGTGGATGTGGTGACAATGACTGAAGCTTCTGAACTGATGTTTATTTCTCAACTTCAAGTCTGCCTCCACATCAGTGGTTTTAATAGCCAATGAGAGCCGGCAGCCTGTGGGAAGACCTGTCTTCGGAAGTGAGGCACGATTCTAAAGGGCATGACTGGAATCACAGAGACAATGCAAGCCTCCCCACATACTAGCTGCCTGTCTGAGCAACTTTCTTTATGTCTCTGTGTCCCAGTTTCCTTACTTCTACTTCATGAAGTGTGAGGATTAAATAATAATATACTTGAGGTGCTTAGTACAAGTAATGCAATATCTACACAACAGAACATTACTGCAGCCTTATAAATGATGCACGACAATGTGCTTACTGGCACTAGCACAGAGAGATACTTGCAATGTATGAAGTGAGCTGGGTGCATACAACATACTCATTTTTAGAAGGTTAAAAAAAAAGAGAGAGAGAAATGGCCCAGGAAAAGATAAGTGATTATTTCTGACTGCTGAACTTACAGGTATTCTAACACTGTTTTTAACTTGCATTTTATAACTTTTCAAGAATAAGCATAAGTTGTATATAGGAAGAATTCAACAGTTTCTATTCTAAACAAGTAAAGCACCTGATAAATGTCTGATAATTAATGATATGACTCTCTAGAAGCCAAAGAGAAAAGACCCAGAAGTCGCCTGCCCTGAAAGGCCTGGGGTGGCACACACCCATGGAGAAAAAGACACTCGCAGCATAGATGTGGTACAGCACGTCAGATCATGAAAAAATATTTACATATTTGAGGCAGTGTCTCATTGTGTAGTTCGAGCTGGTCCTGAACTTACTATGTAACCCATGCCAGCCTCAAACTCCCAGGACCCTCCTGTTTCAGCCTGCCAAATGCTGGGAGTAAAGGGACAGACCACCATGTTCGGCTTGGTCATTAACTCTAACATACATCCACCCACCTCTTGGCCTAGGCTCATTTAAACCAGACAAATAGAGCTCTGGCCTTGTCCAGCTTTGGTGATCAGAAAACTGAATTAGGATTGAGAAACTGCATCCCCAAAAGAAAAAACAAGAATTTGTAAACTTCATTTTCTGACCAGTTACCTTTGCCTAAAACAAAGGTGCAAGCAGCCAGGACAGGATCTGGTGTGGAATCTGGGGTTCTCGTCTGTGCTTTCTCCCATCCCTATGCTTCTACACATCCTTTAACACAGTTTTCAGAAAGAAGGCTCCAAGTGAACCACCAAGATGTTAAGCCTGGTGTCACCTGCAGAAGCAGGAAAAGCAGGCAAGGCTGGTGTGTGATCAGAAGTGGCAGACAAGAGCGCTAGGGCAGAAGTAAAAATTCCACAACAGGCTCATCGTAAGGCACTGTCATCACAGCCAAGTGAAAATGTGGGACTAGAACTTGGAAACTCTGTTTCTCACTTACAGGAAATCAAATAACACCTGGAGAAGGAACAAAAATAAGAGGGAAAAGGCAGGCAGGGAATAAAAACAAAAAACAAAAAAAAAACAAAAAAAAAAAGATACCTAAGAAAGACTGGTGTACTATGCAGTATATCAGCCTCTGACTTAGTTAAGCAAAGTCCTGCAAGACTTGCTTTGGGGTCTGAGTGGGGGAAACTGCAGGGCATGGGAATCAAGTGTCAGTGGGAAACATTTCATTCAGCCAGTACTGCTGCACTGCAGAGGCAGTCACCTTGTCACCTAGCTGTTTATAGCACCTATTCAAGAAAAACAGGTTTTGCATTTCACTGACCACAGGATAAAAAAATAAGTTCGCCCCAGGAAAAAAATAAACAGAAACAATTCCTGGAATTACATACTTCACACCAGGAACCCTGAGGAAAGGCTACCACATGAGCACCTGCCAAAGGCACTAGCAGAACACGACACCAGGTACAAAGCTTTGAGTGTGAACCAGGAGCAGAACTACCCCAACAGCGCAGTAACTTCAAAAGCTGACAAAGGCGTAAATGTACATAGAGGAACGAACTGTGAGGCCACTGCTTGAAGGACTAGGTAGACACAGTTACATATGAACAGAGGTCTTCAAAAATACCATCAAATGGAAGGGAAAGAGAAAGCAACGAACACTGAAATCTACCTACTCCTGTATGTGTACATGTCAATAAAAGAAAAAGGGCTGTTGGGACACACACCATGCTTTAGCGATGGTCGCTTTGGCAAGAAAAACACCTGAATAGGACAAGGGAAGACGCAGAGTTTTCTACTCTGTATTTTGGTCCTTAACATTGTTTCTTTTACTTTTTGTAAGACAATGTATTTATATCACTCATATGATCTTTAAAATATAGTATCTTCAAATAATAAAAGATAAAGAAACAACACTTAAGTATATTTCATTCTGTTCCTCTTTCCAGAGGTTTTTAAACAGTTACAAAAATCAAAACTCTACTAAGTTTTCACAAATTAAAAAAAGAGAATTAAGCCAGGCATGGTGGCACCTACCATAACACTAGCATGTGAGGGGAGAGGAAGGAGGACCTCTGTGTGTTCTCAGCCACAAAGGGCTATACACTGAGCTCAAGGCTAGTCAGAACTATATAACAAGAACTGTCTCAAAAAAAATTTTTTTAAATACACAAAAAATAAATAAGATTTTTCTGCAATGAAAAAGATAAAAAGCAAACTAAGAGAGTACCTGACCATCTGACACCTCAACACCATCCATGAACATACTTCATCTTTTAAAATTTCTAAAGTATCTGTAAATGTTTCTTCATTACGTGCATTGTGATAAGAGAAAATAAGAAATAGGACATAAAATTTTTTTTTCCTTTACTTTCTAAAATACAAAGCAGGGGCTGGTGAGATGGCTCAGTGGTCTAAAGCACCTACTTAGAACAAGCTAAGCTAAGCAAAACACAGGGACCGCGGGACCGCGGTTCAATCCCCAGCACCACATGCCAGCCAGGCCCGCCCCCTGGTGGGCTGAGCTGGCCACACACACACTAAATAAACAAATAAATAAATAAATATTAAAAAATAAAATAAAATACAAAGCAACTGCAGTAGGTTTCTAACTGGTGGTCAACTTGTTACAACCATGGTGCTGGGTGTGGGGGCCCACTCGAGGGTTGTTGCCAGCAGTGTAAGTGGCAGAACCGGAGAAGCTGTCAAGATGCTGTTAGAGATGCTGTCTGGAGGAGCTGTTGGAGCTTGGGAAGGGTTGGCTCTCCTGGACTGTTCTGCTGGGTGACCTTGTCATGCTGGCTGATGAACTTGGCTGTTCTTGCCACTGGAGGAGCTCAGGGCCTTTGTTGTCGCTGAGAATGGCTACAGTTCATTTTGGAGGGGCTCTAGGCCTCATCTTCAGCATCGCTTCCTGGCTCTGGAGGGGCAGATGGTGCACTGCTCAGCCTCATGGAGAAGCTTACAGCATTGGCTTTCCTAGTAAAAACTCAGCTTTCCTCATCGCTAGAGGAGCTTGGGACCTCACTGTTGCTGAGGATGACTGTGGGAGCTCTGGTTCTCACCCCAAGCATAGCTTCCTAGCCCCAGCTCAGATCCCTCTGCCTGCTGGCACAGGTCCTTCATCGTCCTGGCAGACTTTCTACTTCCCACCACTGAGCTTTGGGCCTTTCCAGCACAGATCCAGGAGGTGGGCCTGCACGAGACTTTGTCATGCTCTGGGCCTCCCACTGGACTTGTGGGAGGCACTGCTATGAACTCTAGGTTTTCATCTAGACTCAAGCAGGATATGAGGATCCAGGCCCTCAGCTGGACTCTTTGGCCTTTAGTGTATGGACAGATTTCCTGCACTCCTTGTACATGATTCTTTGAGTGATTCATAAAATGCCCTGTATTATACTGTTCCCCTTGCAAAAACCCCAAACCACGACAGCAATAATGTGAATTTTCTCCTTAATAATACAGATAATGTAGACTAGTGCTTTACAACTAGGGAACAGTTCTGCTCCCCAGAGACGCACAATGTCTGGAGAAAGTTTTGGCTGTTAGAGGAGTGAGAAAGGGACACATACACTCATGCTAACAGCATCCAGTGTTTTAACAAAGTATGATTCTGCCCAAAATGTTAGTGCATGCTGAAGACAAGCTTAAAGTTTCAGAATTTCTTCAAATATTCAAAAAATAATTTTCAATACAACCACATAGAGTAGACACTATAGCTCAGCGGTAAAGTACTAGGACCTGGACTCAACACTAAGTAGCACAAAATAAAAGAAAAAAATTGGGCCAGCCAAATAGCTCAGTGGACTAAAGTACCTGCTTAGGCACAACGCAGGGATCAGGGTTCAAAACCAGGTACCACAGCTGTGCTGGCCCCACCCTAGGGGTGCACTGATACTGGGATTAAGACTGGGTGTGGTGGTGCACACCTGTAATCCCAGCACTTGGGAGGCTGAAAGCAGGAGGATCACTATGAATCCAATCTGTGTAATGAGACCCTGTAGGCTAAATACATAAAAAATAATAATTAAAAAAAGAAAAATTAAAGTTACTCTTTTTTTTGGTACCAGGAATCGAACTCAGGACTTTGGGCTTGTCGGGCAGGTGCTGCGCCACTGAGTTATTTCCGCAGGTCCCTAGTTATTCTTATATAAATGCAATTATGTATAAACTAGGGTTTTAAAATAAAAATGTTGCCTTTATGTTATTAGAAATTTAAGTAAGAATCTTTTTTTTTTTTTTTTTTTTTTGTGGAACTGGGATTTAAACTCAGGCCCTTGTGCTCGCCAGGGAAGCACCTGTTCTACTGAGCCATCTCCCTGGCCCCAAGTTAAGAATCTTTGTTACCAGTTCTATAACTTTGAAAGAGTTCGTCAAGCTTTGTGATTCAGTTTTTTCACCTGTAAAATTGTAACTAACAGACTTTTTAGGAATGCTGTGAAAATTAATTAAATCTCAGAACTCTGCTCATTATCTCCCTAACAGCAGAGAACCAATAAATATCATTCCCAGTTCTCTTACCCCTTTACCCTCAAACCATCAGACCTAATTAGGCCAAATTATAGCCAGTGTCTTCTCATCACAAACATACGGGCTACTATGATGCTTCATAAATTTCAAGAGCAGGCTGGGCATGGTAGGGCATGCCTGTAATGCCAGCACTCGGGTGGCTGAAGCAGGAATGATTGTTGTGAGTTCAAGACCAGCCCGGTCTACAAAGTGAGCTCAAGGCCAGCCTGAGCTGCACAGTGAGACTCTGTCCCAGGATCAGAAAAAAAAAAAAAAAAAAAAAAAGTTACATAATATGCACATGCTAAATAGCATCATGAGGGGCTGGGGATATAGCTCAGTAGAATAACTGCTTCCCTGGCAAGCACAAGGGCCTGAGTTAAATCCCTGGTTCTGCAAAAAACAAAAAAAAGAAAGAAAGAAATAGCATCATGACATAAAACACATGAAAGTATGGGTATTAAATATTTTATTTAAAATGTTTCAGTAATTTCCCCCTCATTGTAAGACTTTTTTTTAAATCTCAAAATATATAATTACTTTCATTCTCACCAGGTGTGGTGGTGCATGCCTATAATCCTAGCTCTTGAGAGGCTGAGGAAAGAGGATTGCTACTGATTAGAGGTTAGCTTGGGCTACATAGTGAGTTCAAGGCCAGCATGACCTACACCCTATACAACAAGACCCTGTCTCAAAACAAACAAAAAAAATCCCCAAATTATTATTATTATTATTATTATTATTATTAACTATTTTAGTAGGTCTACTCTCTCCAAAAATGACACCCATAATTATAATAATGGCAACTGGAATTGTAAAGACAGGCTGAAAGCAAAGCAGAAGTCATGGAGGTAGGATCCTAATTCAGCAACACCACTTAACGCAGGCAATGTGAAACAAAGAAACCTACTTTGGTGGTGATCCTATAGGTGATATAGGTCTCCATTGTACAGACATGCTTCTTGGGGTCATCAACTGTGACAAAGAGATCTCTGGTCTCACCATCAATGTCATCGTCAAGCTGAAGTCTATTCAGAAGAGAAGATGAAGAGGCTGGACTCGAAGTGCCTGCCGGAGTACCACCATTGGGCAAAATGAGATCCTAGAGAAAGAAAAGAATTACCTCATAAATTAAATGAAAACACACAACAGGGAACCTTTAGCAAAAGTAGCTGGTTTAGGACCAGTGATATAGCTCAACAGACTAAGCGCCTACTTAGGCAAGCACAGGCACTGGGGTTCAATCCCTTGCACCACATGCCACGTTTAACCCACCTGCTGGGCATGCTGAGCTGCACATGCCTATAATCCCAATCCTGGGGAGGCTGAAAACAGAAGGATCACTACAGTTCGAGCCATGTAGTGAGATCCTGTACCAAATAAATAAAGCTTATATAGCAGAACCAAAAAGTGCCTCTAAAACACAAAAAGCATTTTCAAAATATGAGCCTTTACACACTGTTTTCCTTGAGCAAATAGATCTTCTATGCCCAAGAGAAATAAGTGACCAAATTTATGCCAATTCCTTTTCTAGCAACACTATTGCAATGAACAGCCCACAATTAGACTTCAACAAAGAAGAAACAGCGTGAACAGACCAAATGTTACTCTCTTTTGTCCTTTCTGAAGAACCACCATCTGGGCCAAAGAAAACATTAAAGGCCTGCATCCAATTAAGTTAAACTGGACATTTAACAACTCAGTCATCACAAAGAGCCAACACCTTATCAGACCCAAAAGCTACAACTCTTGTTGCATAGGTCCTGCTTTACCTTGGTCTTAACCATACAGCAGAAAAGTATAAAAACGAACATAAGAAGTAAAGCCATGCTGTTATGTTGAGCTGTAGGGGACTCAGGTCAACAATTTCTGACATTGCCAGTCAAGTGGAAGACCCAATACTATTATGGGCTACTGGACTCTTTTAGAATATTTTGCTGAGTTTACACACCTATAATATTCAAATAACGGAACTTAGCAAAAAAAGGGATACAGATGAATGTCCATTTTGTATCTGTGTATTCAAAGTGGTTAGGATAGATATATAGCTACATTCTCTTAATGAAGAGAGGGATTTGTTCTAATGATGTTTGTAAATAGGATATCATGTCCGCATCTTGTACAGCAATTAACCACTAGGAAGAATGTATGCAATGTGTTATTATTGAAACTGTCCCACCAATTTGATTTGAAACTGTCTCATTGCTATTTGTTTCTCAATAAAGTTATGGGAAAGAAAACAAAGAGACAACAAACACTTCTGTGCCTAATGAAAGGAGCTCGACCTGCATTTAGAAAAAGTGTGCTTAATAAATACATAAATACATAAGGTATTTGAATCCTGAACTAGCCTCTGTACACACCATCAACTTATAGGAATGTCAGTGGTTGAGAAACAAGTTAAATAATACTTTGAGGATACAATTAGCAAAACTCACACTATGTGAAACTAAAGAGAATTAAGATCCAGCTTCTCGGGCTGGCGAGATAGTTCAGCGAACTAAAGTGCCTGCTTAGGCAAGTACAGGGACCTCGGTTCAATCCCCTGAACCACACATGCCGCGCCAGTCCTGCTCCCAGGGTTGACTGAGCTAGCCACTGAGTCCGGGCATAGTGGCATATGCCTTTAACCCCAGCACTGGGGAGGCTAAAAAACAGGAGGATCACTGTGAATCTGAGCTTCATAGAGAGACCCTGTAACAACCAAATACATCTAAAAAAAAAAAAAAAAAAAAAAAAAGCCACCTTCTTCAACAAATACAGTCCGGGAGGGGGAAAACAGAGACATGGAAGAAACACTCACAACCATCTGAAACATGGTCAGGTGCTAAATCACTGTTCGTACATATTATAAACAGTAAAGATCAATCTGTCTGCTATTTTTGCATTTTCTTATAAACCATTAGCTGGTTTCACAGTACACAATAAAAGATGCTGAAAACAAAAATTACATACATTAGAGTCATAGTTGATGTCTTCATGCTCGGTTCTCATGATTTTTTATAGCAATATCTAGAATAGGCCTTGCAAAGAGACAGAACTTACATAGTTAGTTAATAAATGAAAATACCTAAGCCAGATATGGTGGCACACATCTGTAGTACAGCAATTGGAAGGCTGAGGCAGGAGAATCTCCATCACTTCAAAGCCACCCTTGGCTACACAGCAAGTTCAATGGGCTGCAGAGATAGCTCAGTGGCATAAGTGCCTGCCTAGCAAGCATAAGGTCCTAAGTTTGATCCCAGGTACCAACACCCGCCCCCCAAAAAAAAGCAAGTTCAAGGCTAGCCTGGATTATATAGCAAGAGCATTACTCCAAAAAAAGAAGGAGGAGGAGGAGGAGGAGGAGGAGGAGGAGGAGGAGGAAAGAAAAAAGAAAAGAAAAAGATCTATTGCTGCCAAAGGCTCGTTCTCAGCTACAGGCTTCTATTGTCAGAGTACTCCTTCCCTTGTCCCCTTTTTCACCCCAGGAAGACAGACACAGAGTCAGCTTGCTTTAAAAACCTCTGGTTCAAGGAGTCTAGTTTTAGGATCCATTATTGTGGTCAGCTACCCACAAGACACAGTAATAACATAAATCACTGGCAAGATTCCCTATTACATTAAGCATATGGTTTATGAAAGGAGTCCTATATATTAAGAGCCAGTACGGAAGTAATAAAAGCTAGTCACACTCAGCTGATGGAATTTCCCTCACTGGTACTGCTGGAAGAATACGGGCACCGTGTGACCTCATTTCAGTAAGCTCCTGGCAAAGCCCCTGCAGGTGTCCGCACAGGTAAGGGCAGAAGTACAGCCCTCCGGATACTCAGCCTGTGCCTCACCGCCTTACTTCATCTTCCTCATGCCAGGTACCCAGCAGATGCCTGAGTGTGTCCTACAGAATACTCCTGAGGGTGGTTCCTGCTGTAAAACTGAATTTAAAACCATACTGGAGAATAAACTCAAAGGGAAACATCTCAAAAAATGTTCTGTTCAAAGATGTTTAGAAGAGAACAAAGAACACAATGAAACCTGCAAAAATCCCAAAGGCTCAATAACCAGGAAACAATTGTGCTTGCATTAGTGAGACAGCATGTCATGCACTCACTAAAAACTACAAATTGAGACATCTAGATGAACTTAGCAAGACGACCACCAGCCTTCACTTTCTCCCTTTTCCACCCTTGCTAATTAAATAACCCAAAGAATGTGAGCAGAAAAAGCAATGAAGACAGAGAGGAGGGGGAGTAAAATAGTGACAGGAGTCCTATAATTATGGAAATTAGAAAAGCTATCAAGATCTCCAACTTGCTAACACTTTCCACTGGATATTGAGAGAGAATTTGGCCAGAGGTGTGTATGAGATGGATATGCAGAGCTATGGGACTTTTGGAGCCTCCTGGAATGCATGGTTAAGACTAAAAGACAGCCCACAGGTCACAAATCCAAGTAGGATGAAAACACACTGCCTTCTAAGGAAGGCATGCTCTGGCCCTTTCCTCCCCACACTCCAATCTTTCACTTAGATTGGCACTAAGGTCAATCACTAACAGACTACCTGACCTTCCCTTGTCCCTCCTGATTCTGTCAATAAAAAGCCACAGAAATTTCAGTTTAGGGCTGTCTTATGAGATTCTCTCACACTGAGGGGTCTCAGTTAAGGGCAGTTCCTTCAGGTCTACTTGGAGTTTGAATTGGATACTGACTATGCATAATCTCTCATCATTTGCACCATGCCACGGTTGTGAACCACAACAGATTATAACCAGGACCCAAATGAAAACAGAGCACAAATGAAACATCTCTAACCTAATCCCTCCCTCATCCCTCACTTCAGGTTACCAAGCCTGTCCAAGAAGTCCTCCAAGAAAATGTCCTCAACCTCTTCGATGCACCCTAGTTTGAAAGTACCACTGTCAGGTAGGAGGGGGGCACGGGGGATCTGACAGCATAAACAGGACAACCAACAGGGCTCCTGCTCACACTCTTACTACTTTGGGTGGACAGAGGTGTGAGATATGGTCAGAGGAAGAAGGGCTCACCTAGGTTGGCTGTTTCTGTCTGCCCAACAAGCACAAAGCAGGTAAGACCAAGTGCTGGCGGGACAGGACTCTACAAGGGGGACAGCTGCTACAGGAATTGGGGACTTGGGAAATCCAGACACACACAGAGAAGAGCTGGCCCATGATTCCCTGACCTGAAAGCCCAGGACTTGGCTGTACATATCTGGCAAAAAGATAATTCTAACAAAACCAAGTAGAAACAGCTGATCCAGTAATTTGCTCACTCTGACAGGAAGCAAAAGCAGGTCTGCACTACTTCCTCATCTGATACAAGTAAACAAAAACTCTTCAGACTGCATGCTGTCTTCATTCAAATCCAAGAAAACTAAACCATAAATGAGGAACTGAGTCCTCAAGAGCAAATAATTAAAAACATGAAAAAGCTCTGTTCCATAAAATAATAGATTTTAGGTGCTCCCATTTAAAAACAAAATGAAAAGTAGAAAGGAAAAACTGGGGCTGGGGAGATGGCTCAGTGGAATAAGCACTTCCCTGGCAAGCGCAAGGGCCTGAGTTCAATCCCCGGTTCCACACCCCTCCAAAAAAAAAAACGGTTCTCAAACCCAAAAAAAAAAAAAAAAAAAAAGGAAAAACCATAAAGTATATATTGAAACAGGAAAGGACAAAAGATATAAATTGAAATTTAATTATTCTACAGATGAGTTTAAGAAAGTAAAACCAAGGAAGCCTGAGCAATATAGAATACAGAAAAATGAAAATAGAGCAAAAATATAGCTATTTAAATCTTGTCTCTCTATGTGATTACAAAATATAAGGATATGCTAAGAATGTACCAATAATTCTAGAAATCCAGATGAGCTTTCTCAGCAAAAAAATGTATGCCAAAATAAAATTAAATAAAGGCAAAAAATCTGAAGATAACCACAAAAGTGATGTCAGGGAAACCCTATTAAAAGAGGCTAGGGCGATAACTCTGCAGTCTAAGCACCTGCCTGGCAAGCGCAAGAATCCAGGTTTGATCCCTTGTATACTGCATGCCATGCCAGCCCTGGAATCCCGGGCTCGCCGTGCTGCCCATCAAAACCGGGCGTAGTGGCACATGCCTGTAACCTCAGTGCTGAGGAAGCTGAGGCAAAAGGGTCACTATGAGTCCGAGTTGCGTAGCAAGACCCTGTACCAAATAAAGAAATAAAAGATTTTTTTTAATAAATACTTTAAAGATAAGTGAGGCTCCAATGGCTTTACCTAGAGTCTTAACAAACTTCTAAAAGTAAATCCTAAAAAAAAAGTAAGTCCTACTGTATTCAAATATTCTAAGACAGGGACAGCCAAATAGCTCAGTGGATTAAAGTGCCTGCAAGCAGGTGCAGGGGCCAGGCATTAAGTCCACGGGCCTGTTGTGCCAGCCCCATCCCTGGGGAATGCTGAGCTTGTCAATGGTTGAGACTGGGAGTGATGGCGCAAGCTTGTAATCCCAGCTCTTGGAAGGCTGTAAACAGGCGGATCACTATGAGTCTGATCTGGTAGTGTGACCCTGAACACCCTGTAGACCCTTCTCTAAAATACAAAAATTTTTAAATATAT
>NW_004524873.1:144889-148733 GCF_000260255.1 Octodon degus
ACACATATATATGTGTCTGTATTATATATATTCTAAGACTTATTTCAAAAATGGAGAAGCTTTAAAAACCATTTTATGAAAGTTATCTAATATCAAAATGTTAAGATGAGAAAAAATTATTTTTTTATTTTATTGAGAAACAAATAGCAATAAGACAGTTTCAAAACTGATTAATAGGACAGTTTCAATAATTAATACATTGTACATTGTTATCTTCTTAGTGGTTATCCATAGTACAAGATGCAGACAAGATATCCTGTCCAAACACTATTAGTACAAATCTTTCTTCAAGATGAGAAAAAATCAAATCTAAATGTAAACATCAATAATGAACACCAATATATAGTAAAAGAATTTTTTAGAAAGAATAACAAGATCTAATAAAATGTATTCCAGAAAAGCAAGAATGATTTAACGCTAAGAATTCTGAAGCAATTTATTACATCAATGAAATATATATATATATATATATATATATATATATATATATATAAAATCAGTGTTAAAGATAACCACATCCACAACAATGTTTACTGGCATCAGGAGGCCCACTAAAATCTCTAAGTAAAATTAACAATTTAGAAAGTATCTTAGTTATTTTTCTCTGGTTGCTGAGACAAAATACCTGACACTGAAGGAAAGGTTTTATTTAACTCAGTTTGTGGGATTTCAGTCCCTATTTGGCTAGCTCCAAGGTACAGGGGCACATGGCAGAGGGAAACAGTTCATGGCAGTGGAAAACAGCAAAAGCAACAAGTACAAAAGGGAAGGAGCAGTCTCTCTCCCTCCTTTATATTGCATGTAGGCTTCTCCTCCCAAGGCAGGTGTAACACTCTCACCCATAATCCCAGCAATGGACCATGGATCAATAACAAACTCTAGAAGCTGACCCCATAACTGCAGGAGGCTTTGGGGGTACATCTAGACACAAACCACGACAAGAAGGAAAGTTTGTAAATAGGTTAAAGAGTATCTATCAATAAACATCAGCATAAACCTTGACAACATTGTAAGTGAAAGAAGCCAGACAGGCCATATGTTGTATAAATTCTATTTATATGAAACGCTGGAGAAGGCAAATCCACAGGCAGAAAGCAGACTGCTGGTTGACAGAGGCTAGAAGACAGTAGCAATGGGGAGTGATGACAGGACTTGTTTCAGTGGTGATAGAAATAATGTGGAGTCGAACAGTGATGATGGTTGCCCAACCTGTGAATCTCCTACAAACCACTCAACTACAGCCTTTAAGTGGTAAATTTCATGGTATATGTATCACGATAATGACAATAATATGACAGCAAATAATATAAAACACTGAAGGCATGTGTACTAAGTTCAGAGACAAGATACCTAGTATTTGCTATTATTCAAAAGCACTTGGAGATTCCAGGCTAATGGTAGCAAAACTACATACAGCATGCATGTTTGCAGTCAGCTGTTTGTTATCATAGAAAGTGCTAAAAGGTTTGTTATCACTGTTCTAGGCCATTCAGTGACACACAGAATAACAACGAAATACATGCAGTGATCTGCCCTATCACCTCACAGCAAGAAATCGAATTCTCCTAACCTTAATCTAAAACTTCATTATACAAAATAGGGAGAAAATATTTTTAAAGCATTTTAAAATGATAGCTCTGAACTGATGCACTTACTAAATGTTCGGTGAAAAATAAAGACACAGACTACATGGTAGACTAAACTAACATTAGCTCACAGTGCTTAACCTCTACTATTATGAGGAGCATATTCTTATTATTGCTGGTGATTTCCCACAGGAAGACAGAACCTAACCTGCTGATTTTAGCTGCAGTCACATGACCTTCTCTGTGCAACTGCACATGAATAAATGCAGAATATGCCGGGCAGGAGCAGAAGCTTAGGAGCCTTCGCATGTCCCCAGCAGGTCTCTTGCACCCTCTCACTCTCCTCTGCCTTGAATCTAGAATGTGCCACACCATAGCTATTCCTTCAGAATGGGAACAACATGGAAAAAGCCACCACAGATGACTCATAATCACTGACACACAACATGATATATAATTAACGTGTTGCATATCTTTGAATTTTTGGAATTGTTTATTACCACAGCAAAGCTGACTCGTACATGTAATTAGAGAAATATAAAATCTAGACAGGAAAGAGAGATACAAACACTATGGAATTTTAAGATACAGAAACTTACCTTTTGCCCTAGACACTGAAATTGTCTTAAGAGTATGTAACAAGTTCCAGTATGCCAATTCCTTGAAGTTCAGTCCCCACCCCCACCCCTCATTCCCCACACCCAAATCTCCACCTCAGATATTCTCCAAATCTTCTAAAGTTGCTAACACAAGTATCTCCAAGTTGCCACGGCCACATGCCTGCTAATCTGTGGTTTCTAGATCAGCATCTTCTGAATAGGTTTATAGTTTCCCACTTTGGATTCCAGACCATTTTTTTAATAAGCCAATGACTCCTCTTTAGGCCTGGGGTCAGAGACCACCTGTTTTTATCAATCAGTTGATGAGTTTAGAATCTGAATGCGCTCCCTAGGCTTTCTATGAAGAAACCCACCCTGCTGGTAAGGCCCATCCATTGGCTCAATGCAAAAAAATACCATGTTCCTTGGCAAAGTTTCTAGCATCTGTTACTAGCTTTTTCTAAGACTCTCCAGACTGCCAATCATTTCTCCAGACATTCTTGTGATTCTGGAGAACAAAGATTTCCCCCAACTCCCAGCCGAAGTTAAACAGGACTCCTGTTCACTTCTAAGAAGGATCTACTGTTTCAAGCACATCCTGAATGCCTAATAGATATCAGCTAAAAAGCCAATGCAAGGTTACCAAACAAAAGAGGACTGGGAGCACCTGGGTGTAAGCCCAGTCTAGGCGGAGGTATGCACACAAAAACCTCTAATGACGGGCTGGGGATATAGCTCAGCATCACAACACCA
The DNA here is from genome assembly GCF_000260255.1 of Octodon degus. Lineage (NCBI taxonomy): Eukaryota > Metazoa > Chordata > Mammalia > Rodentia > Octodontidae > Octodon > Octodon degus. The sequence goes on from NW_004524873.1 coordinate 147,828, forward strand.
GCCTGGCAAATGCAAGTTCCTCAGTCCAATTTACAACAGAGCCCAGCACAAGAGGGTAAATGAAGGAAGCAACCACAACTTCAGAAGAGAGGGTACAATTGCCAAATGGAAAAATAAGGCTGAGGAGAGTTTAGCTGAGGAATGATTACCACTAAAGGAGAGAGGTAGTTCCAGAAGCCTGGCTCTAAGAACCACAACATGAAGATTCCATTTCTATTACTGGTCAAGTGCACTCATGTCATGTGAATGACTCCAAAATCCAAGCAGACAGCCTTCTAAGAAGTTAGGTAAACCTCCCCAAAAGACTTAGCCCAGGGAAAAGACTACCTAAAAACTTTTCCTGCCCATTTCAGTGCTGCTCTCAGAGTCCTGCCAACTGAGAACTCATAAAACTAAACTGATCATGGGATTTCTTTTGATAGTAACAAAAATAATCTGGAATTGAACACTAACAATGGTTGTGAAACATGTGAATATATGACACATAGTATAATTCATTCCTCCACTGACATTTGGGGTGTAGAACTCCTGAGGGATCATCTGGATTATATGTGTTGCATAAAAGGCAAAGGCTTTCACACAACGTACACAAGTTCATTCAAGTGGTGCATGAGGACCCCGGGTCTTGGCTTTCTCATGGGCAGCTGTGCTAAACCACAATCCAGGCACTACCGCTCTCTTGGGGTGGGGGGTGGGGGAGGTTATCCACAGTAATCCCTTAACATGTTGGCTCCTCTCCTTCTGCCCATGACTCAATGCCTCTTTTTTTTGTGGTTTTTTTTTTTTTTTTTTTTTTTTTTTTTTTTTTTTGGGGATTGAACTCAGGCCCTTGCGTTTGCCAGGCAAGCAACTTATTCTGCTGAGCCATCTCCCCGGCCCCACTCAATGCCTCTTAACCATACCATT
>NW_004524873.1:149748-155065 GCF_000260255.1 Octodon degus
GAATCTAGCTCAGTGGCACAGCGCCAGCCTGGCAAGCATCAGGTCCTGAGTTCAACTACTGGTACAAAAATAAAAATTAAAATACATGTGTAGAAGACCACCTGGAAGGCTCTCCTTGAAGAAGAGCATTTGGCCCTAACTCCATGTATCAATATATACTGAGCTCGCTAGGATATTTCCTTCTCCCTCAGTTGGTTTTAAGCAGTGCAAATGGGTCCAGCCAGGTGTTGATGCACAGTCTTTGAAGCAATGGGACAGGCCAGCAGTGTCCTGCATACAGCTCCCAACTAGCATGGAGAGCTGGGCCAAGAAACACCAGGATGGATGGTGGCTGAGATGAGCTTCAGGGAAGGAGCCATGATGTCTCAGCGTACCACCATTACACATCAAAACTGAAGCATGACCCCAAAACACTAGATGCTGCCCCAATCTGTGCTATGCAGATTATTCATCGTGCATCCTCTCTCTCTCTCTCCCTCTGCAAATTGCTGAGGTGATTTCAGGCTTCCTATTTAGCCCAGCTCACAGCACCTACAAACTTTCCACCTTCCTCACACTCATCCCCAAGCACTCGCTCTTTACAAATTAATGAAGCCCAGGTCTGGCCCTGGGTAGAGGCTTTTGTTCCTGTAGCCATTGTTCTAGCTGGACTTAAAACCCCCTTTGCTCCCTGCAACTACAAATATGTCTTAGCATCTTTATTCTCACTGTGGATTACATTGGAAAGGGTAGATTGGAACTAGTTATTGGAATTCCAAAGACTTTCCCGTTATTACAAATGTGGACTCCTCTGGACCAAAACAAGGTCCAGAAGGACTTCGTACACTATGGGCATGGTGGCACACACCTGTTATCCAAGCACATGAGAGGCCGAGAAGGATCTTTTTGAGTTCAAGGTCAGTTTCAGCTACATAGTAATTTCGAGAGTAGCCTAAACCACATAGCAAGACTCTGCCACAAAAAAAAAAAAAAAAAAAAAAAAAAAAAAAAACAACTATGAGGAAATGAAAGGCACCATACATTCTAAACTCTCTGATGGGCAGGTGTGGTGGCACATGCCTGTAATCCCAGCACTCAGCACTGGGAGGCTGAGGAAAGAGGCTCATTGCAAGTTCAAGAGCAGCCTGGGCTACAAAATGAGCACAAGGCCAGCCTGAACTGTGTAGCAAGACCCTATCTCAAAAAGATGAAAAATAAATAAATAAAAATAAACTCACTGACATAGAAATAGAGCTAGAACTATATCTCAATTTCCATTAGACAGCAAATCCAAACTGCCTTCGGCTAGAACAATCTCATGCTCAGTGATTCATCATACACACCCTACACCTCTGTATGAGAAGTCCTTGAACCACAACTCAAACCTAAAACTAACCCAAGACAAGACTATATTAAGAGGGCCTGCCAAATAGCTCAGTGGACTAAAGCACCTGCTTAGGCAGAGCACAGCAGCCAGGTTTCAATCCCTGTGCCACTGAGACGGCTATTGAGACTGGGCGTGGTGGCGCATGCCTGTAATCCTAGCGCTTGGGAAGCTGAAAACAGGAGAATCACTACGAGTAGTTCGATCTATGTGGTGAGACCCTGTAGACCCTGTACCAAATACATAAAAAAAAAAATAAATAAATAAATAAATAAATGTGTTAAACTAGAAGTAAATCTGTGACTATATCCAAACAGATTGTACTTCCTTTTAAACAGGTTTCACTTCATTTTTCTCTCCTCCAGCAGCCTCTCAATAGTGGTTCTGAGGCATTAGGCAATGTGGCATGGAGTCAGATCTGCATCTTACTGTGCCCGAGCCAGGGAGATGTTTTCTGTCGAACCCCTCAGCCTCCAGTCATCCCACAGCACCCTTTTAAACACCAGAAGTGTGCTGCATCCAACCCAAAGGGCAGAGGGATTTCTAGGCTACAGAGGCAGACCTAATTTCCAGATTCCTACTATCATAATCCCTGCTAAATGTGGTTGATGCCTTTTTTACCTTCATGGTTAATGTAGTCAATGGAAAAGAAAATGGTACTCAACTCAACCTTTTCTCTAAACACTACCAAAGCAATGAGGAATGAAAGAAAAAGCAGGAATCAGTCTCAACCAAAACACTCAAAAATTTTACAACAAACTAACCAGAAACAGTCAGGTCGAAAAGGAGAAAAAAAGCAGGACATAAGAGAAAGGACCTTAATACAACATACAATGTTTTAGTCAGCCACCCATGAAGTATATGATGGTAGTCTCATATGAATATAATGGAGCTGAAAAACTCCTGTAACCTTTAGTGAGTTTGTTTTTCAGTTGTGGTTACTACAAAAGAGATTAAAAATTTTAAGTGTAGGGGCCAGGGAGATGGTTCAGTGGAATAAGCGCCTCCCTGGCAAGTGCAAGGGCCTGAGTTCAATCCCTGGTTCCGCCAAAAAAAAAAAAAAAAAATTAAGTGTATAAAGTAAAAGATGGGCTGGAGAGATGGCTCAGTGGTCTAAAGCACCTACTTGGAACAAGCTTGGCAAAGCACAGGGACCTCGGTTCAATCCCCCAGCACCACATGCCAGCCAGCCACACCCCCTGGTGGGCTGAGCTGGCCACACACATACACACACACACACAATAAATGTTAAAATAAAAAAAAAAAAAAGTAAAAGAGCTACAGAAATCTAAGGTTAATTTATTAGTGAACAATTCCAGGTACCAATAAAAAATTTCTTAGTGAAGAAAAAAAAAATCTTCAACAAACATAGTGTAGCATAAGTTTATAGTAAGATCCCCAGAACCTTTGACTCACACAGAGCAACCTCCAGTCCTGCAAGCTCCTGTCAAGGTAAGCGTCCCAAAGGGGCATGTCCTTTTTCTTCTTTGGGCCCTATCTTTACTGGAGCTTTTCTACATTTAAATATATGTAGACACACAGACCACTGTGTTACCACTGTACACAGTGTTTAATACAGTACCACACAGAACCTATTTGTAGCCTAGGAGTGACAGGCAACACCTCAGTGTACTGCAGGCTGTTCCATGTAGGTTTGGGGAAGTACTACATACTACGACGTTCACACAATGACAAAATCACAAACGATGCATTTCTCAAAACATATTTCCATTGTGAGGCAACACCACATGACTGCAGTAGTCACACTTGTCCTCTCACATGGGCTTTCTAGCTCAGACTCAGAAATGAGCTCTGCAAATAAGGGTCAGTAATTGAAAATGTTTATTTCTGACAACACAGAGAGGGCAGAGAAACAGAGGCAGATGAAGGAAGAGAGGCAAGGACTAAATGAGGAAATAAACCTTACAAACTTATTTATCTCTAACCTACGAGATGTGAAACAAAGTTGGAAGGGAGACAGTTCCTGCATGGCCGCCTAGCAGCAACTCTGGGTCTCAGCTCTATGGATAGGTATGGAGCTATGTCTTGAACCCAACACACAAGAGACCAAAAGATCAATAACAGAATTGCTGAGGCTGCTTTCAGTTACACTTTATACAGGATGGAGGAAAATGCCAGATGTCCAAATTGGACAATATTATTTTTGTTGTTGCAGTTAAGGTGTGACAGATTATAGGAGAGCTGACTTTCCTTGAAGCATCTCCCAGGTATAGTTGTTGTATAATAAAATCTGGCTGAAAGATTACACTCATAAAATATTATAATTAAACAGGTTAAAGCACCTTTCTTTGAGTAATGATAGACTTGATTAGTCTCTATCTGATGGCAGAGGGAGCAGTAGGACAAAATAATTACCACTCCCTATTTACAGACCAAAATATAGGTGTTTCCCAACACTTGCAAGTTTTAAGTAGCCTAATTACCAGGGTGTTATACTCTCCTAAGCCACAAATTAGAGGATATGGAAAGCAAAATGTATTCATGCATTTATTCATCCAAACACTGAGTTCTTGCTGACTGCCAGGTGCTATTCTACATTTAGAGGAAAACAAGCTAGGAAAGAATATGCTTGACGAATCTAGTTTAGGGTGCAGAATGGGGAATGCTATGTAATATACTATAATAAATACATGAATTCAGATAAGCCTGCAAGCCTGGTATGGGGTCATAAGCCTATAATCTCACCTTCTTGGGAGACTAAGACAAGAGGATCACAAGTTCAAAGCATCCTAGGTAAATTAGTGAGACTGTCTCCAAATTGAAAATTGGAGTCCTTCAATTGTCTCCAAACTGAAAAACAAAAAGCTGCAAATGTAGCTCAGAGTGAGATCTTTGGTTCAATCCCTAGAACCAGAAGGGGTGGAGGGGGAAAGGCTGTGCTACTAGAGCTGAGAAGGGCAAGCAATTCTCTCCAAAAAAGGCTTCTGAGAGGGCAGTTTGACATGGCTTGACAGGATGACAGGAAGATTGGTATATTTGTCAGATCTACTACTGGTTATGGGGCTGGAACCACACATACACACACACACACACACACACACACACACACACCCCTTAATCTCACCAATAATGGCTAGATGTCAAGACCACCCTGCCCATGAGGCACGGAGCAGAGAAATCGCTGAGGATGTCTGTAAGCCCCTCTATAAACAGGGAAGAGCTACTCAAGAGAAGAGAGAAGAGTTTCCAGCATGGAGCACTGCATTAGCAAAACCCCCACAGGGTGACACACGACAGCCACGATGGACAGGAACTGCTCTGGAGAAGCAGTAAGAAACATGACCTGAAAAGCAGATTAGCTCCAGACTCAAGAATCTTAACAGGCCTGAGAATTAGATGAGCACTCCATAAGCAATGACTAAGCTTTTAAGCAGGAAAGTGGCAATCAGGCATAAGTTTTACAGACATACTTTAGGAAAAAAACATGCAAAACAAAGAAAGAGGACAGAAGAGGAAACAGTTCAGGAGCTGTTAAACAGCCCAGGCATACATCATTCACCTCTCACAGTACCTGTCAGCAAGAACTGGTAGAGATGCCGGGGTGACAAGGGCAGATGAGAGCTATCCTCGGGTAAGGTCAGGTAGCCCAGGAGACTCTTAATAATTGGCCACACCAGGGGAAATTATGAACTATGCTTCAAAAACAGACAAATTACTAAAGATTAGAAAATTCTGTCATTCTAGCAAAATCAAGTAAACCCAAGTCCATCAGCCCTGTACAGATTCCACCTTTGGAACAAGAAGGCCACACAAGTATAGCTAAAATGAGTTCTGTAAAAGATTAAAGCAATTACCTTGGTCTTATCCATCCAGTAGAAAAGTATGAAGACGAAATATAGGAAGTAAAGCCATGCTGTTATGTTGAGCTGTGGGAGACTCAGGTCAATAATTTCTGACATTGCCAGTTAAACAGAAGACCCAATGCTATTATGG
>NW_004524873.1:155165-158451 GCF_000260255.1 Octodon degus
TATAGTTGCATTCTCTTAATGAATAGAATGATTTGTTCTAATGGTGTTTGTAAATTGGATCTCAAGTCCGCATCTTGTACAGCAATTAACCATTAAGAAGAATATATGCAGTGTGTTATTTGTTGAAACTGTACTTCCGATTTGATTTGAAACTGTCTCATTGCTGTTTATCAATAAAAATTTGGAAAAAAAAAAAGATTAAAGCAAGGTCACAGGGCACCTTATGTACTCTTAGTGAGCACTGCCTCCTATAATTCACTCCTCTTTGGGAATGTGGTTCAGTAACACCTAATCAGGCTGTTTTTCCACTGTCACAGACCAGCAGTCCTCACCACCACCATGCATCCTGACTGTGCACTTAAGAAGGCCACATGCATGAATGCCCCACATACTGTCATCACAGCCAGGCCCGGACACCTGGACAGAACATTACTGGGACCTCAGAATCCACCTCTGGCAGAAAGCAAATGGTGGCCAGAGGACATTCAAACTGCTGGGCTATGAATTGACTCAAAAGCAAAAACAAAATAAAACTTTCAAATAGAAAGCAATGTCTAGGGTTAAGAAAGATTACATGGGGCCAGCCAGATAGCTCAGCAGACTAAAGCGCCTGCTTACAGGGTTTGATCCCCAGAGTGCTGTGCCAGCCCTGCCCCTGGGGCACTCTGAGACAGCGATTGAGACTGGATATGGTGTTGAGCGCCTGTAATCCCAGAGTTTGGGAGGCTGAAAAACAGGAGGATTACTACAAATCTGATCTGTGAAGTGAGACCCTGTAGACCCTCTACTAAATACATGAATGAATAAATGAATGAATGAATGATAGATTACATGATGGAGACAAAAAGCTACATTTTTCACAGCAATCTACACATACAATTGTAAGTTAAGAGAAGGGAAAATAAATTGTTTTAAGCTTATATTCTCCACTAGTCACCTCACACTCTGGGTTTCATTTACCCCTTAATATAACTTGGAAAGGGAATTTTACTATTCTCGTTTTATCACTTACTTATTTTCTTATGTATTTGGTACAGGGTTTCACTATGCAGCTCAGACTTGTAGTGATTCTCCTGTTTTCAGCCTCCCAAGGAGTGGGATTACAGGTGTGTGCCACCAGGCCTGTACTTGGTGGCTGGTTCAGCACACCTAGGGACAGGGACAGCGCAGCCTGTGGTGCAGGGATTAAACTCTGGTCCCTGTGCTTGCTCAAGCAGAAGCTTATCTGCTGAGCTATCTCACCGGCCCTATCCCTGTTTTATTACTTCGAGATGAGCCCAAGATTATTATTACATAATAGGAAGAGGGGCAATGACCCAGCCTCCAAACTCCAGAGCAGAGAGGCTGGAATCCCTCCATCATCTGCCTCTGCATCACAGGATTTCATTAAGGATCTACAGAACAAGAAGCCAACCACCTCCAGGTTGTTGGGCATCTTCAGCATCTAGAGAAGTACCTGGTGATAAGCAATCCCAATCATTTGTAGGTTTGTTTTTTTGTTTTGTTTTTTTAGAATGACCAAAATAAAATCTTTACTTTCATAACTGTAAAAATGTGATTCCAGAAAAGGACATATTCCTAACCCATGAGTGTCAGAAAAACAACTCAAGACAACTTGTATCCTACCAAAGATTTTAAGAGCAAGCCAGCTCCAGAGAATACCCAACATAAAGTGGCAAAACCATCAATAAATGGTGCATTTGGCCATCATCAATCCCTGCAGACTCCAGGAATAAAACAAGACCCCCACAGTGTCTGCTCTTAAAACTACACAGAGTAGTCAGATACCCTGGAGGGGTATCTCTGGCTTAAGCATTCGGTGCTAATGCCTGAGACAAGGATTCTCATTCCCAGAGAACACCTGGTAATATCCACCTCGTCCAAATGGCCTGAGGACTCACCCCATCATCCCTACACTGATGGAACAGACCTGAGCTTTAATAAATGATAATTATGGAACTTCAAAAAGTGAAGACAGAATAGATTACTCAATAAATGCTGATGGATAATTTGGTTAATTATTTACAGGAGGGCAAAACAAGTTACATCCTTCTCTAACTCTAAATGCAAAAATCAAGATCAGGTTATTTATAAAGAATTAAATGAAAGATTAAAAAGTAGCAAAAGAAAAATAGATGATTTATACATCAGAGGTGTCCCTTCTTTGTATGTGATGGGCACTAGGGGTTGAACACAAGGCTTTTGCACTGAGCTCCACCTGCAACCATTTTTTTTTTTTTTTAACATTTGGAAGTTACTAAGTTGCCTAGACTGGGCTCAAACTTGAGTGCCTCCTGCCTCAGCCTCCCAGACTGCTAGGATTATAGGCATGTGTCACCATGCTAGCTCAAATTTTTTTCTAATTAAGGGCCAGAGAGTAAATACAGGTCATGTAATCTCTGCTGTAAGACCCATATAGGCTGTTGCAAAACAAAGGCAGGCCTATTTAGTAGGTAAACAAATGTGTGCCCATGTTCCAGTAAAATGTTACTAAAAGACACTGCAACGTAGATTCTGATAAATTTTCATATGGCTGAGTCTTTATAAAAAAAATCTTAGTAACTTTCTGTCAATTATAATTACTTCAAAAGAAAAAAAATTTTTAATGGGGGAAAAAATCTACCTCATGAGCTATATAAAAACTGGCGGCCAGCTGGATGTGGTCTTTAGGTTTCCTGATTTCTAATTTATATAAAATCACGTGGTTCAGAAAGGCAATTTCTAAAACTCAACCCAAAAGTAAAATCCATAAAGAAAAAGGTTAGCAGATTTAACATTTTTTTTCCTGTATGTCAAAGGCAGGGAAAGTAAAAAGACTAATATGTGGTATGTACGTGTATTAATCCCCAAAAAGACTGTAATTATTATGTACTACAAACATATACTAATAAAATGTTAAGACAGCTCAGGGTACTAAGCACCTGCTTAGGCAAGCTCAGGGACGGAGGCCACGTGCCACACCAGCCCCACCCCCAGGTGCACTGAGCTGGTCACTGAGAGAATGGGTGTGGTGGCATACACCTGTAATCCCAATGCTGGGGACGCTAAAAACAGGATCACTATGAGTCTGAGCTGTGTAGTGAGGCCCTGTACCAAACATAAATTAAAAAATAAATAAAAGATATATAGCAAACTGGGGCAATCTGAACACATTTGACAATTAAGGATATTAAGGACTTTGAAAATGATAGGGCCGGGGTGATGGCTTGGTGGAATAAGTGCTTCCCTGGCAAGCACAAGGGCTTGAGTTCAATCCCCAGTTCCACAAAAAAAAAAAAAAAAAAAA
>NW_004524873.1:158551-161832 GCF_000260255.1 Octodon degus
AAAAAAAAAAAAAAAAAAAAAAAGGAAGAAAAGAAAATGATAGAGAAAACGAATCCAATGCAAAAATGAATATGTAAATATGGCCAGTAAACAATAATTCCTCAAGGTCAATAGTAAACAACATGAAATCATTACCCCCATCAAATAGGTAAAGATTAATAACAATAGATCAGGTATGGTAATGCATACTCAGAATCTCAGCTGAACAAGAAAATAGTAAGTATACAATCAGGCTAAACAAATTAGCAAGATCCTATCTCTAAATAAAAATAAGGCCTAGGGATGTGGCTCAATGTAAGCCCTGGGTTCAATCCCCAGTACAGGAATAAGAGGGAAGGGGAAAAAAGGATGACTGCAACAATATTTCGGGCCAGCCAGACAGCTCAGGGCCAGCCAGAGAGCTCAGAAGATTGAAGTGCCTGTTTAGGCAGGTGCAGGGACTGCAGTTCGATCCACAGCATTCCATGCAGGCCCTGTCTCCTGGGATGCACTGAGACAACAACTGAGACTGGGCATGGTGGTGCGTGCCTGGAACCCCAGCACATGGGAGGCTGAAAACAGGAGAATCACTAAAAGTCCTATCTGTGCAGTGAGACCCTGTAGACTCTGTTCTAAATACATTTAAAAAAAAAAAAAAAAGAATATTTCAATTCCACCACACCAAAAACATACTAGCACAACACCTTCAAAATAAAACGGCTTTTTCAAAGCCCCTGTTCAGGGCCAAAAGAGCAAAGAAGGACTGTGCAAATGGGAAGAGAAAGGACTGTGCAAATAGGAAGAGAAAGTGTGGGCTGGATGATGGTGTCATAGTTAGACAAGTTTGACTGGTTGACTATCTGAGCCAGAGAGAAAACGTGGGGCTGGTGAGATGGCTCAGTGGTCTAAAGCACCTACTTAGAACAAGCTAAGCTACACAAGGCACAGGGACCACGGTTCAATTCCCCAGCACCACATGCCAGCCAGCCCTGCCCCCTGGAGGGCTGAGCTGGCCACACACACACACAAAATAAATAAGTAAATAAATAAATAAATAAATCTCTTTAAAAAAAAAAAGAGAGAGAGAGAAAACGTTAGTGAAGAACTGGCATGAACAGAGCAATCTCAACCATGCCTGGGTCATCAATGCATAATCTAACAGAAAGAATACCACATCCATTTGTCATCAGTGATCCAAGTGTTTCCTCTATCAGCTGTGACTAATGACAGATGGCAATATTTATACCTAGTGAACTGTATCTTACTATGACATTCAAGACCTAGGAAAGCAGAGAGGCCTCAAAATCACTCAAGGTAGCATGGAACAATTAGTAGTCAGCCAAATGTGGTGCTGAAGCTGCGCATAAGGAGCCGGTTTCAAATTTTTGCCTAAGGGGCTGGGGAGATAGCTCAGTAGAATAAGCACTTGCCTGGCAAGCACAAGGGCCTGAGTTCAATCCCTGGTTCTGCAAGAAAAAAAAAAAAAAAATTGCCTAACAGTACCACTACACCACGGGATGAGCCCAGAGAGGTGACCAGAATTCTATTCTTCTCAAGTCTTGGTGTGAAGGAAACCACTTCCACAAGTGCAAGTAAATAGCTTGGAAATTCTCTTCCAGTTGCCACTAGTAAACCCACATGACAGGTTTCTTAAGGACTCTAGAGTGATTTCCTCTGACTGTGCCAAGCAGGAATTTCCTGTCTCTGTGCGCCACACGTGCGCACACATGGGGTGTGTGTGTGTGTGTGTGTGTTCTCTCTTAAAACAAATTTATCATCCTGGCTGACCAGATAGCTCAGCAGATTAAAGTGCCTATTTAGGCAGACGCAGGAGCTGGGTGTCAATCCCTGGCCTGCCATGCTGGCCCTGCCACTGCGGTATGCTGACAAGGGAGATTGAGACTGGGCATGGTGGTGCACCCCTGTAATCCCAGCGCTTGGGAGGCTGAAAAACAGGAAGGATCACTACAAGTCTGATATGTGTAGTGAAACCCTGTAGATACTGTACTAAACACATGAAAAAAAAATTATCATCTCAACCATTTTTAAATGCACAGTTCATTAACTTTAAATCTAGTCACATTGCTTGGGAGCAACCTCCAAAATAGTTCGTTCTATTTTTTATTTTATTTTTTGGCAGAACCGGGGATTGAACTCAGGCCCTTGCGCTTGCCAGGGAAGCACTTATTCCACTGAGCCATCTCCCCGGCCCCAGTTTGTCCTTTTTAGCTAAAGCCCCTTGAGGCCAGTACTGGGCTTATGCCCTCCCCACAACCCTGCCAGCTTGTGAACATAAGTACATACTTATACAAATCAATAGTAAATGTGCATGTCGCCACACAAACTTGCACCCCCATGGTACCGCAAAAACAAATCACACTGCTCAAGGACAATAATAAACCTCCCAAGGAAGCAGAAGCAGCAGATACAGCTACAGATTAGGAACTGAAAGTATTCACGTCTAAGAGTGGGGTGGTTTGGATAAGCTGACTTGCACTTGTGAAGCTGTTTCCTTTACAAGACTCAAAAAGAATGGGTTTCCTACCACCTCTCTGTGGGCTCCTCCCTTGGTGTACTCACACTACCATTCACAGAACTGAATCCAGTTCCCATGCCCAGCTTCAGCACAACACATGGCCCTGTGCTAGGAGCTTGGTCCCAGCCTGCATTTTTATTAGGAAGAAGTGGAATGAGGCCTGGTGGGAAGAAGTTAAATTATGAGAAGCATGCTTTGGAGAGGAAGCTGGAATACTGATCTCTTCTTCCTTTTTTTCCTGGTGTCAGGAAACCATACTTGAGTAGCACAAGCCACATGACAATGTTGCACGTAGGCACTCTAATAAACTGCAAGCGATGTGTCATCTTGGACAACCAGCCCAAGGGAGCCTTTGGTTGAATGCAGCCACAGCCAATAACTAACTTCAACTGTATGAGACAGTCCCAAGCAAAAGAACACATACCTAAAGTCAAAACAATTTTGAAAGATAACAGAAACTTGTATTACAACCCACCTAGTTTTGTGTTAAGCAACAATATATACCAGACCAAAGTCTGCCTGGATAAACAACAAAGTGACAATTACATTAGCAATGATATGATTTATGGCACATAGCAAACACTCAAATCAACAACTGCCACTGTTATTAAAATTATATGAAAGGGGAAGGATTGGGAAAATTTGATCAGTAGGTGTCAAGTAACAGTTAATAAGAGAGTCCCAGCCCAGGCGCAGCGTCAGCCGGACCCTCTCCCACCCCCTCGGGCCGCCCCCCATCACTCCGCTGTACCTCCCCACCCCTCCC
>NW_004524873.1:168709-202674 GCF_000260255.1 Octodon degus
AAAAAAAAAACAAAAACAAAACCAGTTAATAAGAGCAAGTAGCTCTCATGTGCAACTGCACAGTAGGGTCACTACACATAATAACTATGTACTGTATACTTCAAAAAGCTAGAAGGAAGGAATTTTGAAAGTTTCCATCACAAAAAACTGATAAGGAGATAAAATATATTTAACCTGATTTAAACATCACACAATGTATGCATGTATTGACTGTTAAACAGTATTCCATTAGAATATGTAGCTTTTTTGCGGATGTCTTAGCCTTTTTCAATTACATCAAAAGGGAACAAAGTAGAAGAGAACTAGTTCAAGAGGTCATCTCTGCCAGTAGAAAGTAAGGAGACACACTAAGTCCACAAAGATGATAATAGCAACTTGTGTTACTCTATGTTCCCAGAAAATGACAAAAGAAAAAGAAAATAAGAACAATGCCATAAAAAAAAACCCACAGAAAACAGGGATGTATGCCAGTGGTCAACAATTTTTTTTTTTTAGGAAATGTTGGAAGAGATTCAACAGACCGAATCAAATACACAGAAAAACCAAATTTAGCCTAACTGAGAAACTAAATAGAATATCATAGAAAATTCTGGAAGAGACGAAGATGGGATTTTCCACAAGAGCTGGGGGTGTGGTGCACCTAATTACTGACAACAATCCAGAAGCACTGAGGCCAGAATGAAGCAATGGAAGGGAGGTCAGGGTGATCAAAAGACTGGGGTTGGGTGAGCTGCTAGTGCAACATGACACAGAAAGGAAGGGACTTTTGGGAGCAACTGTGAGGTTCTCCATCTGCAGAGAAGCTCTTCCCACTTCCTCAATTGAGGAGGGTCGTCTAGCGTATGGTTATGTTACCAGACACAGAACCCAGCAGGCATTTAAGAGCAAATCCTGAACGCAGTCTCTATGCTCCCGCCCACCACCCCCCTTCATCCCACACCTGCCCCAATCTTTGCAGTCTGGGCAAAGACCTATAGAGCCTTAGAGCTGACAAGAAAAGAATAATGGATGCCACCTCTAGGTATTCTATATAAGGTACACCATCAAGGGATTCCTTTCTTCTCTTTAACGTACAGGCATAATGCACCACATTCAAAGATAAATCAGAATAAAGCTTTATTCAAGAAAGAAGACGGACAGACAGACAGACAGACAGACAGACAGACAGACAGAAGACATAGGGTCAGAACTAGAGCTTAGCAGTACAGCGCCTGCCTGACAAGTGAAATGTTATTCGATTCACCACCACCTCCCCCCAAAAAAAGACATTAGGCTATAAGTGTAGCTCAGTGGTAGAATGTGTACATAGTAAGCATGTACAAGGCCTTGGGTTCAATCTTCTGCATTACAAAAAAAAAAAAAAAAAAGGGGGAGGCTGGGAAGATAGCTTGGAAATGAAAGCACCTGCCTGGCAAGCACAAGGACCCAGGTTCGATCCCAGGTACCACATGCATTGCCAGGCCACCAAAACCAGTTATGATGGTACATGCCTGTAGTTCCAGCTCTCTGGGGTGTCTGAGCTGCATAGTGAGACCCTGTGCCAAATTAATCAATTATTTAATGATTAAAGGGGCTGGGGAGATGGCTCAGTAGAATAAACACTTGCCTGGCAAGCTCAAGGGCCTGAGTTCAATCCCCGGTTCCGCAAAAAAACGAAAAGGTGTGAATTAATGATTAAAGAAAAAAGTGGAAGGACAAAAAAAAAATTTGACAGACCACTGATGTTATGGTAAAATTTTAAGCAACTATTAATTCATAATAGAAAGATTAACTTTTAATAAGTCATAATTAAGAACCCAAATCCAGAATTATAGCAATAAAGCCTAGAAGAAGTAAAAGCAAGCCCTAAGATCTTTCTTGTAGAGAAAGTTATGAATACTAACATCTTCCTATCATAAATAAATATAATTATGAGTATTAGTCAAACAAATAGGAAATAGAATATGGAAAACATCAAATTGAACAAAGAAAACCTAATCAACCAAATGAAACTCATGAAATGAAGAAAACAGAAAGAAAAAAGAATAGTAAACAGAAAATAAAGAATAAATTCAAAATTCCGTTAAAAAATTAGCAAACAAAAAAAAAAATTAGCAAACAGTCCATTACCAAGTAGGATTGAATCCAAGTATAAATGTGAGGCAGTAAGAAATCAATTAACTTTATCAAAAGATTAATGCAACTGGGCGTGGTGGCACATGCCTGTAATCTCAGCAGTCAAAGAGGCTGAGGCAGGAGGAACACTGAGTTTGAGGTCAGCCTGAGCTACATACTGCAACCTTGTCCTAAAAAGTAAAAGACTAATGCAGAAAAGAAAAAACAAAACAAAACAAAAAACTGCACAGATGCTAAGTCCTCAAAGCCACTCTACTGATTTCCTATTTGTTTGATTCTTGGTTTTTTTTAAACTAGTAAGCCAGGAATAGAAAAAAAAAGATCTTACTTTGTTAAACCAATAGCACACATTATATCTAATGTTTTAGAAAATACTCAACGTATTTCCTTTAACAAGTAACAAGTTAAGGATGCCCTCACTATTTCATTGAAGAATTTCCATAGATCCAGGCTAATTTTTAAAAACTTTTGTAAGCTTTTGAAAGAAAACATTAAGAGGTGTAGTCTCCATAATAAGACCCTGCCTCAAAAAAATGAAAACTAGAGGAAAAAAAATGGAGGAGGGGACAGAGAGCTGTAAAATAGCATGGTCTCCTTAGTACACAGTGAACAGGAGTCAACACGTCAACTGGCTAGATGCAAGATAAAAAAATTTAAAGTGCTTTTCCTACACAGTAGCTATAAGCAATGAAAAACTACAAAGAACAAGAATTTTGGATTTAGACCTCCATCATTTAATCTGCAAGCAGAAAAGGGGGAATCTAAAAAGTCCGGAAGGCCTGCAGTTATGGTTTAGATCTACAACATCCCCAGAGGCCTCCCCTGCCCAGAGGTGGGGCTTTGGGAGGTGACTGGGTTAAGTGGATGCCATACTCCTCAGAGGATCAAGGAAGATGCTAGGAGGGGGGCTGGTCAGATGGGGTCTCCCTCACTGCCTCGCCCTTCTCCCCCAGCTTCCAGACCACCATAAGGTGAGCAGTTTTCCTCCAAGCAGACCCTTCCACCACACCATGCCTGACCACAGGCTGAAACTTCTCAGAACTCTCCTCCCTTACACTGTCAAGCATTTTGTCTCAGCCATAAGAAAGTGACTAAGACATCTATAAAAGGAGAGTTGGCTAGATGCACCTCCCACAGCACCCAGTGCTTGATAAATATTTGATGAATAAATGAATGGAACATGCTCTTCCTAACTAAGTCTAGCTTCTCTCATCTATTTTCTTTGAGAGAGAATTTTATTTTCTTGCCAGTTGAAGTAAACCATTCTTCTCAAAGTATTGAGCTCACATATCAGAAATATATACCTCTTTTTTTCTTTTTAAAGACAAGATCTCGAGGCTGGGGAGATGGCTCAGTAGAATAAGTGCTTCCCTGACAGGCACAAGGGCCTGAGTTCAATCCCCGGTTCCGCCAAAAAAAAAAGACAAGATCTCACTGTGTGGTCCAGTCTGGCCTTACAGTCATGGCAATCCTCCTGGCTCAGCCTCCTGAGTCCTGGGATGACAGGTGTGTATGACTGCACCCAGCAATGTTACAGCTATGTGCCACCACACCTGGCCATATGCCTCTTATAGCACAAATATGATGCTGCCAGGTGTGGTGGTGCACTCCTGTAATCCTAGCACTCAGAAGGATGAGGCAGGAGGATCACTGAGAGTTCGAGATCAGCCTGGACTACAAAGTGAGCTTAAGGCCAGCCTGAGCTGCACAGTGAGACCTGTCACTCAAGAGATGAAAGAAAGAAAGAAAGAAAGAAAGAAAGAAAGAAAGAAAGAAAGAAAGAAAAAAATACTTCTAGTATCATCATGTTGAATGAGCCCAGCACAATACACTCTTATTAAAATAAGATGAAAATCAAATAAAGGAGAGGAAATGAAAATGTCTACCATGAGGTCACAGTAATAATCAGATCAATGGTAATGCAAATATAATTGTGAATATTTATTGCAGGCTACTCATGTTAGAAAGCTAGCTGCAATCTGGCCTTGAAGACACAGTAAGTGAATCCTAGAGCTGACTCAGTGTTTTCTTCCTCAGAATTTATGTATTTTTTCTGAAGAATTGGGTGTATTTCCTCTTCCTCTTATGAATTTAGTTGTATAAGAATCCTGCACTATCCAACCTTGCTATTCTAGAAAGCAATTTTCTTTTCCTTTCCTTTCTTCCATCTTTTACTTTCTGAATGTTTAAAGTACCCTAGATACTGAAGATCCACCTGTTCCTGCTATCAGAACCTATTAAAAATAAGCAAAAAACTGGGCACAGTAGCCCACACCTGTAATCCCAGCACTGGGGAGGTTGAGGCAGGAAGATTGCTATAAATTCAGTGCCAGCCTAGGCTACAAACTGAAACCCTGTTTTAAAATTTTTTTAAAGCAAAGAATCATTTTTATAGTCACCTAACATATTCATATAAGTTATGGGAATCACATAAGAGCAGGTCCTAAGACCTTGTTATAACTAATCTTGTTATCAGGACAAGCTTACAAGGAAGGTACTACAGTATTATTACCCCCACTGTCCTGATGTGTAACACAGGTTCAGGACTTCCAGCCAAGAAGTGATCCTGGTGGACTTCTGCACGTGCCTGAAGTTACTTGTTGCCCAGAGTAACCTCTCTAGCTGTGACTGTTCTACACCTCTTTACTCAGTACTCTTTACTGTTCTACTCTTTACTCTTTACTCTTTACTGTTCTACACGTCTTTACTCCCTGCCATGGAGCAAATACATAACAGCAAACTATTTGTTGCTGGCAACATTCTTCTTATAACTAACAGATTCTCTTTACCACTTGCTACAGTATCATCAACCTATAGATATAAAGTTTCTTTGATTCTTGATTAAATGACTTTTCTAGTAGCTTCAACATAATTTAAACTCAAAGATTAAAAAGGAAAAGGTTGTGTTTTGCAGTAAATTAAGAAGCAAATGAGGGGCCGGGGAGATGGCTCAGTGGAATAAGCGCTTCCCTGGCAAGCGCAAGGGCCTGAGCTCAATCCCTAGTTCCTCAAAAAAAAAAAAAAAAGAAGAAGAAGCAAATGGGTCAAGGTCAACACTTGGAAACATTCATCTTCATGATATCAAAATTGGTTGATGAGGGGCTAGGGAGATGGCTCAGTGGAATAAGCACTTCCCTGGCAAGCGCAAGGGCCTGAGTTCAATCCCTGGTTCCGCAAAAAAAAAAAAAAAAGTTGATGAGAAATGAAAATGATGCTTCTATAATTTATAATCTTAAAATACTGCAGTGTCTGGGCCAGCAAGATTGCTCAGCAGTCTAAAGCATCTGCTTAAGCAAGCTTAGGCAAAGTGTAGGGACTGCGGTTCAATCCCTGGTACCACATGCTGCGCCAGCCCCGCCTGGGCTGAGCAGGCCGCAAAAAAAAAAAAGAATACTGCAGTGTCTTTCATAACTGTTACCCTGTACACTCATATTCAGTACTGGATACAGTGAGGTCTAACAGAACAATCTGAGAAAACCAACACCAAAACAGCTGGCTACTTAATCTTCAGACTGAAGGCCCAAAGCAGGAAAGCCACTGCTTCACTTCTATCATGCCCTAGAGACACACTGAGAAGCACATGTTTGCATGAGTGTCACAGCCCCACAGCTGGGACTCATTCAATCCAAAAGTTATGCTATATCTACTCTAATACACTATGTAAAGTACCTTCCGGGTTACTCAAAAAGCTTAATGAATGGCTAAAAAAATGTGCCAAGCCTCCCAGTACAGCAGAAGAGAAGGTGCTACAGCAGAGTCGAGGGCCCGCAACTGCAACATTTTACAAAGAGGGGTCACTGGAATCACTGATAACCACCTCTAGAAAATGTTCCTTCATTTCCACATGTTGAAAAGTTGACGTTCTCTCTCTCCCAGAGAAGTGCAGTACTATGAGGAAAATCAGAAAGGAAGCGAGCTACTGGGCTGGAAACACCTCTTCCTCCTTCACAAAAACAGGTACTGTTCAGGCCAGGACACAGGCAAGAACAGGTCATGAGGGCGCAATAAAGTCAAGATAACTGTGAACAAGTCTGTGAAAGGTTCTATCCCTCTCAACTTCGGACAAGAAGAAAACAATTTCTTAACAGAAGACAAAAAGATAGAACACAAAAGCAACTGGCCAGGAGAAGGATGCAACTCACTGCAAGCCACTACTTGGTCAATATTTGAGCAGATAAAATTTGTTTTTAAAAACTTACCAAAAAATCCATTGTCTCTTTTCTTTATAAGGTAGCCTTATCACTTGTGGGTTTGGGGCCGGTATGACTCAGATTTTAGAAGGGACAATAAAAACATCCACCCAACACAACAATAAATCATAGCCTTCCCCCTTTTCTGAAAATTACCAGGATTAGGGCCAGTCAGATAGCTCAGTGGACTAAAGTGCCTGCTTAGGCAGATGCAGGGACCAGGGTTCAACCCCCAGCATGCTATGCCGACCTCGCCCCAGGGGTGCACTAAGATGGTGATTGAGACTGGGCATGGTAGTGTGCGCCTGTAGTCCCAGCGCTTGGGAGGCTGAAAACAAGAGAATTGCTACAAGGCCAATCTGTGTAGTGAGACCTTGAAGACCCTGTACTAAATACATTTTAAAAAATAATAATAATAAGCAACATATGTCCTTGTACACATGTCCATTATTGAAGCAACAAGTATCTGTGTCCACCCATCCTAGGTCTTGTTCATAAACTAAAATTACGAAGTAAACAAACCAGATAAAAAGCTCTTGCCCTTAAGGAGTTTATAGCAAAGCATGAGACAATAAACAAAGTATGGCGTAAGCACTGAAAAGCAAAATAAGAGGTGAAAAAGCAAAATAATAAGGTGGAACAAAGGTGGAACCAAGTAGGCAAAGGGGACCTCCTACCATAGCAGGCCTCCCGTATCATTACTCTCACACTTTGGGGCTATTTTTGAGTACAAAAGGGCCACTTAAGTAAAATAAGGGTGAAGCACTATGACACCATAGCTGTTTATTTTACTTTTTTGAGACAGGGTCTCATTATGTAGTTCACGATGGCTTATATAGCGCGCACTAGCCTCTAATGTATGGCAGTACTCCTGCCTCAGCCCCAGTGCTGGGATTATAAGCATGCCCCACTACACTCAGTTTGCAACTATTGGTATGATAACAGTGTGGACACACCATTTAAGAGATAAGTTATGTCCTGGGTGGGTTAGAGCAGGAAGACATAAGACTTCATAAGATTGCTACCTAGAATGTATACAATTTAAAATGTGTGATTGTGCCTCTCTGGAATTTTCCTTTTAATATTTTTTTAGACTATGGCTGACCATGAGTAACTGAAAAGCTTACAAAATGAAAGCATGGATAAGAGAGGACTACTGAAGTGTGGAAGCTGTGGCATGGGGAGGCCTATATGATGAGGTGACAGAAAGGAAATAAAAAAATAAGTATGATGGTTATCTGAGAAGGGAACCTTCCTGGCAGAGGGAGCAGGGATGCAAAAGGCCTGAGGCCAGGGGGTGGGCAGTGGGTGGAGTCTGGGGAGGACTGGAAGGGCGCTCTGTGAACGTGGAATAGGGTCAGGGTTCTCTAAGTTTTCTGGCTGCAGGTGGAAGCAGGAAGGCTGGGGATGTTGCTCAGTGTGAAGGTTCTGGGACAGAAAAAGACACAAACAGGGTTCAGTCTTCATGGTTCAGGCATCCACCGAGGGTCTTGGAATGCATCCCCCACTGATGGGGGCACTGCTGTAGTACGCAGAAGGCAGCCGGAAACATACAGAGATGAGCTTAGCAAAACTGAAAGAATTACAGGACATGCCAGGCAGCTCATGAGGAAAATCTTTTGGCAGAGATACAGCTTCCTAGGAGAGGACCAGAGAGGTAAACAGGTCCCTGGCCACAGAAGGCCAGGCCAGGAACTCTGACCATTAAGAAGAAGCAACAGGTGCTCTACAGATGGGGATGACTGAAGCAAGGCCTGAGGAAGGTGGCCACCCATTACAGAGTTCAGAAAAGACAGAACAGGAGCAGGAGCCCTGCCAAATGAAACCAGGAAAACCATTATCCAGTATCAGATTCCACTGGAATAGGGACAGTAACAATGAAAGAAACAGGACTGACCAAAGAGTATACTTACACAGGAAGTGGATTTTTGCGGGAAGGGAACATAACACTTCTGAAAAATACTTAACAGAGTGATTAGAAGGTACTAAAATAAGAATTATAGAAAAACCTCAAAAAGAATTAGAGTTAGAAATGAAGTTGTGAGAATCCTCCACCCTGATGTATGGTGCATGGCGGTACATGTCTGTAATCCCAGCACCAGGGAGGCTGGGGCAGGAGGATCACTGCAAATTTGAGGCCAGCCTGGGCTACATAATGAGTGTAAGGCCCTTGTACTACAGAGCAAGGCCCTATTTCAAAACAAAACAAAGATTTTTAAAAATGAAACAAGGGCCAGCAGACTAAGCACCTGCTTAGGCAAGCGCAGGGACCGGGTTCAATCCCCAGTACCACATACTACAGCGGACCTGTACCCAGGGGCACTGAGCCGACAACCGAGTCCAGGCATGGTGGCATGCGCCTGCATCTCAGTGCTGGGGAGGCTGAAAATAGGAGGATCACTACAAGTCTGAGCTTCATCGAGAGACTCTGCACCAAATACATTTAAATAAATAAATAAATACAAGCAAAAGCCAAGAAACGTGGGTGAGTGGATGCATAGAACCTAGGCAGAAAAAGAGGGCTCAAAGACAGTAAGGCAGACCAGAGACGACCAAGAAAGGAAAGAATAACTTATGCAGAGACTATTTATTAAACAACTGCACTAGGCTGAGAAAAATGAATACCTTGAGAAAGGACCCAGCAAGAAAAACATGGTGGGAGTTGGTTTAGAAGTCAGTAAGGAAAACAGGTACTGAACAAAACATGTGGATACCTGGTCCTAACCCCAGCTCTGGCAGGAGCTATCTCTGAGTAACTCTGGTCTAACAAGTCACTTCTCTGTCTTCTCATTTTGGGGTTTCATTGAGAACTTGAATAATTAGATATTCTTATGTATGTATTCATCCAATTAATGCTCCTTAACAAAGTAACCAAGATTGGCTACATAGTTTGTAGGGCTCAGTACAAAATCCAAATGCATGTCTTCCTTTTTATAAAAGTATGAGGAATTTGAAGATGGTGAAATAGAAATCCACTGTGGGACTCTTAGAGGTTGCCCATGAGGGTGGACCACAGCGGATCTTGGAAGGTATGGTTTCCAGGTCCTGTGAAGGTCACCACTCACCCATTGGGAGTTCTCACCCTCCCCATTACCATTCTCTGGGTATGCTTGCAGATGAGCTGCGGTGCCTGAGGCTTGCTATTCCAGGCTCGATGGACTGGGGCTTCCCTGACTAACTCATTTGTGGTCAGCATCCCTCTTCAGCATTACCTGCCTGTAGAAAATCTTAATATGGTGTCTGCTAAGCCTAGCCTTTCATGTTTAATATGTGATTAGGCCTACTTTTCATTTCTGTAACAGTTGCTTCCGCTCTCTTTTCCCTTTGTTCTTTTCTCTTCTGCACTGAAGGCATCCGGCTAATGCCCCTCAGTTATTCCTACTCCCAGAGGTACAAGAATAGCAATGTGTGTTTCTGTGATGAACACTGACATATAGAGCCCTTCCTTTGGCAGGGAGCTTCCCAGGACTGTTTCAGTGCACTGCTCCACCATACAGCTTACTGTAATCTAATTTCCTTTTGACACAGGGGAGATAGGTTTTTTTTTTTTCCAAAGTTTTATTGATAAACAGATAGCAATGAGACAGTTTCAAATCAAATCGGAAGTACAGTTTCAACAAATAATACACTGCATATATTCTTCTTAATGGTTAATTGCTGTACAAGGGAGACAGGTTTTTGAGAAGGGAAGTACCTTTTCCAAAGTTACAGCCCTAGAAGAGAGTGAGGGTAGGACTTTAGCTTGAGCCTGTCCAACCTCAGGGCCCATCTCTTCACCACTGCTCCCACCTGGCATTGGCACTATGCTGAACAAGGTATATTTCTTGTTGGGAGCAGTCTTCAAGTTAACTTCTCCTATGTCTACCCATCTGTCTCATCTCTGTCTTTAGCTTGTGTTTTTTTGTTTGTTCTATTTTATTTTTGTATTTTAGGGAAGGGTGTTCAGGGTTTCACTACTAGATTGGACTCATAGTGACCCACCTGTTTACAGCCTCCCAAGAGCTGGGATTACAGGCTCAGGCCACCATGCCCAGTCTCAATCATTGTCTCAGTGTGCCCCCGGGGGCAGGGCTGGCATGGCATACCTGGGGATTGAACCCCCAGTCTCAGGCCTGCCTGCAGGCACTTTAATCTGCTGAGTTATCTGGCCGGCCCTCTGTCTTTAGCTTGTTAGGCCTTTCTCTTCACATCGTACCTGTCTGCCTTGTTAGAGTTTTCTAAGGCCACTGCCTCCTTCTCCCCAGCACCACCGGGCTCCCAGGATGAATGACCTCTGTGCTGCTTCCATCTGCCTTGCCATCTGTCTCTTCTTGCCTTGCGTCATGCCTGCCAACTGCATGTGCTGCCCCCATTGTTCATCATTCAAAGAGATCCAAAGCTGTTTTCTGCTCCTGAAAACCAGTAATTTCTAAGACATGCTGTGGTCCACTGTCATGCCCAAGAGCACTGTGCAGCTGCCCCTAAGAGTCTCAGAACGGATTTCTATTTCACCATCTTCAAATTCTTCATACTTTTATAAAAAGAAAAACATTCATTTGGATTTTGTACTGAGCACCACAAACTGTAGCTAATCTTGGCTACATTGGTAAGGAACATTAATTGGATGAATACATACATAAGAATATCTAATTATTCAAATTCTCAACAAAACCCCAAAATTGACCAGTAATTTAAAACACTAGCCAGGCATGGTGGCACACACCTTTAATCCCAGTACTCGGGAGGCTGAGGCAGGAGGATCTTTGTGAGTTCGAGATCAGCCTGAGCTACACAATGAGCTCAAGGCTAGCCTGAACTGCACAGTTAAGACCCTGTTCCAAAGAGACAAAATAATAATAGTAATGATAATAATAATAACAGACTATTACCTGAAATAGGTCACCCAAGAGCTCCTTCAAATGTACTTAACCCTAGAATGTTTGTTCGTTTGTTTATTTATTTGGTACAAGGTCTCACTATGCAGCTCTGACTCGTAATGATCCTCCTGTCTCAACACTCCCCCAGCACTGGGATTACAGGTATGCACCACCACACCCATAAATCTAGAATGTTTTTAAAGGGTTTTTTTGTTGTTTTTTGTGCAGGGTCTTACTACGCAGCTTGTCCTTGTAGTGATCCTCCTGATTTCTGCCTCCCTAATGCTGGGGTTACAAGCATGTGCCCCTGCATCTGGACTCCATCATCGGTTCAGTGGGCCCAGGGGTGGGGCCAGCGAGGTATGCTACCAGGGTTCAAACCCTGGCCCCTGTGCTTACCTAAGCAAGTGCTTAGTCCACTGTGCTATACCACCAGCCCTAAACCTAGAACGTTTTAAACCCCAACCCCCCAAAAAAATTACTGATCACCCTTCATGTTGGCAGTTTTTACACAACACTATGTTAAACTGCTTTTCACTTAAAGCTGCTTTTCTTTTCCTTCCTAGACCCTGGGTGCCTATACGATGGTAGTGAACCTACTGCAATGTGCCACAGCAGGCTGTATCATTAAAAGCCCTAAAAGGTTCACCGTCGCTGGCCTATAAGGTAAGGTCATGTGGTATGCATCTGTACGTCCCAAGGCATGGCACATTTCAGACCCATAGAAGTCTTTGACAAATGAACAAAAAAAATCCAAGAGGCCTTCACAATTGCTGATGCAAGTTATAAAATAAACAAGATTTGCTTTATTGCACAGTGCAGAGAAAAGCTGTTATAATACATTTTTGTAATACAGATGCTGACATCAGCAGGATGACAAGCCCAGCTCCTAAGAACACACCTCTGTCCTCATTTATTAGTCCTGAAGGTCTAGACTTCCATTTTTATGATACAACAGCTATTCTCCAATTATATTTATTTTAATTACAATATGATAGTGTTTACACTTGGAATATCTGAGACCTGACCTGTGCCAGACAATTCCAGAATTTAGATATTTTTTAATTCCCAAGTAACAATAAAGAAAAGGCAAACAGTGATAGAAAAAATTCATCCTAGCACTTCAAGCATACCATAACAATGCATACCAATTTTTCTAAGAAATAAATGGACTGTGAAGATATATATACTTTCCAGTGCTCTCTTCAGTGGCACATACACTAAAACTACTTCCTTTCCACAGGGACAGGATAGTTCTGTTCAACAAGTATTAGGAAAACTGGACATCCATATGCAAAACAATGAAGCTGGACCCTCACGTTACACCACACACAACAATTACTTCCAAGTACTGGAAACCTACATACTGAACTCAAAACTATAAAGCCATAGGAGAAAATACAGGAGACAGGCTTCACGACATGAGACACAGCAATGATTTACTGGATAGTATCGAAAGCCCGGGACAAAAAAAAAAGACAAAAACTTTTTGCAAAAGACAGAATCAACAGAGCAACCCTACAGGATAGAATAAAATATGTGTAAGCAATATATCTGATAAGGGATTCATAACCTGAATATGTAAATTCTTATAACTGAGCAATTACAAATCAAGTAACCTAATTTTTAAATGGGAAAGGGGCTTGAATAGACATTTATCCAAAGAATACACACAAATGGCCAACTAGCATATGAAAAGATACCAATTATCACAGAAATACAAGTTAAAACCACAATAAGATATAACCTTATACTCACTACAATGGCAACCCTTTAATTAATAAATAAATAAGCAGTGTGGGCAAGAATGTGAAAGCTTAAAACTGTTGTGCATACCTGATGGGTTTATAAAAGATATAACTACTTTGGAAAACAAAGATTCCTCAAAAATCTTTTAAAAATTAAAAATGGAGGCACCATTTGATCCATTAATCCTTTCTTAGGTACATTTCCAAAACAGGGTCTTAAAGAGACATTTATATACTCCCATCACATGAGGGGTTTTTTGGTTTGGCTTTATTCAGTTGTTTGATTTTTTATGCTAGGAATTAAACCCTGGAGCTCTGTACTTGCCTACTTGCCCAGATTTTCTTATTTTTTGAGATAGGATCTTTCTAGTTTACCCAGTTAGGACTTCAACTTGCAACTTTCTGACCTCAGCCTCCCAGAGTGCTGAAATTACAGGCAGGAACTATCACACCCAGCTTGTACTGTCATTTTTGTTTTTTGGTTTTTTGTTTGTTTTTTTTTTGGGGGGGGGGTGTTTTGTTTTCTTTTATTTTGTCTTAAACAGCAGCCAAGAACTAAAAGCACCCTAAATATTCATTAGATAAGTGGGTAAAGAGGGGGCCAGGGATATAGCTCAGAGGCATAAGTGCCTGCTTGGCAAGCACAAGGCCCTGAGTTAAATCTCTACTACCAAAAAAAAAAAAAGTAAATTAATATAAAAAAAAGTAAATGAGCTGAGCTTAGTGGTGCACACCTGTAATCCCAGCACTGGGGAGGCTGACGCAGAAGGATAGGCCACAAAGTGAGTTCAATCCCCTCCCCAGTACAAAAAGAAAAAAAGATAAATGGGCAGTGAAAACGTGGTATATACACACAATGGAATAATATTCAGAAAAGGAAATTCTGACATACATGAGCCTTGCAGACATACTAAGTAAAGTAAGTCACACACACACAAAAAAGTTTCTACTTATATGAGCTATCTACCATAGCCAAATTCATAGAAACAAAGAGTAAAATGGTGGTTACAGGAGCCAAGGGGAGGAAAGGTAAAGGAAACAGGTATAAGGGTTGCAGTTTTGCAAGGCAAAATAGCTGTAGGGATCTGTTGCACAACAATAGGAATATACTTAACCTTATTGTTCTGTATAGTTCAAAATGGTTAGCATGATAAATAGGAAGCACTGAAAATCACCTTATTTTATATTCATTTAAAAGTAAATGAATATAAAATGGGCTGGTGAGATGGCTCAGTGGTCTAAATCCCAGCACTGGGGAGGCTGAGGCAGGAGGATAGGCTACAAAGTGAGCTCAAGGCCAGCCTGAGCTGCATGGAGAGACCCTGACACAAAAAAAAAGACAAGAAAAAAAAAAAAAAAAGTAAATGATTAAAATTACCATTTCTTTCAAATCTCAAAATCACTATAGAAAATTATAGGTTACATTCAGTATCTTTCCCCCCAAAAAAAGTACACATGTCTAAAAAACTAACCCAATATCAACTAGTCAATGCATAATGTATGTGGGATACCCATAAAATGGAATATTACATTTTAAAAGGAATATAATAATGTTGGGGGGGTAAAGAAGATACACTAGCCAAAGGGTACAGACTTTGTTATGAGATAAGCAAGCTCTACAAACATACTGTATAGCACAGTGAGTATAGTTAACAGTAATGTATTCTATATTTCAAATTTTTTAAGAGAGATCTCAAATGTGTTCTCACCACAAAAAAATTATGTGCAATGATGGACATTTTAATTAGCTTGATTATAGTAATCATTTCATAACCACACAATGTACCACACATTTTTAATACATACAATGTTTGTCAATCATACTTCAATGAGGTTGGGGAACACTGAAGTAGGTACTGATCCATCTACAACATGGGTGACCCTTTAAAGAAGTTTGACATAAAGACCACATATTGCATTGTATTGTTTGTATTTATTTTTTAGTTTGTTTTGCTTTGCTTTGCATATATATATAATCTCTCTATGCAGTTCAGGCTGGCCTTGTACTCACTTTTTTAGACCCCAGGCTAAGCTTAAACTTGCCATGATCCTCCTGTCTCAACCTCCTGAGTTCTGAGATTACAGGCATGCACCACACACTAGGTTTGTTTGTATTTATGTGAAGGTCCAATATAGGGAAATCCATATAAAGTAGATTAGAGTTACCAGCAATTAAGGGTAGAAGAAATAAGGTGTCTGCTAATAGATATAGGATATCTTTTTGAGGTGATGAAAACATTCTGGAATCAAGTCATGATGACAGTCATGCAATCACACGAATATACTGAAGACCACTAAAACTGTACTTTTTTTTTTTTTTTTGCAGAACTGGGGATTGAACTCAGCCCCTTGTGCTTGCCAAGGAAGCGCTTATTCCACTGAGCCATTTCCCTGGCCCCTAAAACTGTACATTTTAAAAAGGTGAAATTGGGGCTGACCAGATAGCTCAGCGGGGACCCAGTTTCAATCCCCAGCTTCTGTGCCAGCCCCACCCCCAGGGCACCCTGAGACAGCAATTGAGACTATGCATGGTGGCATGCACCTGTAATCCCAGCATTTGGGAAGCCAAAAACAGGAGGAGACTGAAAACAGGAGAATCACTATGAGTCCAATCTACATAGTGAGACCCTGTAGAGCCTGTAGACACTATCCTAAATACCTTTTTTTAAAAAAGGTGAAATTGGGCATGGTAGTGCATACCTGTAATCCTAGCTCTCTGGGTGCCTGAGGCAGAAGGATCATGAGTTCAAGCCTGAGCAATTTAGCAAGACCCTGTCTAAATTTTTTCTTTTTAAAAATGGTGATTTTGGCTGGGCATGGTGGCACATTCCTGTAATCCCAGCACTCAGGAGGCTGAGGCAGAAGGATCATTTCCAGTACCAGCCTAGGCTACCCTGAGCTCAAGGCCAGCATATGAACTGCATAGTGAGACCCTGTCTCAAAAAAGACAAAAATAGAAATGGTGACTTTGTGATTTGATTCACTACCAAGGACCTGTAAGTCCTAAATAGGAAACGGAGGCAGGAGAATCACCTCCTGGGTCCAGAAGTTTAAGGGCAGCCTGAGCAACACTGAGATTCTGTCTTAAAACAAACAAACAAACAAACAAACAAACAAAAAAAATACACACAATTTTTTTAAAAAAGCATATATGCTTTAGAAAACTTATAGGGCCAGGGAGATAGCTCAGTAGAATAAGCGCTTGCCTGACAAGTGCAAGGGCCTGAGTTCAATCCCTGGTTCAGAAAAAAAAAAAGAAAACTTATAGTTTAACTTTTAACCTGCTTCTCAAATTCTTGCTTCTGTTTTGTCATGATTATTAAGCCAGTCATCAAGGCCATTAACTAAAGAATCTCTCCTATAGTGCTCTTTTACTATTTGTTCGGTACGCATGGATGCTTCTGGGACTTGGGGCTCCAGGAAGGTTACCCTAGTCTTTCAGATTCCTCCCTAGCCATAACTGATGGCCCAGGCTGAGCTCCTGGCCAAGCTGGGCCAATCACAGCTCCTCACTCTGAAGCCCAAGTCCACTGGTCTGAGGAGAGCATGTGACCCAAGCCCACTGCCATTTCTGGACAAAGGTGAAACTGGTCTGGGAGAGTACAATAGGTATTATGAGGTACATTCAGAGGTTCCTGCTCACACCTACGGTAAGTACGTTAGTAGGTTCCCCTTTTTGCTCAAAGTAATGCAAGTTAGGTGTCTATCATTTGCAAATAGAACTGCCCAGTTCACTTCCTAAATCCAGTGAGTAAAGCCTGTAAAACTGCCTCCCCCAACCTCTAGCTGCTGTAATAGCTTCTCCCTGGACTCCTGGTCTCCGGACTCTACCCACCATTCCCTGTGAGGGACGTGGTCACAGTGGCCTCTCTTAAAACCACAAATACAGTCCTGCTCCTCCCCCGTTTAATACTTGGACTCCCAACTGCTCAGGGTAAAACCCCTATAATCTGCCCCTACTACAGACCACAGTCGCAGGCTACAACCTCCCCAGCCTCATCACTTACCGACACTCTCACATAAACATACATCAATGCATCAAGTGATAGCATTAAGTGTTGACTCATTCTAGATTTTATTTGTGGGATGGGGTATCTAAGTTGCTCTTCCTATGTCTATTTGTAAAGTATTTACTTCATTCTCCTGCTCAGACATTACTGCTCTGGAAAAAGCACCATGCTTCTAAGTAAGAGCACCCCTCACCTTATTCCTGTACATAACCTTCATAATAACAAGCAGATGCCATTAGTGCCCCACCTGCACATCCCCTCCTCTGGGACACAGCAGCACCTACTGGCCTGACTCCTCAGTTAGCCTGCTTCCCTTGCCTGCTGATCCTGCTTCACTCACCATGGGACAGTTTGGGAAGCACTTGGAAGTTGATACCCAAACCACCCACCTGAGCAGCTGTCTCTCAGTGGTTGATGAGAACTGCAGATAAAGACCTCAGCTCCCTCAGTCCACAGAGACACCCTCTGTTTAGTAAAGCTGCAGCTACACTGGGTGGATGATGGCTTGAACACACCATCTCCTGATCTGATCACCTTCCCTTTCTCACCTCCCTGCTCCCATTTCTCCACTTCTCACATAAAAGCCCTATTTTTTAAAAGCCCTATTTTTTTTTCCCCCAGAACCAGGGATTGAACTCAGGCCTTTGGCCTTGCCAGGCAAGTGCTTATTCTACTGAGCTATCTCAGACCCCTTCACTTCTCCCATAAACTGCTGGCAGCTACCTCCTTTCTCAGGGTTTGCTTCTAAAGCAATACTACTGAGCCCTGGGACACAGCTTGAATGGCCCTTACCCAAAATATCCGGGATCAGAAGCGTTTCAGATTTTAGAGTGTTTCCAGTTTTTGAAAGATCTGCACAAATAAAGTTTATACCAAATGAGCAACCCTAATCCAGAAATCTAAAATCAGAAATGCTCCAAAATTCCAAACTATAACTATTAATAGTTTCAGATTTCAGGCCATTTTAGACTTTGAAGAATATTAGATTTCGGATTTTCAGATTAGGGACACTCAACTTGTAGCAATTACCGTGACACAGACCCTAAACACTCACTTCAGTTTCAGAGCAACCCTGTAAAGTAATTCGAACTGCAGATGGGGAACACAGAGGCATTCCAAGGATGTTCCTGGGCCATACCACTTTCTTCTTTCTGCTGCAACTGTCTGTTGACGCGCCTCTCTGCTGCACTGACCCATGAACCTCTAAAGGGAAAGGCTTTTTTTCCTTTCTAATCATTTTTTTGGATGGTGTACTTTTTGTGTGCGTGTGGCCTGCTCAGCCCACCCTGAGGGCAGGGCTGATGCAGCACATGGTCCCAGAGCTTGCCTAAGCTTGCCTAAGAAGGCACTTTAGACCTCTGAGCTATCTCGTGGGCCCATGAGGGTGGGGCTCTTTTTGAGACAAGGTCTCACTATGCAGGTCAGGCTGGCCTTAAGCTCACTTTGTATCCCAAGCTGATCTCGAACTCCCAATGGTCCTCCTGCCTCTGCCTCCCAAGTGCTGGGATTATAGGCATGCACTGCCACCACTACCATTCCTGGTTTGTTTGTTTGTTTGTTTTTTGTTTTGTTTTGTTTTGTTTGCAGAACCAGGGATTTGAACTCAGGCCTTTGCACTTGCCAGGGAAGCACTTATTCTACTGAGCCATCTCCCCCTGGTTTTTCTTTTTAATCTTTCTCTACGTCCCAAGCATCTAGCACACAGCCAGGCATGCAGCAGATGCCCAGGAGACAAGGGTTTTGAAAAGGACCTGCACTGTGCTACCAAGCATGCTGCATGCTTTTCTGACCTCTGTGCCTCTGTTCAAACAGGATCCCTGAACACCTCTAATATCTTTCTCCTTCCCACTCGACACACACAAAAATCCACATCAACTATATTAATTCGGTTCCTCCTCTGCCAACCAAAATGAAAAATTCTGTGGGGCAAAGCAGATGATCCCTTGATGTTTGCTACTCTAGCTTGCTCATGCATGAATCAGTTCCCCTTGGCCAGGCTGATATTTGTTTAGTTACTTTGCTTGGAGAGCTCTCATGCATCATAGAACACCTGCCTTCTTCCAAGTAGCCTCCATTAATGCTCTGGCCCCAAACTGCTGTGACATCTGGCCCTCTATTATCAAAGACCACTTCTGACCTAAAGTTCTACATCTTCCGCTCCTGTCTAAATTTGGATCTACTAAAGTTACACATCCATTTAATAAACAAGAGTGCCCCACAGGCAGCATTGGTTTGAAAGGGTGAGGAGCTGAGGATTTTTTTACTGAGCTACATCCCTAGCCCTTTTTTTTCCAGACAGGATCTAATTCCCAAACTTGCAATCCTCCTGCTCCAGCCTCCCAGAGCGCTGGAATTACCTACACGCCACACCCAGTTCACCAAGTCAGGCTCTGAGCAGGCTTTCAATAGCAAGCTCAGGACAACCTTTCCTGAACATCTGACATTATAAAACCACATTTGCATCACCTATATTGGTAACTCACACACTTGCTTCCCAATCTCTGTGTGCCCCTTCTCAATGAGGAGACCACGGGGCTCCCCTACTACTCCAAAACCAGTCATCTTTCCATTTTCTAATCTGTCCCCTCCCAGGCATTAACTCTAACTCTGCCATGCTAATCTTTTCCTCCCTTAACTCTTTTTTTTTTCTCCCTTAACTCTTTCACTGCCAGTCTTCTCCCCAAACCAAGCACTTTCCATAGTTTGTTGTTGTTGTTTTTTATGGCTTTAATTTTTTTTAGCACTTTAAGTACTTTCCCGGCAAATGGAAGGGCCTGAGTTCAATCCCTGGTTCCACAAAAAAAAAAAAAAAAAAGCAAAAAACCCTGTTATGGTTTTTGTTTTTGTTTTGCAAGGGGAACAATATAATACAGGACACATTTTATAATATTATTTTATAATGAATCACCCAAAGAATCATGTACAAGGAGTGCAGGAAATCTGTCCACACACTAAAGACCAAAGAATCCAGCTGAGCACCTGGATCCTAATATCCTGCATGAGTCCAGATGAAAACCTAGATCTTGTAACAATACCTCCCATAAGTCCAACTGGAAGCCTAGAGCCCACGACAATGTCTCACGCAGGCCCACTTCCTGGATCTGTGCTGGAAGGGCCCAAAGGTCAGTGGTAGAAGCTAGGAAGTATACGCCAGCAGGATGAAGGACCTGTGCTAAGAGGCTGCGGGATCTGAACTGGAGCCAGAAAGCAACACTCACAGAAATGGAGCTTCCCCGAAAAGGACCACAGCCATCCTCAGCAACAGTGAGGTCCAGGGCCAGCCAATTAGCTCAGCAGATTAAAGCACCAGCAAGCAGGTGCAGGGGTCAGGGGTTGGATCCCTGGGCCTGCCTTACTGGCCCCAACCCCAGAGCACACTGCCATTGAGACTGGCTGTGGTAGCATGCGCCTATAATCCCAGCACTTAGGAGGCTGTAAACAGGTGGATCACTACGAGTCATATCTAGTAGTGAGACCTTGAACACGCTATAGGCCCTTCCCTAAAATACAAAAAAAAAGAAGAAAAGAAAAAAAGAAAGAAAGAAAGAAAGAAAGAAAGAAAGAAAGAAAGAAAGAAAGAAAGAGCCGGGGAAATGGCTCAGTGGATTAAGCACTTCCCTGACAAGCACAAGGACCTGAGTTCAATCCCTGGTTCCGCCAAGAAAAAAAAAAAAAAAAAGAGGTCCAGAGCTCCTCCAGAAATGAGGAAAGCTGAGTTCCTCTCAGAAAAGGCAACATGACAAGCTTCTCCACAAGGCTGAGTAGTGCACCATCTTTCCCTGTAGATCCAGGAAAGGATGCTCAAGTTGAGGACATGAGCTCCCCCAAAATGAACTGCAGCCATCCTGACCACAAAGGTCCAGAACTCTTCCAGTGACAAGCACAGTCAAGTTCATCAGGAACAAGGTCACCCAGCAGAACAGCCCAAGAGAGGCTTCCAACAGCTCCAACACCTTCTCCAAATAGCATCCCTAACAGCATCTTGACCTCTTCTCCAGCCCTGCCTCTTACGCTGCTGGCAACAATCCTCAGGTGGACCTGACCTCCCACACTCAGTACCACGTCAGTTCAGTTCAGCTGGGTGCAACAAGCTGACCACCAGTTAACAATCCACTACAACTCCCCACCAAGATGCACAAAGGCCACTCCCAAGACTGACCCCACTCCATTCTCCTCCTGCCAGCACAGCCTCCTCAGCTTTGGGAGCTGGGCTCAACCTTCTCCCTTAGCATGGTGCCTTCCCCACACCAAGCCACTGACCTCAAGGATCTGGTGAAGATGCTGCCCCTGCTACCTGAGCTCACTCACTGGTCTGCTCCTCAGCAGCAGGGCCACCTCCAGGCATTAAAAACCCCTTCTCAGAACTCCCAAAATGAAGCTCAACTTTGTATTGTAAGGCCAACCTTAGGGGCATACAGCTCAGTGGCACGGTGCCTGTCTGGCAAGCACAAAGTCTTGAGTTTGATTGATTCCTGGTACAAAAAATAAAAAAGGACACTAGGCTTTAGCAGCACATATACTAATAAAATCCTAGGCGCTCTGCTGAGGGAATGCACCCACAGGTCCCTGATAAGCTTTGTAGGAAAGGAACAGGCCTCCATTTCAATAGTTTATCCTCACTTCTAAACTACTTAGTTGAGGTCAACCTTAGTTCATTTTTCTTTTTGGGTTTTGGGAGGGGGGCAGTGTGTTTGTTTTTTCACACTGGGTCTCACTATGCAGTTCAGACTGGTCTTGAACTCACTATGTATCCCAGGCTGGCTTCAAAGTTATGATGATCCTCCTGTCTCAGCCTCCCAAATTCTAAGATTACAGGCATGCGCCACCACACTTGACTTCTGGCTTCACTTTTGAGCAGGCATTCGCCATAATACAGGAAACAAATGCTCGTGATCTAACAGAGATGTTCCCCTCAGCACCCACCTAACAAATCTCAGGAAAGACAGACTGGCTCCGCTACTCTCAGAGTGACACAGGGGACAGAAACTCCCAACTTGCTAGATGTCTGGGATGAGCTTGTGTTCTCTAAAATGAGGGGGTCAGGGACATAGCTCAGCAGAATAAGCACCTGCCTGGCAAGCACAAGGTCCCAAGTTCAATCTCTGGTACCACAAAAAATAAATAAATGAATAAATAAATAAAATCAAAG
The DNA here is from genome assembly GCF_000260255.1 of Octodon degus. Lineage (NCBI taxonomy): Eukaryota > Metazoa > Chordata > Mammalia > Rodentia > Octodontidae > Octodon > Octodon degus. The sequence continues at coordinate 190,778 of NW_004524873.1, forward strand.
AATCAATCTTAACAACAACAGAGGTTAAGAGCAGGATATATTTATTGGGGGAAAGAAAGCTTATGTCCAAGAGAAACAGAGGGGTCTTGAAGAGGTTGCCCAGGAACATACCTTTTCTAGGACTCTTTTTTTTTGGGGGGGGGTCTTTTTGAGACAGGGTCTCACAGTGCAGTTCAGGCTGGCCTTGAGCTCACTTTGTAGCCTAGGTTCTTCTCAAACTCACAGTGATCTTCTTGCCTCAGCCTCCCAAGTGCTGAGATTATAGGTGTGTGCTACCATGCCCAACGCTCTAGGGATTTTTATAGAGCAAATCCATGAGGATATGAGGCAGGTCCAAAGTGGGACACATGTGAAATCAAAAGGTGGGCTTGTGGTAGAACAAAACTATGGTCAACCAGTAAGATTACAAGCATAATTGCTTAGGTAAAATTGATTAAATGGGGACCAAATAGGGAGTTGAGTCAGATAAGCAACAAACAAGCAAGCATGAATACAGAACAGGGGTCTTGCCTATAGAGGGTTGAGTTAGTGCCTCTTCCTGGTTTTCTCAAGGTGATACATAACCTATTTAGAATGTCAATCCCTGATGTTTATCCTTAGGGAAGGATGTGGGTGCATTTGTTTTATTTTTTGTCTTGAGGTCTGGCCCATAGCGTACAATTGCAAGGTATCTTGTCCTCTATACTGGCTCCTTCAGGGCTTAACTCTGACTATCTGTAATATTTATCTAACTTAGTTGCCTGAAACAACAGGTCCACGAAGGACCATATTTGGGTCTAGAAAGACAGTAGTTAAAGACCAGCAGGCAAGATGAGCAGAGAAACTAGGGCACTCCCCCAGCTCCTCTCTGCCTGGGGTTGAGGTGGGTGGCCTCTGGCCATTCCGGTTCCCAAAGAAGCACCCGATTCTGCTAACACCACCTCTCCACTGACCCTGTAGCCCTGAAGGTGAGAGCAGCTCCCACCTGCTCACAGGCTTGTGCTGCTTTCCAGGAACTTGCCCATTCCCTGTTTAGTTTCTCAGGTTTTCCATCACCTAGGTAACTAATTCCCTGCACCCATCTCAGTTTGAAGCTGCTTTTTTATTCTCTGATTGGCTCACATTGGATAAAGAAATTGACAAAGAATAGACAAAAACATAGAAAGAAAAGGTGAAGTGTACAATATTAAGGAATAATAACCACCAGCTTCAGTTCAGTAAAGGTTCCTTGTGTATCAAGGCACTGCTGAAACTCACTGGATATTTCTATCAACCCAGTTCTATAATTACATCTGATTCCCTCTTTTTCACAGATGAGGAAAGCAAGGGCTCAAAGAGGTTAAGTTACTTGCTGTTGGCACCTCTGTGTTTTTAATTCTGCCCAAGTCAGGTGTGGCAGCACACACTTATAATCCCAGCACTGTAAGGGAGGCTGAGGCAAGAGGATCACAAGTTTGCAGCTAGCCTACAATGCACAATGAATTCAAAGCCAACCTGAAGCACAAAGCAAGATCCTGACTCAAAAACAAAAAAAAAAGCTGGGGCCAGCGAGATAGCTCAGCAGACTTAGCACCTGCTTAGGCAAGAGCAGGGACCAGGGTTCAATCCCTGACACCACAGGCCACACCGGCCCAGCCCTCAGGTGCACTGAGCTGACCACTGAGACTGGGCATGGTGGCGCATGCCCTAGATCTAGGGAGGCTGAAAACAGGAGGATCACTATGAATCTAAGCTGGGTAGTGAGACCCTGTACCAAACATATTAAAATAAAAACAGAAACTGCCAGGTGTGGTTGTACATGCCTGTAATCCCAGCACTCAGGAGACTGAGACAGGAAGATCATCTCCAGTCTGAGACTAGTCTAGGCTACATAGTAAATTCAAGGGTAGCCTGGACCGCATACTGAGATCCCGTCTCAAAAAAACAAACACTGTAAAAAAACAAACCAGCTTTTAATTCTAACAAATCTCTACATTTCTCCAAAAAAAAAAAAATAATAATAATAATTTACTATCACCAAAATTGTAAGTGGTGGAGCTGAGATTCAAATCCAAACTCCAGAGAGCACACTCCAGAACAGGAAGCCAAGGAAAGTGCCTAAAGCAGGATCAGGTGACACCTACCAAGAGGCCAGGTAAAACAAGGACCAGGAAGCATCTACTAGATTTAGCAATAAGGAAGCAGGGAGGACCTTGACCTGGAGAATCAGAAACCAGAGAGCATGAGCTAGGCTAAGAGTAAGCCAAAGGCTGGGAGAGCAGCAAGCCTTCCTTCCAAAGTTTGTGCACGAAGAGGAGTCATAAAATTGGAGTACAAGATGGAGAGAGAGAGTACTACAAGAGTTGTCTTCACTCTTTTTTTTTTCCATAATTTTATTGAGAAACAAATAGCAATAAGACAGTTTCAAATCAAATTGGCAGGACAGTTTTTTATTTTGTTTTGTTTAGGACAGTTTCAATAATTAAAACACTGCATACTCTCTTCCTAGTGGTTATTTGCTGTACAAGATGTGGATATGATATCCTATTTACAAACACTATTAGAACAAATCCCTCTTGGGGCTGGGGAGATGGCTCAGTGGAATAAGCACTTCTCCGGCAAGCGTGAGGGCCTGAGTTCAATCCCCGGTTCCGCAAAAAAAAAAAAAAAAAAAAAAAAAGAACAAATCCCTCTATTCGTTAAGAGAATGTAACTATATATCTACCCTAACCATTTTGAGTACACAGATACAAAATGAACATTCATCTGAATCCTCTTTTTTGTTTAGTTATGATGTCTTCACTCTTAATGTGAGTGTATTTAAATGGATGCAACACTCAGCCACAGGAGAGGACGTGTCTTGTCTGCATTCTCAACAATGAAATACATGAGGTAACTCATTTTATACAGAGAAAAGGTTCAGGTTGCCAGGGTGTGGTTCGGTGGTACAGCACATACTTAGCATTCATAAATGTTGGGTTTAATCTCCGACATCACAAACAAAAGAAAGTAGGTATTTAGCTTAGGTTTTAGACATCAAGGACACACCACCTATGTCAGCTCAGTTCTGGGGAGGACCTCATGGCAAGTGGTAGTGGTAGGAGCACAGGCAGGAACAAGCAGGAGCCAGGAAGCAGAGAGAGACCGGGCTCCCACAACCCTTCTCAAGGAAGGTCCCCAGTGAGCTAAGGCTCTCCCACTAGGTACCATCTCTTGAAAGTTCACACCACCTCCCGATATTGCCACCCTAACACCAAATTCCCAGCACATGAAGGGGAGGGGCTACAAACCTTATTCAAAGCATAGTAGAAGGGGTCTGCAAGCTAGGTGTAAGAGCAAAGTTTCCAAATGGCTGGCAAGACAGAGTGGGGTATACCCAGGGCCACCCTTAGCATCTCTTCTACTGAAATGGGGGGGCCCAAAAAAGAAAAGAGGGCTGTAGATTCAGGTTATTTTGTAATCTGGGGACAAGAAGTTCTTTTCTGGTGACTTCTACCTTCTCTAAAGTAGAAGCAGAATGAGTGGGTGTAAGGAAAAAAGAAAAGCTTGCAATCCTCCACCACCGTGCAGACAGAGGTCTCCTGTGGACGTGAGGGAGCACCCAGCCTTACATGGGCCCCAGCTATGCATGAAACCTGGGACTGGACACTGGTAGCAAACAGACACACCTCCATATCCAAGGCACGGTGAAAGCAACTGGATGATCCCAGCTGGACACAAAAGCAAGAAGGACAGAGTTTAAGGAAGGGGCAGCAGCAGGACCAACTGAGGGACTATGGAACCTAAAGAAGATCCAGGAAAACTAGAGAAGATGCTATCTGTGAAGAAACGGGAACCCTGGAGTACTATCAGTGGGAATGGAGACTGGTTCAGTCATTACAGAAAACAGTACAGAGGTTTCTAAAGAAACTGAAAACACAGTTGTACCTCGGTTCATAAGCTTAATTTGTTCTACAATTCTGGAAAAGATGGCTGCAGTCGTGTTCTTCACCTGAGGCAGAGTTTGCAAACAAAAGCAAAGACTGCCCAAATGTTCTGTTTTGCAAACCAAATTGTGTCATGAACCAAGATATCAGTGAACTACCATATGACCCAGAAATCCTTCTTCTAAGGACATGAAACCCAAAGCAAATAAAACCACTACCTCATAAGCAAGAGGCCCAGTGAAAAGCACTGCCCTTCTGTGTTCACTGTAGTATTATTCACAAGTTGGGGATCAAACTTGAGACCTTCCACTTGCCAGGCAAGTGCTTATGCCACTGAGCTATCACCCTGGCCCCAAGATATAAAAACAACCTAAGTACCCACTGACAGACAAATTATGTTATTTGTACATAATGGAATATTAGCCATCCATTAAAAAAGAACAAAATTTTGCCAATCTTTAAAATGGATGAATACAGAGAATACCATGTTAAGTGAAGTCAGACAGAAAAATGCTACAGGACCTAACATATATAAGAAACAAAACAAATATACAGAGATTAAAAATAATAATCATAATAATAATAATGGTTACAGCAGCAGAAAGGTATGAGGAGATACAGGTCAAAGACAATATAGCTGATGTGTAGATATGAAAAAGACTAGACATTAATGTATACTGTGAGGGTTATCAGTAACAAAACTACAGTATTTGGAATTCTTGATAATGGAGATTTTAGCTCTCCACAAAAAAACTGGTGTGTGAGAAGGACATGTTATTTTGTTTCAATATAGTAACCTTTTTACTATCTATATGTATCCAATAACATCATGTTGTGTACCTAAAATATACACAACTAAAAATTTTTACTATATCAAAAGGCATTATTTGAGAGCTAAAGTAGAAAAGGCAAAAGAATAACAAAAAAAAAAAAAGATGATGGGGTTTGGACAGAGAAAGGTTAAGGAACACATAGTTTTGAAGACTTACACATTAGCGTTGTAGATGGTTAAGTTTGCCAACAGAAGGACATGATTGAGGGGGTGAGAGAGACAAATTGCTATACGTTCTAGGCTGGCCTTGAACTCTAGCTCAGGCTTGTGTTGAACTTGAGAGGACCCTTCTGCCTCAACCTCCCTAATTGTGGGATTACCACCACAGCCAACACAGGACATGATTTGCAAAGACATTAAATTGGATTTCACGATTTTAGTAAGAGTGAAAAGCACTGGCCAAATAGCTCAGCGGATTAAAGTGCCTGGGGCCTGAGGTTTGATCCCCTGACCCGTCATGCTGGCCCTGCCCCCAGAGCACGGTAAGATGGAAATTGAGACTGGGTGTGGTGGCACGCACCTGTAATCCCAGCATTTAGAAGGCTGTAAACAGGAGAATCACTAGAGTCCTATCTAGTAGTGAGACTCTGAATATCCTGCAGACCCTTCCCTGAAATACAGGAAAAGAAAAAAAGATTCTTTAAAGATCTAGTAGACTCTGAACACCCTATAGACCTTTCCATAAAAAATACCAAAAAAAAAGCAATAAAATTAGAAAATAACAGGGAAGAAGATATGAAAAAGTCTGTGTGAACATTCATGGCTTCCCGCTTATCCAACATTCAGTCCTTCTAGCGACAGCTCCCAGGTGTTACTATGAAAACCACCCCCTCCCTGTCCCCAGCAGAAAGGGGGCTTCCAAAATACCAGTAATGATCTCTGTCTTGCTGTGGGGGATGGACCATGAAAGTACACTTAACATTCTCTGAACTATACACGCACGTGTTTATATCCTCATGTCTATACTTCACTATCAATGCCTCTCCCCATTCCAAAGGGAAAGCACCTAGTCCAAGTCTGTGATATCAGAGGCACAAAGACAGGTTTGCGCGCCTGGCCCAATTTAGGCCAACAAGACACCAATCCAGAGCTTTCACTGTAACGATCAGAAAGAGGCACTCTCTTTCTGCTGGAGCAGTAAGGCCTGATTGTAGAACACGGCCCTTCGCTCACCGATGACTAGAGCCAGCACTGAAGAAAGTAGAGGCAAGAGAAGGAAAGTGACAGGCAGATCCTGACTTATCCTTGTTCCAGATATCTCTAAGGCCAGAATACGTGGGCCTTTTCAATGACTGGAGTCAGTACTTTTTTTTCCCTCTAGTGAGTTTGCTTTTGGCTATGTCCTTTAAAAAGAATCCTAACCTTCCCTGCAGCGAAGTCCAACCATGCTCTCCACCTGCTCAAGGCCCTGTATGTTCCAACCCCTGTGGCATTCAAAGTCCCCAGGGCCCCCAGTCCCCGCCAAGGCCCACAAAATCAGACTCCTGCTTCCCTAACCTTGTGACTCCGCACTACTCAAACTGCACTACTCAAACTGCCCTGTTCTCAGTGGCTTCCTGGCTGTTCCCCAGGCACTAGAGACCCATACCTGCAGGCCCGGGCTTCAGCTCCTTCCAACCTCACACTTTTCTCCAGACACCGTCTGCTAACTCTCTCATTTCCTTCAAGTTTGCTCAGTCTCAAGTTCTCATTAAGGCCTATTTGAAGCTCACTCCCTCTCGCCAGCAATTCTGAACCCCCTCCATGTTCTTCTCTTTCTTCCTTCCATAGCATTTACTGCAAAATACAGGATATACTCAGTGAAATACACAAATGAAAGCAAGGGTCTTTGGCTTATTCACTGATCTCAGCTTACCAAAACAGTGTCTCTGGGTCACAGGAGGCCCTCAAATATTTGCTGAGCAAAATAAATGACACAGAACTTAGTGTATGAAACCAAAATGAGGAACTGGGCATGATGGGACATTCCTGTAATCCTGATCAGCATTCTAGGATGGTAAAGTAGGAAGACCCCAAGTTCAAGACCACCCTAGGAAATCTAACTTAGCAAGACTCTCATCTCAAAACTACAAGATTAAAAAAAGCCTGGGGTTATAGCTCAGTACAGAGGGTTTAATCCTCTGTCAGAGGTGAGGGGGTGGGGCTGGCTGGTATGTGGTGCTGGGGGATTGAACCGCGGTCCCTGTGCCTTGCTAAGCTTGTTCTAAGTAGGTGCTTTAGACCACTGAGCCATCCCACCAGCCCCGGTTTAATCCTCTGTACCACAAAAAAAGTAAGGCAACTGAGAACAGAGGGAAAAGACTGATTCCTACCTCCTGAGATTCTGACACAAATATAGTAGAAGACAAAAAGACAATTCCATTCCAGACTTCAGGAAAGTTGTGATCCAAGGGGTAGGAATTCAAGGAAGAGGTTAGGGATGTGGGAAGCAGTATTTACCACAAGCGAGGCATGAGAGGTACCAGATATTCAGCTTCAGCAGGCAAAGTGATGTTGAAGGCTGAATCAGAGGACAAATAGCTCATGGCAACTTACAGGTGAAATAAAAAAGATAATTAGGTCAAGTATTTTATTTACATGTTGTGTGGAGAGAAAAGATGTAATAACCTAAGGTCTGGTGGGCTTAGCTGGCATCAGAACTGGTTATGATTCCTCCCATCATACCGTGGTTTGCTTGATTTAGAAGCTGATGCCTGGAGAGTTCACCACATGTGGTCTTTCTCTCTTACTCACTGCTAGCAGAGGCCATTCAAAAGGGTCAACCTGACCAAGACACAAAACCATCCTATCTCCTGGCCCACACAGAGCAACTCCCTTCTGCACAGCAGCCTGTCAAACTTCCACTGTTCTTGCCAGAAAAAATCCTTAGCAGCCTTAGCATCCAGGATCACAATCCCAATGTCCAGAAGGAAAAAGAGTAAATAAGATCCAAAATGTACAATAAATATTGAGAAATTGGAAGAAACTTCAAAAGGAAAGAGAAACTGGGTGGGAGGAATGGAGAAAAGAAGGGAAAAGCAAAGAGAGAAAAATACATACATGTAAAAGACAGTTACAGTTGTTTAAGCACCTGCTCATGCAAATGTACTCAGGCACAGGATACCTCGGTTCAAACCCCACCTCCACCTGCCTCACCAGACCCACCCTTAAGGCAGGCTGAGGAAGCCAAAAAAAAAAAAAAAAAAAAAAAAAGTTAAAATAGTTATACTACTAATTTTTCTTAGTTCATTGAAAAAAGATAGAGGGCCAGCCAAATAGCTCAGCGGATTAAAGTGCCTGCAAGCAGGCACAGGGGCCAGGGGTTCAATTCCTGGACCTGCAGTGCTAGTGACTGAGACTGGGCATGGTGCGTGCCTATAATCCCAGCACTTGGGAGGCTGTAAACAGGAGAATCACTACTAGTCCGATCTAGTACTGAGACCCTGAATACCCTATAGACCCTTCCCTAAAAATACAGGAAAAAAGAAAAGACAGGTTTGGGCTAATATTGTTTGGATAATTAAATGCTGGTATCTTGTACTCTGAGTAACTAATTTAAAGATAACAATACATCCAGCCAGATAGCTCAGTGAATTAGAGCACCCGCTTAGGCAGACACTGGGACAAGGTTTGATCCCTGACATGCCGTGCCAGCCCTGTCCCTAGGGCACACTAAAATGAGAAGGTAACTGAGACTGGGCATGGTGGCATGCACCTATAATCCCAGTGCTTGGAAGGCTGAAAACAGGAGAATCACTACAAGTCTGATCTGTGTACTGAGATGCTGTAGATCCAATACTAATTAAAAAAAAAAAAAAAAAAAAAACAAGCTTCTGGTGAGATAGCTCAGCAGAATAAGCGCTACTTATGCAGGTGTCCAGTGTGGCGGCTCATGCCTGTTATCCCAGCAATGGGGAGGCTGAAAACAGGAGGATCACTAAGAGTCTGAGCTGTATAGAGAGATACTATACCAAATACATGTAAAAAAATTTAAAAAAAAATTTAAATAAGTATTACGCTTCTTTTCAAAGACAGACTTCCTTTCTTTCCTACTGTCCAGTCACCCCATTGACCCCCACGCTTTCTACGCAAGAGAAAGCAAGACAGTGGGAAGCCTTCCTTCCACCACTCTGACTCAGCGCTGCCACTTGCCTAGCCTCTCACTACAGAAACTTACGAAAATACACGTGTATGCCAAGACTCAAAGAAAAAGTTAGTCCAGTCTGAGAAAGAAAAACACTTAGCCTCTAAGGAAAAGTGGCTTACTATAAATCAGGCCCTGGAGACTGATGCCATTCAGATGCTCCCCACAGTTGTTAGGAGACTTATTAAATATTCAATAATTAATAATAATGCCTTCAACACTGTCTCTCTCAAGGAACTTAATCCTGTAAAGGAAGTCATCTATAACCAAACACGGGCCTCACTTTCTGCCAACTAACCAGATCATGGTAGTACAGGTCATTTATTAGTAAAATGGTCTAGCTTCTCTGTCAGGAATCATCCACAAATGGATTACTAAACAATTATTTTAAAAAAAGCTATCTGGGCCAGGGATATAGCTCAGCAGCATAAGTGCCTTCCTGGCAAGTGCAAGGTCTTGATTTCAATCCCTGGTAACACACACACACACACACATACACACACACACACAAAGCTATGTGATCTAGGTGTGGTGACACACAACTGTGATCCCCAGACTTAGAAGACTAAGGAAAGAGAAAGACTGCAAGTTTGAGGCCAGTTCAAGCTGCATTACAAGTTCAAGGCCAGCCTGGACTACACAGCAAAACCCTATCTCAGAAGAACAAAAAATACAATAAAATTAAAAAGCTAACATCCAACCTCCAATATGACCCCAATGGTCTTCATTTCCTGATGCACAAACCCTCTTCCTACATTTGTACCAATGTTGGTCTGTGTGACAAACAGAACACAGAGGGGCTTGATATAATATATTCTAGGGAGACTTTGTAAAGCATTCAAAAGAGGTTCAGGTCATAGAACACTGCTGGAGGCTTTGGGCACTCTTGAATCACCTGCTCCAGGGAAACCAGGTATCAGGTCAGCTGGCTTTCAGTGAGTAACTAAAACTGACCAATAGCCACATGAGTGGAGCTGGAAGCCCACCTGGCCCCGAATCCAGCCTTCAGACAACAGAGCCTCCTGAAAGACCTGACTCAGAACCACCCAGGTAAGCTGACCCCCAAATGCCTGACCCACAGGCACTACTTTCAGGTGCTACATTTGGAGGTATTTGTTACATGCTAATAGATAATTCATTAACCTACAAAGAAGAAAATCACAGTTTAACTCTCAGTCCCAACCTACACAGGCTCATTTAAGACCAATTTCTCTGTCCATAAAAAGCATTCCAATTATTCACTTAACCATCAAGTTACTTTCGAGTGTCAAATCTGAGAAGGATATTTTCAAATTACATGAGCCCTCATAGAGTCTACAATTTTCTTTTTTTGGGGTGGAGGGGAGAACCCAGGATTGAACTCAGGCCCTTGCACTTGCCAGGGAAGCACTTAATTCCACTGAGCCATCTCCCCAGTCCCTACAATTTTTTTTTTTTTTTTTTTAGTACAGAGCCTTCAGGGTCTCACTGCGTAGATCCGACTTGTAGTGATTCTCCTGTTTTCAGCCTCCCAAGCGCTAGGATTACAAGCACGGGCCACCTTGTGCAGTCTCAATCACCATCTCAGCCCACCCCCTACACCGGTGGGGGGGCCAACACGTCATTCCGGGGATCAAACCTGGAGCTCCACTCTGTCTAAGCAGTCGCTTTAGTCTGTTGAGCTATCTTGCTGGCCCTTTAGTCTACAACATTCCGTAAAATAAAAAGAAATAACTACAAAGACACATGCACACATATCTTGAGCTACACAATCCACTGAATGCATCGCTTAAGTTTTCTTCCTCCCAATGCTTACAAACCCTCTCCAGAAGACATATCAAGCCCACTCTCCAGCTATTTTGAATGCTTTGGGCCCTTCTCACTGTAAGTTCAGCAAGTTCCATAGTCTCATAATTATTTTTACTGTACTACATGTCCTCCCATCTAAGAGGAGAGGAAAGTTCTTGTTTTCACTAATGTTAGAACAAGGCAGAATTCATTTAGTATTTGACTAAAAGGAGGAAATTCTGCTGGGTGCTGAGAACAATTCAACTGTCTACTAATAATGACTAAGTGGCAAGACAGACACTGATACAATCGCTGCTCAAGTCCTGGTCACAGCAGAAATAGTGATGGGGGTAGGGAAGAGGCCGCCTCTGCCCCTCTCTGGACTCTTCGGTCTCTGAGAGCAGCAGGAAGGTTGTCATTCAGAGAAAATCAGGAGCCTCCCACACTGCACAAAGAAGGTCAAAGGGCAAGCCCTCTTTCTATCCACCACAAAATCCGCCTCTGCCAAACCTAAACAGTGTGGTAGGCCATCGGAGGTGAGCGAAGCTCCAGACAGAAAACCACAGTGCGACTCTCCTCCCGCCGCTGGCTGGGGTCTGAGTCAGGTGACTACTCCAGGCAAACAGCAAACCTAAACAAAGATCACTGCCCACATGACTGACGGAGAAAACGGCTCTCTCCCGCAAGCCTAGGGCTCGCAGTCGTAACCCAGAAAGCCATGAGCTCTCGTGTCCTTGCAGCCCCGGGAACGCAAGGTGCTACAAGTTACTCGGTGGCTCAGCCTGCAGGCTGCACCTGGAGGAACCTGGGACACCGAGCCTTGGGCACAGACGCCCAGCGCAGCACGCTCGCCTCCGGCCCAACCCGCAAACAGGACCCCTCCCCACCAGCTGTCAGCACGGCGCTCGCGACCCGTCACAGCCAAAGTCGGCGTCCGCAGGCCGCTCCCCCGCGCTGCGACCCAGCGGGGGCGACACAGAAGAGATGCTTCTGCCCAGCGCTCTGGGGGCGAGGGCGGGCCCGCACCCCGGGAACAGGCGCCAGGGTGGGCGCGGCCCCCGGCCTCGGGCGGCTCGGGATCCCGTACCCTCCCACCTCCGGGCGAAAGGAGCCTGCCCTCCCCAGCCCCCGGCGCCCTACCTTGTCACCGAAGCTGCGGGCCACGAGCAGGTCCGGGCTGGGCGTGCTATCGCCTCCCACGGCCTCCTCGCTGCTGGAGCCGGCCAGCGGGTGCGGCATGTCGCGCAAGGAGTGGGGCCCAGAGGACGGCAGGGCCTTGGGGGGTCCGCCC
>NW_004524873.1:203015-215573 GCF_000260255.1 Octodon degus
GGGGCTGGCAGCTGGAGCCCCGCCTGCGGCCGCTGCGCGACCGGAAATGCACCCTCGGCGCGCTGACCGGTCGGGGTAAGAGTCTGGCCCAGTCTCGGGGAGTCCAGTGCTGGGGGCGCTGCGAGCAGACCACGTGGAAAAGGCCAACGGAAATCTGAGGTTGAAGAAGAGATCGGAGGGTCCTGTTCCACCTGCATTACTGATGTTCCCGCCGGCAGCTGCTCTAGGGGCTGGGGGCTTTGAGGATTCGTGCGTGAGTGAGCGTGTATTGGCCCCTACGAACACTCAGAAGTAACCCAAAAATGATAGAATTACTGCGTAAATCATAGGACTAGCATAAAGGTTTATGAGGCTCAGAGGACCTGGAGAAAGACAGCTGGGGAGGACAATTCAAGGAGGTAGTGTGAGGTTCGTTCAGACGCACGCTGAGATCCCCATTTGTCTTGCTTCTGCAGCTAAGCTTTACTTTGTGGAGAAAGCTCAGAAGAGTGGGCATCTACAAAATGAGCAGGCATAGAGTGTGTGCTACAAATGATTTATGGCTTGAAAGGTCACACTTTGGCCAAACAGCCTTTTGCAAGAACCAGGAGATTCAGGTTATTTTCCACGCAATTGTGCTTCATTCCCAAGCCTTTTTTTTTTTTTTTTACTTTTATGTATTTGGACAGGATCACACTACTAATGCGACACCAGGGATCAAACCTCGGTCCTTGGGCTTGTCTAAGCAGGCGCTTAGTCCCCTAACTTATCTCACTGGCCCTTCTTCTCAAGCCTTTGGCTGAGCTAGATTCTCAACTATTGAGACTGCAAGCTTGGTGAAGAAGGTCGAGACCTTGCTTCCAACCCTTAAGAAGATGACCTTCTCCCACTTGACCTGGCTTGAGCTTGTTTCTAGGGTGACTCAGAAGGAGGGAACACATTTTTCTCTACCCACCTCCAAATTCCTTAGGTTTGCCCAGTTCTACCTGCTAAGAAGTGGAGACAGATCTTGAAGTTGGAGTTCAAGGAAACTCTACCAAATTGTGGTTCTAAAAACAAGTAGAGGAAAATGAAGAGTTGAAATGGACCAAGAATATATCAGAGATTCACTGAGTTTCTAAAATAATCTCTGATTCCCCTGGTGTGATTCATAGAGTGGACCCTTCATCTTGTAGATCTTCTCTTTTATCTTCCCCACAGGTGTCTGCTGTGGTTGGAGAAACTGGGGTTCAGAGGGTACCAGCAACACCAGAGTTTGTTACTGTTTGCTATACTGGTGATTAAATCCAGGTCTTTCTCACTGAGCTACAGCCAGCTGGTTTTTTAGCTTTTATTTGAGACTAGGCCTCACTGCATTGCCCAACCTGGGCTCAGATTTGTGATACTCCTGCCTCAGCACACACACACACACACACATACACACCCGCCAGAATGCTGAGATTATAAGCACATGCCATTACACCAGGCTTGTTAATATTTTTATTTATTTACTTATTTATTTTTATGCATTTGGTACAGGGTCTGCAGGGATTACGGTGTCTCACACAGATAGGACTCAGAGCGATCCCCCTGTTATCAGCCTCCCAAGTGCTGGGATTACAGGCATGTGCCACCACGCCCAGTCTCCATAACCTTTCAGCACACCCTGAGGGCCAGACCAACACGGCACACCAGGTATCAAATCCCTGCCGATGCACTCTGCCTAAGCAGGGATTTTAGTCAGCTGAGCCATCTCCCTGGCCTCTCTGAGTTATCTGGCCAGCCCCTAATATTTTTCATACTCAAGAGCTGCTTACAATTACTGCACTCTACTATCTGTTCTTCTGCAATAGCATTACAATGAGTGACTCATACCTGTAATCTCAACATTCTAAAGGCTGAGGAAGGAGGATCACAGTGAGTTCAAGGACAGCCTGAGTTACATAGTTAAGTTCAAATCCAGTTTGAACTACATAGTGAAATTGTCTCAAAATACATAAATAAATAACACAGACATAACAGGAAATGAGCATTCTATAAATGCAAGAGAACCAAATTGTGGTTCTAAAAACAAGTAGAGGAAAATGCAGAGTTGAAACGGACCCAGAATATATCAGAGATTCACAAGGGAAAAATGAAAAGAGATCCACAGTTTAAATTCTCTTTAAGGGCCAGGGAGATGGTTCAGTAGAATAAGTGCTTGCCTGGAAAGCACAAGGGCCCAAGTTCAATCCTCGGTTCCACCAAAAAAATAAATAAATAAATAAATTCTCTTTAATCACTAGAATTGGGCAGCAATGAACAAATTAACTAACCTCATTCAACCTGTTTCTTAATCCAAATAGAGAAGATGGAGGGCAGGTATGGTGGGGTTACATAGCATTATTTATGTCGTTGCCTTAACAAAAGGCTAGCCTGAGCAGGAAAAGTGACACATGCCTATAATCCCACCATCCTCTGGGAAGCTGAGACAGGAGGATTAAAAGTTCAAGCCCAAAACACTGGCTTTCCACATGCCAAAGATTAAAATTAGAGCCATACTGTTCACAATGCATTAAGCTAAAATCAAAATGGATCAAAAATCTAAATATGAAAACAGAAACACTAAATCTACTGCAGGATAGACCAGGTGTAACTCTTGAGACATGGGTGTAGGCAAAGGCTTTTAAAAATAAAACCCAGACCTTAAGAGAAATACTACACAGAATCAGCAACTAGGATCTCATCCTACTAAAAAGCTTTTTTTTTGGGGGGGGGCAGAACCAGGGATTGAACTCAGACCCTTGCGCTTGCCAGGGAAGCGCTTATTCTACTGAGCCATCTCCCTGGCCCTTAAAAGGCTTTTACACAGTAAGAGGAATGACCAACAGAGTGAAAAGACAAGCCACCAAGTGGGAAAAAAATTTTGCCAGCAGTCTCTCACACAAAAGAGTACTACCTGGAACATACAAAGAGCTCAGAGGAATCAGATCCTCCCCATATTTAAAGACACAATCCAAAAATGAGCAGTGAAAATAGACATTTCTCAGATGAAGAAGTAGAAACAGCAAGTAAATATATGAAAAAATGTTCAACATCATTGGTCATTTGAAAAATGGAAATTAGAAGCTAGAGAGCTAGCTCACCAGTCTAAGCCCCTGCCTAGCAAGCACGTGGACCCAGATTTTATCCCTGGTACCACTGAAACCGGACATGGTGATGCACACCTATAATTCCCGTGCGGGGGAGGCTGAGACCAGAGGATCACTATAAGGTCGAGCTGCATAGCGAGACTCTGTACCAAATAAATAAATAAATGAGAGAGAGAAAGAGAGAGAGAGAGAGAGAGAGAGAAAGTAAAACAATATTAGTATTCCATCTCAATCTGGAAAGAATAACTATCATCAAGAAACCAACCAATTACAGATTACAGGGCTAGGGAAATGGCTCAGTAGAATAACTGCTTCCCTGGCAAGCGCAAGGGTCTGAGTTCAATCCCCGGTTCTGCCAAAAAGCCAAAAAGAAAAAAAAGAAATCAAACAATTAAAAATGTTAGTGGAACTGCAGGTAAATAGGAACTCTTCTCCATTGTTGGTGGGAATGTAGACTGCCACAACCACTATGAAGTGGGGGATACGGCTCAGTGGTACAGCACCTGCCTGACAAGTGATAGGTCCTGCGTTCAATTACTGGTACCAGAAAGAAAGAAAGAAAGAAAGAAAGAAAGAAAGAAAGAAAGAAAGAAAGAAAGAAAGAAAGAAAGAAAGAAAGAGACATTAGTGTGGAGAATCCTCAAAACACTAGAATTAGAGGTTCCATTCGGCCTCTTCTTGACATCTTCCCAAAAGCATTAAAAGCATATCATAGCAATATATGTATACCCATGTGTACAGTGTCACAGTTATATGACTAAATCTTGAAAACAGTCTGAATGTCAATCAACCAATGATTAGATAAGAGAGATATGATTTTTTTTAAAATGAGATTTTTTTTATGCAATGTAATACACTTTTGCCATAAAGAAAGATAAGCTTGAAACATTTCTAGCTAAATGGATGCACTTTGAGAGCATACTCTTTAGTGAAGTAAATCAGATGCACATGTATAAATATTGTATTGCTTCTCTGGTATGAGAAACTGAAAGTATAAAAAAGGACCAAAATGCATGATAGATATTGTGAAATAGCAAGAAAACGTTCAAATGAGAAAGGGAACTAGGGAGGGGGAAGGAGGAAAGGAAGGAAGGGAAAAGAAAAAAATGAGAAAACAAGGAAAAACTGGAAACAAAGCTTTTTTAAATAAGGAAAGGAGGAGGGGTTGAAAGGAAGGTAGAGAAATGGGGATAAAAAGAATCAAGTTCTATAATGTACAGGTACAAATTTCCTAAGATGAACATGATCATTATATATAACTAAAATGTACAAAAAACTTAATTGATCAAAAAAAGTTCAAGCCAAGCCTAAGCAATTTATTTTATTTTATTTTTTTATTTTTATTTTTATTTTTTTTTCTTTTTGGCAGAACCGGGGATTGAACTCAGATCCTTGCATTTGCCAGTCAAGTGCTTATCCTACTGAGCCATCTCCCCGGCCCCTAAGCCTAAGCAATTTAGCAATATTGTTTCAGAGTTCTAAAGGAATGCATGAATAAATAAATAAGAAGGGCTGGGAATGTAAGTTAGTGAAGACACTTGTACTAAACCCTCAGAATTAAAAAAAAAAAAAAAAAAGCACTCCCTAAATCTTAATATTCTCTTCCTTTCTTCTACTTTTTTTTGTGGGGAGGGGGCCAGGATCTTGCTATAAAATCCACATTGGCCTTAAACTCACTAGGTAGCCTAGGCTGCCCTTTAACTTGCAATCCTTTTGTCTCAGCCACCCAATAGTCCACCACAATCTGGCCTTTTTTCCTACTATCCTTATAAAATAACAGTCTAGAATTGTTGTTCTTCTTCTTGTTGTTTGGATTGGGTTGGGCTGGCTTTGAAATCGGGTCTCACTCTATAATTCACATTGGCCTTTAACTCATTCTGTAGCCCACACTGACCTTGAATTCGAACCAAGGCCCCTGCCTCAGCTTCCCAAGTGCTGGGATTACAGGTGTGTGACCATGCCTGGCCCCAGTCATAGAGTTTTAAAAACTAAACACACTGCACCCCAAACTATTTGTTCAGTTTGGGTTGAGTATTGGTTTTCCTATGTTTCCATCCATAAAAAAGAAGAAGGGGGAAAGAACTAGGGTTCCTCTATTTATTTTCCAATTTCCTGGTTGGTCAGTGGCATCTGACCACAATGATCCAGTGAGTAGTCATCAAAACTAAAGAAAGTGAACTTTTAGGGAAAATATTTTGGTAGAAAGTTTCCACCATTTAAATTTAGCCAAGGCCTGGCTGTTCACAGTCACTATTTCCTGTTGCATTTCACTATTCCTTGTGGTGGGAAATTGTCCCTGAAATAACGTAAGTGCCTCAGAACACATGACTACACTTCTGCTAAAAGTTTCTAAAGCAACATAGTCTTGAGGAGAGAATGAGAAGTTTCTCTGTCAAAGCAGAAGACTACAAAGTCCTTTCAAATTTGTGGAGGGAGCTTGGATTTCTAGCCCTGAGCTCTGCTGAGGACTTGGATGTATGTGTAGGATAAGAGGACTCCCCACTGCCACCAGAACCCTAAAACATGACATGGGACGCTCAGCAGCAAGCTTGTCAGGCTGCACATGTGCACCCAGAGCAGGTCCAGGAAGGTTTCTTGTCCCTCCCTTGGTACAGTGTGTGCTTAGGCCTTCTTTATATTTGTGTTAGCTGCTTATCTTCGCCTGGTTTTTAACACAATCAGAGCTTTATACTTTATGACACCCCAAACCCTGCCTCAGAATAACACTACCACTTCTGAAGTGGGCTGCTGGTGCAAACAAAGAAGGTTTTCAGAGAGCATTCAGAGTGACATGTAGCAGGCCACAAAGGGCTATCTCAGACAACAGGGGCAACTCACAGGGTGCAGTCGCCAACAGAGGCAAAATTGTGTGGACAGTTTTAATTCCTCCAATGATGTCCCAGAACAGAAGCTAGCTCCACTTGAGGCCAGCATCTTCGCAAACAAGAAATTGGAACTTGCCCCAGAACCGGTGAAGGGGTCTGTGGATAAACAATAGCATCATTTTATTTTTCCATTTCAAAAGGCTCATGACATCCCCCATATACACAACCCCATCCCAAGACATGGAGTTCCTTATGCAGTGAGCAATGAATGACAGGCATAAATTTCACATTCACTGGTGCCCCAGGACCCCCGTAAGCTTATTTCCAGAGCTCACCCAGGAGATTCAGTTTCTAGGGGATAGGCTAAAATATTTTTAAATTTCTCCAGGCATGATGGTGCATGTTCGCAACCCCAGCACTTGGGAGGTTAAGGCAAGAGGATTACTTTGAGTTCAAGAGTAGCCTCAGATACATAGTGAGACACTGTCTCAAAAAAAAAAAAAAAAAAGGATATGATTATATCATGAGGCGCTTATTTGAATTTGTAGCTGACTTGCTGTTAGGAGGTGGGGCCTGGTTAGAAGTGATCACTACGCGTGTGACCTGGATGGGTGTGTCTCTCTCTCTTCCCATGTGCTTCCTGGCCCCCAAGACATGAGCAGCTTTCCTCCACCAGGCCTCCCCTGCATGCCCTTCCTACATCACAGCCAGCTGACTGTGAACAGAATCCTCTGAAACCATGGGCCAAGCTGGATATACCTTGAGAGCCTAATGTCAAGTGAAATGACTCAGACACACATGCATAAATATCACATTGTTTCTCTTATAGGAGAAATCCAAAATATAAATGAAGAGCAAAATAAAAGGTAGATACTAGAAAATAGGCAGATGGCAGTTTGGTGTGGCGGCGTGTTACTATAATCCCAGCACTTGGGAACTGAGGCAGAAGGATCACCATGAGGTCAAGGCCAGCCTGGACTAAATAGTGAGACCCTGTCTCAATAAATAAACAAACAAAGAGGGCTTTACAAATGTCATACGAGTGACTAATGCACAAAACTGTTAATAGGAAGACTATTCAAAGGGCCGGCCTAATAGCTCGGCGGACTAAAGAGCCTGCTTAGGCAGAGTGTAGGGCTGGAGTTCCATCCCTGTCATGTAGTGCTGGTCCCAACCCCAGAGTGCGCTGAGACTGTGATTGAGACTGGGGGTGGTGGCATGGGCCTGTAATCCCAGCACTTGGGAGGCTGAAAACAGGAGGATCACTCTGAGTCTGATCTGTGTAGTGAGACTTGTAGACCCTGTAGAGACCCTGTCCTAAATACAGAAAAAAAAAAAAAAAGGACTGGGCTGGAGGTGCTTTCGAGTACTGGAAGCCTGGCACCGAGTCTCATCAGTAGGGAGTCTTCGGTTAGGGTGACTATGCACCCTGTGCTGGGGTTTGGTTCATCCCCGGCAAAGGTCATCATCTATCTGATCCATCAGTGCTGCTCCCAGAATGCTACAGAAATGCAAATGCATATTTGCCAAAAGAGGGATCCAAGAAGCTCCAGGGCAAGGTTGTTTGTAATACCCAAAATGAGTAACAACTCTGACTTATCTGCAGTGTGAGTGAATAAATAAATGTGGCATACTGACACACCGAATTTTTTTGTTTGGTTGGTTTTAGTTTAGTTTGGTTTTGTTTTGTTTGTCTCACAGGTAGTTCAGGCTGGCCTTGGACTCACTCTGTAGCCCAGGCTGGATTTGAACTCCTGGGAATCTTCCTGTCTCAGCTTCCCAAGTACAGGGATTACAGGTGTGAACCATCACAGGCTGCTTCCACACAATAGAACATTAAATAGTAGTGAGAATGAAGAAACACATGGTGAATGAATCCAACAAATACAATGTTGAATGAAAGCAAGCAAATACAAAATAATATCTACCATGTGATTCCATTTCTATAAAATAAAAACGTCAAAATTAATGTGCAGTCCCAGCAGTCAGAATAGTGCTACCTTTATAGGGAGTCCTAGGGGAATGACAATATCCTGCTTCTGCTTCTTCTTCTTTTTTTTTTTTTTTTTTTTTTTTTTTTTTTTTTTGGTGTGTGTGTGTGTGTGTGTGTGTGTGTGTGTTTAGTACAGGTCTACAGGGTCTCATTACACAGATCAGATTTGCAGTGATTCTCCTGTTTTCAATCTCCCAAGTGTTTGGATTACAAATGTGCACCACCACACACAGTCTCATTCACTGGGGCCAGCACAGCAGGCTGGGGATTGAGCCCCCAGCCCCTGCCTCTGCCTAAGCAGATGCTTTAATCTGCTGAGCTATCTGACCGGCCCGATAGGAGGTGGCTCTTAATAAAAATCAAGTAGTACGTTTGTAACTCATGAGTTCATAGGGCTGGGGATGCAGCTTGATAGTACGTGCATGAGACCCTGGGTTCAGTCTCAGTACCACCAAGGGAAAAAAAGCCAGCTGACATCAAAAAGCATCAAGCATCTAGGCAGTTGATGACTCACACTTCCTGAAAGAAGAAGCCAAGGTCTAGAGATAGTGACTCACCTGAAGTCAACCAGCCGCTGCCCCCTTCCACTTGGATACATAGTGATGCGCTTGTGGGTTTGGGTGAAGCCAGGCAGCCAGGGGTGCAGCTGGGGGTTGAGTGGGTGAGTAAGGTGTGCAAGCTCTCAGTGTAAACCCATGCTCCTAGAGAGATAAAGCAAAAAGGAAGTGTCAGCCACTATTAGCTGCTCATTAGACACTGCCGCTTTGCTTTTTTGGAAAGATGGTTGCTTTTGAGACAGGGTCTCACTGTACAGTTCAAGCTGGCCTTGAACTCACCACATAGCCTAGACTGGCCTCAAACTCTCAGCGATGCTTCTGCTTCAGCCTCCCATGTGCTGGGATTACAGGCTACACCACCATGGCCAGCTCTTTGCTCCTTGGTCTTCCTCTATTCTTGCCTTTCAGATTCAGTTATGTGGACTGATTTCTGGAACTGCCAAGTCATTGTGCAGCCCTGAGCAGAGACATTTCTAGTACCCTGTAGAAAGCTGAGTGGATAAGTGGACAAAGCCCAGATCTTTACAGATATCTTTGAGCCTCTGCAACTAACTCCAGGCTTAAGTAAAAAATAGATACACCTATAGTCTCATGCAGTTTAAAGGGATCCCTGTAATTCATAATTCAGTGATCCATGAATGCATTCTCTTGGATTCAGAAGATGAGGAATACAAGCAGGAAGGAAAATGTCCAAGAGGAGGATTCACCTGTGCAATGCAGGGTTCAAGGGAAAGTAGCACCTTTCAGTAACATGCGTCCTCGAAAGGGACAGTGTGGGCTCCAGGGTGATGGAAACTGGTTTGTGGGTAGAAGAGGCCGCTGGGTTCCATTAGGCTCCCCAGTCCTTGTCCAGGCTCTGTCGCTGTGGCAGTACTACCCAGGCCTGCTCTGCTCATCCCCCTGAGCTTTGTAAGGCAGGTAATGAGGGAGGAAGGGAGGACACAGATGGGTTTCAGTATACAGATGTGAGTGTACACAGGGCACAAGGGCTTGGCATTCCTCATGGCCTGTGGGCAGAGGAGCAAAATAGAGCTAGGGGCATGGCAGGAAAATTATACTCTGTTCTCTGATCCAAGTGAGGTGGCTTGCTACAGCTAAGGCTTCCCACATGGGCCTGGCTACCACACAAGAGGTCATTACTTATGCTGGCATTCAGGGTTCTCTGAATGGCAGGGCTGGAGGCTTGCTTTGACCTGGGATATGGCAAGCAGAGCACAGTCACCACCACTTACTCAAGAAATGGGACGCTTGGGGAGCTTTACCCACTGCTTGTGTAAATTTGAGTTTAGGCCAATAAATGGGACCATCTAAAAATTTTTTTCATCTGATAAAATGCTCGGTTCTCCAAATTCAAATCTAATCCCTTATGAGTTTTGAGGGGTTTTTTTAAATGTATTTAGTACAGGGTCTACAGAGTCTCACTACACAGATGAGACTCATAGCAATCCTCCAGTTTTCAGTTTCTCAAGCGTTGGGATTACCAGTGTGGGCCACCACGCCTAGTCTCAACTGCTGTCTC
This sequence comes from Octodon degus, assembly GCF_000260255.1. Classification (NCBI taxonomy): domain Eukaryota; kingdom Metazoa; phylum Chordata; class Mammalia; order Rodentia; family Octodontidae; genus Octodon; species Octodon degus. Next base: position 212,999 of record NW_004524873.1, read on the forward strand.
AGTGCGCACGGGGGGCAGGGCTGGCATGGCACACTGCCAAGGGATCCTCATCTCTGTGTCTACCTAAACAGGCACTTTAATCTGCTCAGCTATCTGGCCAGCGCTGAAATTTCTTAAATCATCCTAAGAATCAAGGCTCATCCAGTGTCCAGTCTCCAGGACATGAAGTGTAGGAGTATGTACCGTAACTGTTCCAGGTCAGCATCTTGAGATGTTGTCATCTTCCAGTTTTACTCATTCAACAGCTTTTGAGCATCAGATCAAGGCAGACCTAAATTCTTCCTGGAAAAAGCCACCGCTCCAGTCCCTGAGGGAGTGGAATCTTAGGAGGTTTGGATGATTCTAGTAATTTAACACTGCAGGAAAAGCAAAGATCTAGCTTCACTTTGGCTGTTGGATTCCTCTGCAGCCTTAGAATTAAGGTTCCTGCTGCTTGCTTTGATCCACCCGTCAGCATGACAGCTGCCCAGAACTCTGTGGGGTGTGGGTCTGTGGGTGCCTGGTGCCTGGCCAGCATCTTCTGAGGTCGGGGAATGCAGGAAGACAGCAGAAGCTAAAGTATGTCATTGCTCACCTCGGAAAATAGAACATAGGCTACCGCACCATAATTTGATACATCAGTGTAATTATTAACATCACTGTTTGGATTTGTTATTGTTGGATTGTTTTTTGTTTTTTTCTATTTCATTTTCTGTCTCTGTCTCTGTTTCTCTTGTGCTGGGGATTAAATCCACAGTCTTCATAGTAGACTGAGTCACCAACCTTTATTTTTTATTTTGAGACAGTCTCACCAAGTTTTTGACTTGTCCAGGCTCTGACTGAACTTGTGATCTTCCTGCCTCGGTCTCCCAGAGTACCTCACCCAGCTATATATTTTTTAACATGTACTTCTTTATCTAGATAGCTCCTGTGTCTTTTCTAGAATACAAAAATGAATCAAATTTCCGGGGTGGAGAGATGGCTCAGTGGTCTAAAGCGCCTACTTGGAACAAGCTTGGCTAAAGCACAGGAACCGCGGTTCGATCCCCCAGCACCACATGCCAGCCAGCTGCGCCCCCTGGTGGGCTGAGCTGGCCACACACACACACTAAATAAATGTTAAAAAAAAAAAAAAATTCCCCATAGGGTCAGCATTGAACCTAAACATTGAATTTGACCTGGTTCTCATCCAATTCAGTTTGTGGCCAGAATCGTGGAAAGTAATTCTGTTAACTGAGGTCCCACTATATTGGGTGATATGGCTCCTGATGATATTGTATCACATGGGTGAGCTGCACAGTGTCTTTCCCTTTCAGCTGAGAGCCAGTGGGGCTCGGGCTAGTTGGCCAAGGGAGGGAATCTGGAGAGAACAGCCCTGTCCTACAGCTCCAATTGGTACAGAAATCAACCTTACTTTGTACAGAGGTAAAATGAGAAGCCAAGATCAGGAAACTAAAGTAAGGGGAAAAGTAAATATGATACTGACAAAAGTAAGTATCAGGGCTGGTGAGATGGCTCAGTGGTCTAAAGCACCTCCTTAGAACAAGCTAAGCTAAGCAAAAGCAGAGGCCGCAGTTCAATCCCCAGCACCACATGCCAGCCAGACCCGCCCCCTGGTGGGCTGAACTGGCCACACACACACTAAATAAAAAAATAAAGTTATATATAAAAAAAAAGTATCAAAGATTTACACAAACAAACAAACAAACCAAAGAGGTGGGCAGTGGTGGAGGGCCTTCCTCGCAATCGGGAGGTCCTGAGTCTGATTCCCTACACAACCACCTCCCCCCAAAAAAAGCTGAGACTCACAAACCAATAACAAATAAGCCTTATGCTGGGTGTGATGGTGCATGCCTGTAATCCCAGCACTTGGGAGACTGAGGCAGGGGGATTGTCACAAATTCCAAGGCCAGCTAGGACACTTTTGGAACTGGAACCATTGCACTTATGCAGCTGGGCTGCATGACACAGCCGGGAAAGGCAGAACTCACTGTTCTGGGCAGACTCTCCAAGCTGGCTGGAGGGATTTGGTGGGGGAAATGACTTCTCAAAATTCCTTCCTAACCGCCCATTTAGTTTGTTCCAGTGAAGCCCTAGGTTGTAGAGGCATCGTCTATTTCTGAAGGCAAGATACTTTCTTGATTTAGATAAAATTCCCTCAAGGAAGGATGTGGGTAGAACTAACCTGCCCCTCCCCTTTATGTAAACCTTTCATTTTAGAAAGTGGTTAAACTGGGCTTGGTGGCACAGGCCGATACATAGTCCCAAATTCTGGAGAGCTGAGGGTCACAACTTCAAGACTACATAAAGCAATCTAGTGACTTGATCTGACTTTATTTTATTTTATTTGGTCTTTTTTGGAGACAGGAGTCTCAATATGCAGTTCAGGCTGACCTTGAACTCACAACAATCTTCCTACCTTAGGCTCCCAAGTGCTGGGATTATCGGCATACACCATCACACCCAGCTCAGACTCTGTTTTAAAATAAAATAATTAAAAGCCTGGGGATATAGCTCAGTGTGAAGGCCTAGGGTTAACTAGAGGAGAAAAAAGCTTTTAGATTTCAAGAAGTTGTTTTTGGGTTTTTTTTTTTTT
>NW_004524873.1:215673-217253 GCF_000260255.1 Octodon degus
TTGCAGACCCAGGGATTGAACTCAGGCCCTTGCACTTGTCAGGCAAGTGCTTATTCTACTGAGCTATCTCCCAAGCCCCCCCCCCATTTTTTACATTTGACTCTTTACTTCAGATGCTATTAATTCAGAGATTTCTTTTTTATTTCAGATCTGAGTTATTCAGATAAAAAAATATTCTTTTTTTATTTTTGATCTGAGTTCCTCTATACCTTGCTGCTGTTGTTTCTTTACTTCAGACACTATTGACTCAGACATTTCAGCTGTGTGGTTCCCAATTTCTTCTGTGCTAGTGTCTTCTGCACTTGTTCTGGGTGGGCTTGGGGTTTGAGATTGCAGTTTGCTCCTTCTCTTTGTCATTTTGTATAGCACTGACTTCTGACCTTTGTGTAGAGCTTTGGTGCAGTTATAACCTTAGCACGTACTGATATTAGGGTGCAGATCTATGAAGTTTGAATTCATCCAGTTGTGCCTGGCTTGGGTCTGGCTGCTGTGCTCAGCTCCTTCCTGCTGCAGCCCTTGGGAATGAACATGTTGTGCCCCTCTGGCAAGATGTTCTGCTCCTGGATTAGCTGGTTGGTTCTGGCCCCTACTCTCTCTGCAGGGACTTCAGCTGCAGAATTTCACCCCAGGTCTGTATGCCAGGCCTGGGCTGGGTCTGGAGGGTACCAGTGGGCACAGGGGAGCGGGGAAGCTCTCCCACACACTCGCTGGGCCTGGGCTTAGGCTGGCTTCAGAGTGGTGGAGGGGTCCTGAGAGCTCGGAGGAAGGTCTCACTCATGCAGCAGGGCTGGGCTGGATCTGGAGAGGTTTTTTTTTTTTTAAGTGCTTATTCCACTGAGCCATCTCCCCGACCCCAACTATGATACATCTGTCACTTCTAGGAAGCAGCATCATTATACTGCCATTAACTGATCTGGCCCCTCCAGAACTCCCACTCATTTCCCCCAGTACCTCTTTCCCACTTCAGAACCCGACCCAGGATACCATATTACACTTCGTTGTCTGGTGTCCTTACCCTCCTCTGGTCTATTGTAGCTTTTCAGTTCTGGTATTCAAGGGCCTTGAGGATTCAGCAAAGTATTAATCAGGCACTTCGTAGAACCTCCTCTTTAGGTTTGTCTGATGTGTTCCTCAGGGTTACAGTGGGGTATGTGACTCTGGGATGAAGTCAGTGGACGTAAGGGGCACCCTCATCGCTTGTATCTGATGTGCAGCCCATGTGGCACACACCCAGTGTGGCACACTTCACTGTCTGGCTGAGGCACTCTCCGCTAGGCTCCTCCACTGAGGAGTTGCTTGCCTCTCCGCTGCCCACACTGTGGTCTTTGGAAGCATGCCACTAGGCACTGTTTGTTTTTAGCCATTGTTGTCGGGACTTCATTTTCTTCTCACTTATTTCTTTTTCTTTTTTCCAGTACAACAGATTGGGGGCCTGCCCATTAGTTCAGTTGTTTCAGTGCCTGCTTAAGCAAAGCAGTCAGGCTTTGCTGGTTCGATCCCCAGATCCTCTTGCCTTACCAGACCTGTACTTAAGGCATCCTGAGCTGGCAAAAAAAAAAAAAAAAATATATATATATATA
>NW_004524873.1:217353-223519 GCF_000260255.1 Octodon degus
TAACCTTCCAGTACAACAGATTAAACCCAGAGCCTTCACATTGTTACCTTCCTGTTATGTGTGTGTCTTATTGTCTCCCCCAAAGCCTCATGCAGTCATGGGGTGGCTTCTGGAGTTTGTGATTGATTATTGTGGGTGTGGGTGCTGCACTTGCTCTGGGGCAGGCAATTTGCCTTACAATGTAAGGAGGGATGAGAGGCTAGCTGCTGCCACTCCCTTTGCTCTCTTGCACTTTGCCACAGCCATGCACAGTTGCTCTGTGCCATGTGCCATTTGCCTTGGAGCCAGCTGAGTATGGACTGAAACCTCCACTAACTTTGAGCTAAATAAACCTTTCCTTCCTTCATTCTGGGTGTCAGGTATTTGTCACAGGACAAAGAGTAACTGAGACACTGCCCAACTCTTTAATTTTTGAGACAGCATCTTGCTAAATGTCCCTGGCAGGACTCAAAACTTGGGATCTTTCTGCCTCAGCTACCCAAAGCACTGGGATTATCAGTGTGTGCCACCATGCCCATATGGGGCCTCATTTTCAACTCTTTATTTAAAAAGGAAACTCACCAGGTTAAAGCTGGTGTCTAAGCATCACGTGAGCTGACAGGATATGCCCTGTAGCAACCACACTCCTGCAGCAGGGACTTTGCCTCCTAAGGGTCTGCTCCTCCTCCCTGCGCTACTGCCCTTTGGGCCTCATCCTCAAGGGTTTATCTCCCCACAAGTCTGTTGAAAGAGAACTATTTCTTTCATTAGATAACTTAAATTTCTTCCCAAAATCTAGGCAGGAAAGGAAGATCTGCTTAGTCAGTGGCTACAGAAAGGTTAACAATATGTTCCAGATGAATTAACAATGTAAATGCAACATAATATTAGCAGAATGTTTCAATAACCTTGGGGGGAGGGGAGAACTTCAGTCACACTAGAAACTAAAAGCTAAAAGAAGAGATGTTTGACGGCAGGAAAATTAAGGGCATTTGACAGCAGAACGATGTATCAAAAGACAAATTATAATGGAGGAATCGAGAGTGCTAGCTACAGAGAACACAGGATCTTTTGTGGGTAACAAAATGTCCTTAAAACTAATGTAAGGAGGGGAGAGAGACTAGCTAGAGGGACACAGATTTGGTCCCTTTCTCTCCCTCTGACTGAACCCAGGGTCTTTGTACTGAATTATATCTGTAGTCTTTTATATCTCTATCTATCTATCTATCTATCTATCTATCTATCTATCTATCTATTCCCCCCCCCCCAAGCCAGGGATTGAACTCAGGCCCTACCACTTGCCAGGCAAGTGCTTATTCTACTCAGCCTACATCCCCAGCCCCTATATTTTGTTTTGTTTTGTTTTTTTACTTTGAAGTAAGTCCTGATAATGGTCCAGGTTAGCCTCAAACTTGCAATGCTCCTACCTCAGCCTCCCGGGGTACTGGGATTATAGCTCTATAACACCACACCTACCTCTGCTTCTCCTTCATAAAGATGCTTGTGATTGCATTGCCTGCACAGATAACCTGCTGTCTCAAGATCATTAATCACATCTGCAAACACTCTTCCTCCTCCCCAGGAGATAATGTTTGCAGGTCCCAAGAATTAGGATCTGACCACTAATAGGTTTTTCGGCAGTACAGTGAAGAGATAGGAAAGATAAAAGAAGCCTTTATTAACTCCAAAGACAGGAGAGGATAGAGGGCAAATGGGGCTGATCCTCTGGCCTGAGACAAAGAAAGCTGAGACTTGTATGGACTTTTTCTATGGGTGGAATTTGAAGGGGATGTTTAGAAATATCTGAAGAGCTGACTGGGGTCTTTCCTGAGGTGGCAGGAAAGGTGAAAGGGAATTGCACCCTGGGCTGAGCTGGAAAAGAAGGGGGAGGTGGTTTCTGGGAAGATGAGCTGTTGTTTTAAGGGCTTCAGCCATACTATAACATTTTTTTTTTTTTTTTTTATCAGAACTGGGGATTGAACTCAGGCCCTTGCACTTGCCAGGCAAGCACTTATTCTAGTGAGCTATCTCCCCGGCCCTTCAGCCATACTAGATGGCCACCATAATAATTCAGCAATTCATACTAGGGTCAGAACCTATCAACCACAAGCATTTTAATCTTCCAATAGATTCATAGTCCTTTCCTAAGGCTGGGAGTAAAGAAAAGGTATTTATTAACTGTCTAGGTATTTTAAGAATGCTCAGGGATTTGGAGCAGGTAACTCAGGGCTGGGTCTTTTGGTTTTTGTTTTTCTTTCTTTCTTTTTGGATTTTGTCATTAATGATGTTAAAGAAGAAGGTCTTTTGGTAAATTGATCAAATTTATGAATGGCACTGAGCCTAGAAGAACTATTAAGCCTACTAGTGCAGTATTTTAAGAAAAGCATACTTAGAACCCTGACACCCCACACAAGCATACTAGGTGCACACATCTGCCATGCTTTGAATGTATTTTGTCTCCTCCGAAAATTCATGTTGAGGCTGGGGAGATAGCGTGGCTGTCTAAGTGCCTGCCTGGCAAGCACAAGGACCTGAGTTTGATCCCAGGTACTGTGTGCCATGCCTCAGGGCTTGTCATGCCGGGGCCCCAAAACCAGGCGTGGTGGTGCATGCCTATAATACCAGTGCTGGGGAGGCTGAGACAGGAGGAGCACTATGAGTCCAAGCTGTGTAGCAAGATGTTGTACCAAATAAATAAACACATAGTTGGGGTGTTTTTTGTTTTTTTTTTTTGATATTTTGTACAGGGTCTACAGAGTCTTACTACGTAGATCCGACTCAAGTAATTCTCTTGTTTTCAATTTCCCAAGCCCTGGGACTACAGGCATGCACCACCATGCCCAGTCTCAATGGCTTTCTCAGCACGCCCTGGGTGTGGTGCCAGCTGGGAGTGCCGTGATGGCATGGCAGGCTGGGATTCGAACCCCAGCCACTGAGCTCTGCCTAAGCAGGCACTTTAGTCCACTGAGCTATCTGGCCAGCCCCATAAATAGTTTTAAATTTTTTTTTTTAAGAAATGCACAACAAAAATTCATGTTGAAACTTGTGCAACAGGGTCAGGAGGTAGGACCTACAGGGAAGTATTCAGGTCATGAGGCACTGCCCTCATAAGTGGGCAAATGTCATCTAACAAGGGCTTCTGGGAATGGACTTACTTCCTACTGGTCTGTGATAGAGGGACACAGATTTGGTCCCCTTTTGTCCTGCCCCTCTGCCACACAGGGCACAGCAAGGAGAATCTCACCCACACCAGATGCAGTGCCTTATCTTGGACTTCCTGGCCTCCAGAACTGAGTGAGGTATATCCCTGTTCTTTCTAAATCATCCAGTCTCGTGTATTTTGGTATAATAGCACACACCAAAAAAAAAAAAAAATTAAGACATTATGAGAGCCCACAACACATTGACTATAGGATTATACCATTTTTTGAAGTAATAGAAAACCAAAAGTCCATGGTGTCACACATCTGTAATCCTAGCTCTTGCGATTCTGAGGCAGGAGGATCACCATAAATTCAAGACCAGCCTGGCCTACATAGTGAGTTCTCCTCCAACCTGAACTACATAGTAAGATAGTAAGAACCTGAGAGAGAGAAAGAGAGAGAGAGAGAGAGAGAGAGAGAGAGAGAGAGAGAGAGTCAGAGAGAGAGACAGAGAGAGAGAGATTCTAGCCTGCATATCCAAAAGCCTCTTATAGACAAGGACAAATCCTTTTGTTTGTATTCTCAGCACCCAGTACAGCATATGATTGATTATACATTTACTAAACAAGTCAGGGCTGGAGAAATAGCTCAGTGGCCTAAAGCTCTTGCTTAGGCAAACTTAGGCAGATTCAGGGGACTGTGGTATGATCATCCCCGGCACCACATACTGCGCTAGCTCTGCCCTCAGGGCAGGCTGAGCCAGTCCAAAAAAAAATCCAGGTGTGATGGCACATGCCTGTCATCTCAGTACTCAAGAGATTGAGGCCAGGACTGGAGAGATAGCTCCACAGTCTAAGCACCTGCCTGGCAAGTGCAAGGACCTGGGTTCAATCCCCGGTACCCTGTGCCAGTCCTGGAACCCTGTATGCGCTGTGCCAGCCACTGAAACCAGGCACGGTGGCACATGTCTGTAATCACAGTACTGGGGAGGCTGAGACAGGAGGATCACATGAGTCTGAGCTATGTAGCAAGACCCTGTACCAATAAATAAATAAATAAAAGATTTTTTAAAAAGAAAGAGAGAGAAATTGAGGCCAGAGGACTGCCACAGATTTGAGGGCAGCCTTGGCTACATAGTGAGACCTTGTCTCAAAGAAAACAATTTAAAAAATATTGAACAGGGCCAGCCAGATAGCTCAGCAGATTAAAACACCTGCTTAGGCAGATGCAGGGACTGCCATGCTGTACCAGTCCCACCCTGGGGTGCTCTGAGACAGTGATTGAGAGTGGGCATGATGGCGTGCACCTGTAATCCCAGCTCTTGGGAGGCTGAAAACAGGAGTCACTACCGAGTCTGATCTGTGTAGTGAGATCCTGTACACCCTGTACTAAATACATTTTTAAAAAATTACTGAAAAAATGAATAAAAGGCATATTTAAGCTTTTGTTTTTCTTTGCCAAGAATCAAATCAAGGAGACAAGTTCTCCTTCATCAAACCATCAAATATCGACCTCCTAAGGTAACTTCAAGGGTAGCTTTCCTTGTGTTCCTATAACATGCTAAAATGCTCTTGTATTAATTATACATACCGTGGCATGGATACTGGGGAAGGGGACACCAGTATTTCCAATGCTCGCACCAAATTCCACAGGATTCGTCTTCCTTCTGTCAAAGGCGCAGGTGCCTCTGATTGTGCCACTATGTTCTCTTTGCTGCCATCTATTGACGTGGCTGGGAAGACTGGCTGTTGGCTCTTAGCAAATCCTGCTATTATCCTACAGATTATCCTCTCGAAGTGGAGATTTGATTTCATTTTTTATTTTACATTTTCAGTACTGGGGATCAAACTCAAGACCTTGCACTTGTCAGGCAGGTGCTTATGCCGTTGAGCCATCTCCTCAGCCTGAGAATTCATTTTAGAATAATCTGACCATCTCCCTTAATCAGACAATCCTCAAAGGCTAATAACACTCAGAGTCCTGCTTCATCCTGTAGCAGCTCAGAAAGGGGGAAAGGAATACACTTTGTTGATCCTGGCATATTGGTTATATGTTCATGTAATATGTAATATGTTAGACTGAATTTTTACAGCTTAAAGCAATGTTGGCTGATCATCTTAGATATTTCCTGGGAAGGTAAATTTGTGAGCAGCTGGGTAAGGCGGCCTGTGCCTGGAGTTTTAGCTACTCAGGAGGCTGGGGCAGGAAAAGCTCGGGAATCCAAGAGACTGGGGAGCATAGCACAAGGGAGGGAGGGAAGGAAATGTAAGGGAAGGAAGGAAGAGAGAAAAGGAAGAAAAGAAGGAAGGGAGAAGGAAAAGGAAGAAAGGAAGGGAGAGGGAAAAGGAAGAAAGGGAGGGAAGAAGAACAAGGAAAAGAAAGAAGGACAGGTAGGAGGGAGAGATGGAGTCTGTGAACAGTTTACCACGAGGTTCTAGCCCAGGGCTGTTTGTGAGACTACAATCAAGTGACACTACAACCAGCCAGGGCTGTAGTGGGCTGGAGGCCGGAAGGGTGCTAGAGGTTCTGCTTCAAGACAGCACTTTGGCTCTGGTCACTGGCTAATTCAGTTCCTTTCCCTGTGGGCTTCTCCACATGGGCTACATTAATGACCTCATGACTGCCAACACAGGCTGAGGTAGAAACTGCAGTGTCACATGCTGATGTTCTCCACACTATCCTTGGCTCATGCAGGTCAACCCTGATTTAGTGAGGGCAGGGGCAGTGACCACAGCCATCTTGGGGGCCATCACCTTTTTTGGTAGAACTGGGGATTGAACTCAGGTCCCTGTGCTTGCCAGGCAAGCGCTTATTCTACTGAGCTATCTCCCCAGCCCCTCAACATCTTCATGATAGTTTGCTTCTGTGCTCTATTCTAGATTATATTTGTAGTAGAAACATAGTTAACAGTTATAGTATACATTTAAAAGAGAATACTAGGTAATGGGTATTGGGTGCCTTTTTTTTAAACAATTATTAAAACAACATGATTTATTAATACGATGAGCTGTAAAAGGCTCAAGTCAATAACTTCTGAGGATAAC
>NW_004524873.1:224171-239470 GCF_000260255.1 Octodon degus
TTTTTTAAAACAACATGATAAAATAGGTAAATAGGTGCCTTTTTTGAGACAGGGTCTCACTGTGTACTCCACAAAGCCCTTAAATTTCCTATATAGCTCAGGTTGGCCTTGAATTCATGATCCTCCTGCCCCAGCCTCCCCAGTGCTGGGATCCACTGACTGATTTAGTCCACTGACTGATTTAGCATAGTGCTAGGTATGAATGATGGATTTACTAGAGATGGCTTACTAACCTGGGTGTGGGTAGTATCAATCAATAGGCTTGCAGCCTGGATGGAATAAAAAGGGAAAGAAGGAAGACATGCCTCTTCCTGCCAACACTGCCAAGGACTGCTTCGCCTCTGCCATGTCCCTCCTCCATGCCACCTTTCCTTGCAGCTATCCAACTATGGACTGAAACTTCTACAAGCTATGAGTTAAAACAAACCTCTTCTTCTTGACTTGTGGGTTTGGGCATTTAGTTCCAGCAATGAGGAAGTAACTAAGACAGCACAGAACTAAAGCCTCCTGCTATCAGCCAAGTGAGCTTGCAGTTCTCAGTCACAGTCCAACTGCACAAAAACTATGGCCCTTACCAGCACCTTGACTACAACCTCAGCAGAGGTCCTAAGCCACAATCATTCAACCTCATGGACTGGATTCCTGTCCCTCAGAAATGCTAAGATATTAAGTGTCTGCTATTTTAAGTTGCCAAACTTCAGGGTAATATTATAATATAGCAGTAGATAATATTGTAACTGTCTCATATTTCTATACACTTGATTTTAAAGGCCATCTAGCTGAACACAGTACCCATTAATATTATAAACATTCCAGAAGAGGGTTACAGTGCTTTTAGATGGAAATTAGGGACTATTGTCAACTCTGTCCTTTAGTTCTGAAAGTTACCACATAGTTTAGGATGAAGAAATTCACAGACTGCTTGTTGGCACTTCCTTACTAGTTAAGAGGACCAGAGAGTTACTATTTGTATTCCTTCCTGGCTTGGACTTTCCCCTAGTATGCATGTGGGATCAACAGATATGTATCCATTGACCTATTGACCAAGTACCAAGATACCAAATAAAACGCAGATAAACCCCCATCCCCCAGCAAATTAACTTCTATTCTAGACTTAAGACCAGCTAACTTCCTCATTCTATCTCTTATTTTCACTCCAAGCTCTGCCCCTCCCCCGGCTTAAAACTTGCTTCTTTGCTTCTCAGAGGCAGGCTGAAGTAGGGACACTGCCCTAACACTGTAGTGTCCTTGTCCTGCTAATAATTCTTTCTGCCTCAGTCAGTCCTAAATCTTCCTAACATTTGGTGCTGAAACCTGGAAGGCCTTCAGAGGTGGCTGGTCCAAAAGGCCACCTGCCTCAGTTATTCTTCCCTCATTGCTGGGACAAATACTCAACACCCAAAATGAAGGAAGGAAAGGCTTATTTAGCTCACAGTTACTGGAGGTTTCAGTCCATACAGAGCAGCACATGGCAGAGAGTAAGCAGCCTTTTGTGGTGGAGGCAAAGAGCAAGAGAGCGAAGGGAGGAGTAGCAGCAACAAAAGGCTACAGAGCGTGTCTGTCTCTCTGTCTCTTTGTCTCTCGGTCTCTCAGGCTATCTGCCCCATGCTGGATGTAGCACTCACACCCATAATCCCAGAAGTACTCAGACCCATAATCCCAGCCTCGGATCATGACTTAATCACAAACTGTAGAACTGCACTTCAATGACTGCATGAGGTTTTGGGGGACAAATACACGCAAACCACCCCACTACCCTTGTCATCCTTCTACACAACACTTACTGTCCTCTCCAATTCAGACAGCCATCCTCTCTGAGTTGGGTGAGTATCTAAGCCTACTTCAGAGGATCCTGCCATTTTCTTCTGTTCTTCAGTCCATCAGAAAATCCTATCATTGGGCCTTTGTCCTTCCCAGCCTGGCCTGGCTAGCTTTGGCCTGGTCCTACGGGATATGCTGGATGCTGGTCTCCTACTGGTGGTGACCTTTCCTGAAGGATACTCAGAGAAACTAAGTGCAGGCCTATGTGTTGTTTTTACTCCCATCCTCCTGGAGGCTTTGCCCATTCCACTGTAGGCAATTCCAATTTGGCCCTCCTACTGCCCAAAGACTCACCTTTGTTCTGTCCTTAAAAACTTTAAAACCCTCTATCCAGTAGGGGAGGCATCAATCTAAAAAAAAAATTTTCTTCTGTAAGATGGTTTAATAGGTAATAATCAATAACTTAAATTGAGGACCTTCAACTTCCAAATGCTTCAAGATTTTAACAGATTTATCTGGTGCAATGGTGAATGGCCCAAAGTTCCATAGTGTAGCTTTGCTTCCTTTTCAGTCAACTTTCTCTCAGTTGACTAAGAGAAAAATTGTCCTTTTTCACAATCTAGATGTGACTAGTTCTGTCCTTGAGCCTGAAATCAATCCCACTGACCTGTGTTCCAACCCTGTGTTCTTCAACCCTTGGTCGCTTCTTCACTTCCACCATCAGAGGCCGCCACCCCACGCCCTCCTTCTTTAGCCTCTTTTTCTCTGCCCATTACACACTCTCATGCCCAGCAAGCCCTCCTGAAGCGGAGCCTCCACCTACATCTCTCTTCCCCTTCCAGGAGTAAGCAGAGGGCACTCCCACATCCATATTCCCATCTCCCTCTTTGACTTCTCCCAAATTAAAAATGTCCTAGTTTTTGCCACCCTCAGGCCCCAGTTCAGCATCCCTTACCGGACAATCCCTTTCAGTTTCTCTGCCTCCATAGGCAAACTCTAGTTCTCCCTTCTAACTCTTATAGGTGTGACTCTACCCTGTTAAATTAAAGGAATATTGCAAGAAATTTCTATGGTGATTCAACTATGATACTCCCTAAGGAGACAGTTGTATCTCATCTGTTCATCTATGGGTATAATAACCTTGGCCATGGGGAACTGCTGGACAAGATTCCCTCCATGGCTGCAAAAGCGGCTGCCACCAATTTGATTCTGTTTTCTCCATGATAGGTGGCTTCTCTGGTTTTACCCAGGGTCCCCAGTCTCTGAGATTAGGTATATACAATGTAAAACAAAACAAAACAGATCTGTATAAAATCACTGTGGCCCAGCTGGGTAAGGTGGTTCACGCTTGTAATCTCAACATTCAGGAGGCTGAGGCTGGAGGATCAATATGAACTCAAGGTGTGTGGGCTACATAGTGAGTTCAAGGGCAGGCTGAACTACATATAGAGATGCTAGCTCAAACGGTTTTAGGGCTGGCCCGATAGCTCAGCAGACTAAAGCGCCTGCTTAGGCAGAGCGCAGGGGCTGGGATCCATCCTCAGTGCGCCACGCTGGCCTTGCCCACAGGGAGTGCTGAGAGGGTGATTAAGACTGGGCGTGGTGGTGCGCACCTGCAATCCCAGCACTTGGGAGGCTGAAAACAGAAGAATTACTACAGGTCCAGTCTACATAGTGAGCCCCTGTAGACCCTGTCCTAAACACAGAAAATAAATAATTTTTTTTTTAAACCACAATGGCTATGGCTGAGTTGAAGCAGAAATCTAAACCCAAGTTGGTATAAACATTAGGTACCAAGGATATATCTCAATGGTGCAGCACTTGCCGAGCAAGTGAAAGGTCCTGAGTTGGATTCCCAGTTTACCACCCTCCCCCCCCAAAAAATTAAAAGATTAAGTCAAACTACAGGGCTAAATGTCAGATAAAAAGTGGTTCTCAGGTTGTACAAATAACTTACACTGGGTCCTGGGCAATAAGCTCCTCTCTAAGGATGCCAAAAGAAAAACAGGCTTTCTAACCACCCATAAAAGAATAATGAGGGCCTGTTAAAAAATATTAATCGATTGGTAACATTTTCACTTATTGGTGAACTTAATTTAAGTTCTGTGATTTACATTAGTATTTTTGTATGATCAATGTGCTTCAACGTTTTCTTCCTCTTCTTCTTTTCCTTCTTTTCTTTTTTAAGAAAAGTTTTCTTATAAACAGTATTGGAATGATTCTTAAACTTCGCATTTAAAGTCACCTAAAGTCTTAAAGCATTGTCAGCCCTAGCTAAAAAGTAACATTTTTCCTCTTCTTCCTACTTTCTGCTGGTACTGAGAAAATTTACTGTTCAAGGTTACTTAAAATTCTGTTACTCAGCCAGTTCCAATAAAAAAGTAACATCTGTGAGTTAACTCTGATAATAATATACCAAGAACATTTTAAAATTCAAGACTATTAGATTTGTTATAAAAGAAAGTCAGTGAGAAGGACAAAAAAAAATCACAAAAAGACAGTTATAAGTATAAAATATACTTTTGGAGGCCGGGCATGGTGGTGTATGCCTGTAATTCCAGCACTCAGGAGGCTCAGGCAGGAGATTGCTGTGAGTTTGATGTCAGCCTGGGGTACAAAGTAAGCTCAAAGCCAGCCTGACCTAGATAGCGAGACCCTGTCTCAAAAACACAAGAAAATAAAATACACTTTTAGAAGCCAGGCATAATGGTGCACACCTATAATCCTAGCACTTGGGAGGTTGAATCAGGAGGCTTACTGTGAGAGTAGTCCAGGCTACACAGTGAGTTCAAGGTCAACCTTAACTACATAGACCTTGTTTCAATACAAATAGAGTCACTTGTGTCAGTCCTACTAAAAGATATATAACACTGAAAAGTTATGAGTAAAGATTCTTATGTGTAAGTGCCTCATAATTATCACAAAAATATTACTTGGATCTTGCTTTCAAATACTTCTTGTTAAAAACCGCTACTATTTATGATTCTTCCATAATATTCCTTCATTCATGTTTGTACAACTATCTTTTTTAGTTTCTTTCTTTAGGTTTTCAATAATAGGCCTTGAATGAACAGCTAAACCTACTGCCAAAAACCCATTTGGACCTCATCACCCAGCTTGGGACTCAACCCTAAGCTCCAAGTAACCTACCTCTGCTGATCACCAAACTCAAGGACCCAGGGTTGTCCCTACTCAGCTCAAAGCAGCTAGACATGACCCTCCCCAAAGATTTGAGTTTGCTGAAGCATCAGAAATATAATGATTGAAGGGTGAAAGTCCTTAGCAGCCAAACTTCTTTGATAATATACTTCCACCCAGCACTGGACAGTCATGAAACTCTGCACTAATGAGTAAAAACAGGATGAGAAACTGCAGTACTCCCAACAATGAAATTGAAGTGGATGTCAGAGAATGGAAAGATAGCCTACCATGGTGGCGCTTGTCTGTAATCCCAGTACTTGGGAGGCTGACGTAGGAGGATAGCTATGTTTCTGAGGCCAGCTTGGGTTACACAGCAAGATCCTGTCTTTAAAAAAAAAACTCTGCACTACATAATTTTAAAAACAAATTAAAATAAATGAATAAATCTTAGCTAATAGAAAGTAGGGAGATAGATTTTTCTCAAAAAAAGGAGGGGAGGGGCTGGTGGGATGGCGCAGTGGTCTAAAGCACCTACTTAGAACAAGCTTAACAAAGCACAGGGACCGCAGTTCAATCCCCCAGCATCACATGCTAGCCAGCCCCGCCCCCTGGTGGGCTGAGCTGGACACACACACACACACACACACACACACACACAAATAAATATTTTTTTTAAAAAGGAGGGGAAAAAGAGAGGAAGGGGGTGGGAGGGACATAATATAGGATGAGAAAAAAGGAATTTGGATGTGATTTATTTGTTTGTTTGTTTGTTTATGCAGTATGGGAAGTCAAACTCAGGACCTTGTGCTTGCCTGGTAAGTGCTCAGGTCACTGAGCTATATCCCCAGCCCTCGGATGTGTTATGCACTTGTACTAACTCCGCACAAATGTAAACAACTTTTACTACTAATAAACTAAACTTAAAAAAAATGAACAATATAAGATGAAAGTAAATACAAAAGCCATCCTTTCCTCCCCTGAGCTGAAGGACAAAGAAATTGTCACTGGACTCATGTTCCCCCTAGTGTCTAAACCATACTATACCTCTTGCTTTACAATTCTTGGCTTGAAGAAACTTTTCTGTTATCGCTTTTGACACCAGATCCAAAAGGCCTTTTTACCTTTACCAGGATACACTGAAAACTCCAAGAACTCACACAAACTGTCCTTCCTCCAGCGCATGCCTTTCTGGGTGTACACTAGCCAAAGCCTGCTGTCTCTTCCCTTAAACAATAGCTTCCTTATCCGGCAGGTTGATGGCCTTTTACCGCACAACCGTTCTCTAAATCTGCACATAACGCTGTTCAGTTACTAGCTGCTTAATAATAAAGACATACTGGTGCTATGGCCTGTGTCTAGATGTCTTCCCAAAGCTTCAGGCAGTCCTAGCTGAGGCTTTCCCAGAGGAGGCTGGATCTAGAATGTGGGATGCAGGATTAACTGTGTGTGTTTACTAAATCAGTCTGCTCAGTGTTTGGTACTGCCCTAATCCCAGTAGCCTAGATAGAGAATAAAAAGGACAGAAAAATGCTGTTAAGGTCCATTGCTTGCTTTGATACTTTCTGTCCACCGTGAACTGTTTTTCCTCTTTGATGCCTGTTGGCCATGCCAGCCTGCCTTGGAGCCAGCCAACTATGGGCTGAAACCTCTACAAACTGAGCTAAGTAAACGTTACTCCCTTAGCTTTGTGCATTAGATTTTATTTCATCAATAAAAAATGGAACTAAAAGACTAGATATTTCCAAATGAGGGCTAGATTTACCTGACTGAGGTCACCAACCTTTGACGCTACATCACCCCAACTCCTAAGGAAGTCCCACAAGACTGCAAAACTCTCATCTCTCAAGGGCCAGCAAGATAGCTCAGCAGACTACGCACCTGCTTAGGTAAACACAGGGATCAGGGTGGCCACCGAGATCAGGCGTAGTAGCTCATGCTTGTAATCCCGGGGCTGGGAAAGCTGAAAACAGGAGGATCACTATGAGTCTGAGCTGCGTAGTGAGACCCTGTACCAAATACATAAAAAATAACAAAGGGGCCGGGGAGATGGCTCAGTAGGATAAGCACTTGATTGGCAAACACAAGGATCTGAGTTCAATCCCTGGTTCCGCAAAAAAAAAATTAAAAAAATTACAACAACAAAACCCCTCTCATCTCTCTGATCCCTTTCCCCCAGTCAGAATCTGATCTCCTTTCCATTTGGGGGCTTGTTAATTCCTTTTGGCTGTTATGGTTTGTGTACTGGTGTCTCCCTAAGCCTCATGCAGTCATGGGGCAGCTTCTGGAGTTTGTGTTTTTTTCTTTTTCTTGTTCTGTTTGTGTGTGTGTGTGTGTGTGTGTGTGTGTGTGTGTGTGTGTGTGTGTGATTGATTATTGTGCAAGTGGATATTGCACCCACCCTGGGGCAGGTAATTTGAATTACAATGTAAGGAGGGTTGAGAGGCTAGCTAGCTGCCTGAGCTGCTGCTCCTCCTTTTGCTCTCTTGCTCTTTGCTGTGGCCATGAAAGGCTGCTGTCTGCCATGTGTCACTCTGCCATTGAGCCAGCTAAGTATGGACTGAAATCTCCACTGACTGTGAGTTAAATGAACCTTTCCTGCCTCCATTTTTGGGGTCAGGTGTTTGTCCCAGCAACAAGAGAAGAGCACCTGAGACAGCTGTAGATCCCAAAATTTAATCTCATAGCTAATCCCTATATGAGGCTGCTTCTGGAGACCACAGCCACCCCTCACTCTCTCCTGCCTCTCTCTGACTTCCACTTTCAAGGAAGGCGGGCAGCTCAAATTGGCCCTTACTTGTGTGCTGGCCCTCAACCTCCCCAACCCAATATACCTTTCCACCCATGTGTAAATGCTGAAAAGGGATTAACTTTTGGGTTCCTCAATCAGCTTCTTGGCACAAAAATAAAATTTATGGCCTACTTCTCAAAACAGTTAAACAAATGGGTGTGACCAGGCTGTCTCTTCACTTCAGTATCAGGGGCTCCTCTAATTATAAAAAGCCATAGACTTGTTCTTTTCCAGTATGTTACTGTTTCTGTCTCTCATTGCTTCCAGCCTATCCAAACTCACCAAACTCACACTACAAACTCAAAAGTTGACTTGTATCTCCTGTTTGTTGCCCTTCTACACACCTCCTACTCGACCACCTCCTACATGACCTGTCTCCTCAGCCATTCAAACTGGTGTGTGGTCATCCCTTTGCTCTCGTCAACACCCCCTAACACATTTTTCCCCCAGAGGCCAGCTCCCACTGCTCTTCCTCATTTGCCAACTTCTGCAAAACTTTGCTACAACTTCTCATGCAAAATCTAATGACAAGGGCTGGAGAGATAGCTCAGTAGAATGAGCGCTTGCCTGGCAAGCGCAAGGGTTTGAGTTCAATCCCTGGTTCCACAAAAAAAAAAAAAAAAAAAAAAAAAAATCTAATGACAACCTTAATCCCTTATGAATTCTGACAGGAGACAGGATCTAACTCAAAACCCTCAACCCCAAACACTTACAAATTGACAGGGACCTTATTCAGTTATCCTTTCCACACTAACAGATACAAAATATTAGAGTCTTCTCTCTTATATCCATTTCTCTAGACTAAAACTCATGTCCAAAGAAAAGCCCAATCCCACCTGTTTGACACAGGTAGAAAGCCCAATTCCTGATTTATGTATCTTTCTGCCTCATGGCCACCCCAGAAAAAACTGATCGATAAGATTTTCTTAGTTACTTTTCTCTCTTTGCTGACACTCAAAGTTAAAGGAGGAAAGGCTTATTTAGCTCAGTTTGTAGAGGTTTCAGTCCATGATCAGCTGGCTCCAAGGCAGGGTGGCATGTCAGACAGGCATCACAGAGGAAAAACAGTTGTTAGAGGGCAGAAGGTAGCAAAATCAAGCCAGGGATGACCACAGGTGTTTCTGTTCCTTATATCCTATCCATCTTATTCAGGGCAGGGAGCATTCATACTCTTAATCCTAGCACTCTTGATCCTAGCATTGCATCATGAATCAACCCCAGCGTCACACACTCTAGACCTAGTCACCTCTCAAAAAGCCCCACCTGTGACCACAAGAGGGGAGACATCTAGACACAAGCCATAACAATGATCAAAGTGACAAATTGTGAGCAAACCTATGACTTACTAGTCTATGACCTTATTCTGCTACCCCTCAAACACTACCAACAGGAGATTTCATAACTTTTTCTCTTAATAACCACTCAGCCTGACTAGAGGTCCCTCTACTACACTGGGTCTCGATTCTCCTAGCCCCAACATCACCATGATCAACGTAATCTTCATAACCTCCTTTCCTTATTTCTCTCTTTCCTCTTTCTTTCTTTATCTTTTGAGATAGGGTCTCATTCTGTAGTTCAGGCTGGCCTCAAACTTGTGATGATCCTCCTGCCTCAGCCTCCCCAGTGCTGAGATTATAGTATGTGCCACCACACTTGGCCACCTCTTCTTTTTCTTGATAACACTGGCCCCTATGAAAGATTTACTTTAATTTAATTTAATTATTTATTTATTTTTTGGGTGGAACCGGGGATTGAACTCAGGCCCTTGTGCTTGCCAGGGATGTGTTTACTCCACTGAGCCATCTCCCCTGAAAGATTTACTTTTAGCTCAACATTGGAACACTTCTTCAATCTCACCTTCTACCTTTAAGCATTAATCCTTTTCTAGACCAAGACTGAGTCTGCCTACCTCTGTCATCTTCAGCTTACACTACAATATTCAGTCACAAATCAGTCTGGATAAATAGCAGGCACAATTTTCTCTACAAAAGGATTTAGGGCCAACCTTTAAAGTTCAGCCCAACATGCCTTTCAGTCATATCTAATATCCATGGCAGATATGGCCACAAGAATTTTTCAGACATATTTCTTTTTTTTTTTTTTTTTGGCACCAGGGATTGAACTCAGGACCTTGCACTTGCCAGGCAAACGCCTATTGTACTGAGCTATCTCCCTGGCCCCTTCACAAATTTCTCTATATTTCCTATAACTAACCGCCTCTCCCCTTATGAATAACTTATAACCCTTGCCACTTCCCTCTTACATCAAGCCTCCCTTTACATTTACTGTGAGCTAACATTTGACAGCCCCTTCATGGGGAACACTCTAAATGTCACAAAATCATCACTTTTTTTTTTTTTTTTAAATTTTTAGGGAAGGGTCTACAGGGTTTTCAGGGTCTCACTACTAGGTTGGGCTCATAGTGATGCCCCTGATTACAGCCTCCCAAGAGCTGGGATTACAGGCACGCCAGGCACACACTACCATGCCCAGTCTCAATTGCTGTCTCAGTGAACCCTGGGGGCGGGGCTGGCACGGCAGACCCCCTGAGCCTGCTTGCAGGCACTTTAATCCGCTGAGCTATTTGGCGGGCCCTACAAAATCATCACTTTCAAGAGCTCCCAAGACTATCAGTTTCATCTGGTCATTATTGGGTCACATTTGAGAGAAATGGCAAGGCCAATCAACCCCTCTTTTTCTCTGGATCATCTTCAATCTTAATTTCTTCCCCGAGCACAGGTAGAGAACATCATTCTACAAATCAACAAATTGATCACTCAGTCAGTCAATCACCAACAAATCCTTTACAGGGGAAAAAACATAACCCTAACATTACTCACAAATCTTTTAAAGCTCTTCCCATGGGATCTTTTGTTTTGTTTTTGTTTTTGTTCTTGTTCTTGCTTTTTGTCTTTTTGAGACAGGGTCTCGCTATGCAGTTTAGGCTGGCCTTGAGTTCACTTTGTAGCCCAGATTGGTCTAGAACTTACAAGGCTGCTCCTGCCTCAGCCTCCCTAGTGCTGGGCTTACAGACATGTGCCACCATGCTCAGGTAGTTTTTCCTTTCCTGTCCTTTTATTGTTTTTGGTATCGGGTATTGAACTCAGGACCTTGCGCTTGCCAGGCAGGTACTTTTGCTGCTGAACTATCTCCCCAGGTCCAATGGGATCTTACTAACATCTCACCCACCAATACATTTATATCAGTTCAGTCTGTAATGGAGCCTCCTCGACCAGCTCTATCTTGATCTGGAAAAGTAAGCCAGCCAAACCCTTTAGTTCCAGGGACCTATACTTCACT
The DNA here is from genome assembly GCF_000260255.1 of Octodon degus. Lineage (NCBI taxonomy): Eukaryota > Metazoa > Chordata > Mammalia > Rodentia > Octodontidae > Octodon > Octodon degus. The sequence goes on from NW_004524873.1 coordinate 235,162, forward strand.
GTATATCTTCTCACTATACCTCATGACTTGCCTTTTCCAATTAGGAATCTTTTTCCTTTGTGGCAAGCAATCCTACCTGTGTCTGCCCACTAACTAGACAGGTATGTATATCTTAGCCTATTTGTTCCCCCATATCAATGTGGCCCCCAACAACCAGTCCCTCCCCCATCCCCATCACTAAGCACATCAGCCAAAAAAGGGCAATCTCTCTACTTCCTTGTCTAGTAACATTATAGACACTTGCAGAAGTGGCCACCAAGGTGGGTGAACCGTCCATTCTGTCATCTACCAGAGAGTGACACAAGATAACCTCCAGGACCTCATACTACCTAGTCAAGATCCAGGGCCAGTGGGATCATATTATTTCTGCTCTTCACTGTAATGTGCTTTAAAAAAAAAAAAAAAAACCCAACCAAACAAACAACAACAAAAAAAAAACAACAGTCCAAAACGTCACCTAACACCAGGTAGAAGAAAATCATTCTACAAATCAACAAATTGATCACTCAGTCAGTCAATCACCAACAAATCCTTTACAGGGGAAAAAACATAACCCTAAACAATGCCGCAATACAACAGACCACAATGGCCCCTTCCAGTCTTCCCTTCTGCCCATCTGGGGGACACATGTACTGCACTGAAGGTCTGCGGCTCCACTGAGCAGCTCATGGGAGTCGTAAACTCAGCCCCAGTAAAGGTTTAAGAGGACTAAGTTTAAAATGGAAAACAAAGACACTTTACTTGAAAGAAAGAGAAGAAGCAGGGAACAGAAAGCTATCCTATGAGAGCATAAGGGGCTCCGGAAAGATGTGGACCTGTGGGCCCTTTGTTTTCAGCTGTTCTGTTGGGTTCCAGAGCTCTTCCCCCTCCTTGGACCTTGTCCTAACCCTATGGCTCTCTAGGTTGTCATAGATGGATCTTAGGGCCCGAGACCCTTAACCCCCCACTGCATTGCCTTGCGTACATTCCTAAGTGGTCTTTATTTCATTTTCTCTCGCCCTGTCAGGCCCTATCTCTAAATTAATAGCTTGCTTAAGAGAGACCTTACAGAAAAGGTCGAGAGTTAGCAATTATGTAAAAGGAAACCTAGTGAGAGAATATATACTTGTGTGTACTCCTATATATTGAATAAGAGCTGTCTTTAAGTGGCTGCCCCTTGTCTCCTTTGCATTTCACTGGAGGGTTGGCGTACAAGGCTAACTTGGTTAGGGCACTTGGGCTTATCAGCTTTCTCTGGTCTTGGTGTTAATAGCTCCCTTAGCAAAGCTGTAACCCTTTCTGGTCAGGAGTAGTCAAAAAGCCACAATGAAACACTTATTTTATAATTCTTGTCTAAATACCCTCTCCTCTACACTTCCCTGATCCCAACATTCGTTTTTTCCCCCTTTTTTTCTATTCCTCTATAACAAAAGGCTGAAATATTATTTAAAGTCTCCCCTGTCCCCAGTAGCTTAGCTTCTATTCTATTCTATGTAAGTTTAAAGTCAGCTGACTTTTCCAGCCCTCTTTTCTTGGAGGTGCTCAGCGTACCTCCCAGGCACAAAAGCTGTGGTCCTGCCTCTGGGCTGCGAGTGAAGCCACACTGAAGACCTTTAATCTGCTGCTGTACTTGTGCTAACAAATCTGAATCAATTGGTGGTCTGTGGGTCTTAAATCCATCTAGACATTTTCTGTTTGTAATACTAAGAGCCCACATTTAGTGAGTACTCACTGTTGCAAGGTATTATTCTAAGAGTTTACTACATTCGTTTATTTTTGTTCTTGTTTTATAGACAGCAGAATGAAGACACTAAGGGTTAAAACAAGATTCACAATCAAGTATCAAAGCTGGGATTTGAAAACTAACCCACTATTAACCACTGTGCTGTAATTCTTTTGAGGTGGAAGTTCTAGAAATTCTCAAGGTAAAGAGAGGGGCTTAAGGGCTGACACCAGACTAAAAAGATAAAAGAATCAGCAGTAAGTTAAATGTATTTTCTTCTGATTATGTTACCCTAACTGTGGGAGACTGAAAGTGCTAGCAAATTTAAAAATGTTTTTATCGTAGAATTTATCCCCACCTTTTAAAATAAGCCTTAAAAAGGCTGGCCAGATAGCTCAGTGAATTAAAGCGCCTGCTTAGGCAGGTGCAGGGACTGGGTTCAATCCCTAGCACCACATGCCACACAAGCTCTGCCCATAGGATGGGCTGAGCCAGCCACCAAGTCTGGGCGTAGTGACAGATGCCTGTAATCCCAGAGTTTGGGAAGCTGAAAACAGGAGGATCACTATGAGTTTGATTTGTGTAGTGAGACCCTGACATAAAATAAAAATAAGCATTACGGGCCTGTGAGATAGCTCAGTGGACTAAAGCACCTGCTTAGGCAAGCTTAGGCAAGCGCAGGGACTGCACTTTGATCCCCAGCACCACAAGTCATGCCAGTCCCACCCCAGGGCAGGCTGAGCACACCAGAGTCCTAGCACTGAGGAGGCTGAAAGCAGGAGAATCCGAGCTGCATAGTGACACCCTACAACAACCTAATACATAAAATAAAAATAAGTAGAATAAGCTTTATTTCCAAATGTCCATTTGAGTTTTTTTTATTTTAATTGTATGTACTTTCATGTAGTAATTCAGTCCAAGTGTACAATATATAGTGATCAAGGCAGGATAACTGGCATTTTCATCTCCTCAAACATTTCTTTCCATATTTGGGATTCACACTGAAGTTATTTATGCCATAGATGTTACATTGTTTAGCCAGGCAACAAAACAAAACAGAAATCTTCAAAGGTCCCATCAGTCACACAGATCTTAGTTATCTTTCTAGCCACATCCAAACTCCTGAAGATCTTTTACCTCAAAGTGTTTATTAAGATTTTTTTAAGTATAAACGCCAAGCAGGCATAGTGTTATGACACCCCTGTAATCCCAGCACTTGGGAGGTGAGGCAGAAAGATCTCTGAGAGTTCAAGACCAGCCTGGGCTACAAGGTGAGCTCAGGGCCAGCTCAAACTGGCTAGCGGGACCTGGTCTCAAAAAGACTAAAAAAGAAAAAAGTTTTTAGGTATGGTTACTTGAATAAGACTATTTTCCCATTGGCTTATATATATAAAAGGTCAAAAAGGACTCATGCTTATGTTTCATGCTTGACATCAAGTAGTCAACAAGAGGATTTCCTTCTTCCAGAGCAAAGGAAGTGTGAGCCTTAAGAACTTGGCCCTAGTACCTGGCAGACTTTCTGCCTTTGAATCTCAGTCCACTACTTCACACATTTCAAAGTCTTATATACAGCTCAAGAGAATGACAGGACCTGAATTGATGCACTGCAAGCACCTAGGAGGACAGTAACTGCTCAATATGAAGTAAACAAATGCTTAGTGTTGAAATTATTATCTCAGTCATGGATCCATGCAAAATAAAAAACGTGCATCATAATTTACATTTTGTTTGTTGGTTGAGACAGGGTCCTGCTATGTGGTCCAGGTTGGCTTCAGCTTTTCGAGTGTTGAGATTATAGCCCTGAGCCACCAACCATGCCTGGCTTCCATAACTTACTTTAAAAAAAAAAAATATTTATTTATTTTGGCCAGCTCAGCCCACCCTGAGTGTGGGGCTGGAGTGGCATGTGGTGCCAGGGATCCAACCTTAGGCCTAAGCTTGCCTAAGAAGGCGCTTTAGACTGCTGAGCTACCTTGCTGGCCCCATAACTTACTCTTGAGCAAAAATAAATTACTAAAACCATGTTTTCAAGCTCTAAAAAAGATGTATAACGGATTTAACAACCGTACAACAGGTGACACATCAGTGCAAGTTTATCTTCTGCCAATATGTGGATTTAATGGGCTGCAAAGCAGCATCAGGTATCCCCTTTAGTAAATATCTTGCTATTTTAAGATGTAGCACACTTAAAATATACAGATCATTGCACGGTAGTAAAGCCTTTCTGTTAAGAGTTTTCCTTGTGTACAATTTTGCAAACTGTAGATGAAAAATATTCCTGACGTTTGTGTGTATTTGAGATGACTGTTAAGCTTGAAAGCAAGTCTGGTCTCCTCCAAGACTGAGATGAGGTGGATTCGTTCTGTAGCACCCCTACAGAAGTGGAAAAACTAAGAAATGAATCTCGGTGCTAGGGACCCGTTTCCTCTCGGCCCCGGCCCCGCCCCCGCCTGGTAGCCCCGCCCTGGCCGCGCCCCCAGCAGCGCGGCCTGTATTTCCCACGAACCTCTTCGGCTGCCACTCTTTGGAAGGGGAGCGCGCCTGCACTGAAGTGGCCATTAAAATGAGAATCCCTGTAAAAATAAAAATTAAATTTAAATTTAAAAA
>NW_004524873.1:239940-240420 GCF_000260255.1 Octodon degus
GTCGTAACGCGGCCTCTCGCACTGTGCCTCAACCGCGGCCGACTCCTGACGATACGTTTGTTTGACGCTGGCGTCTGCTTTCTAGCCCCTCTGATCCCGGGCTGTCCTGAAGGAATCAGCTCATTCCTATTTAAAAAAAAATTAGGTCGCGGCCTCTAAAGCACTGTTCATGCTTTTTTCTTTTTCATTTTTGTTTTCCATACCAGGGCCTTCTCAGAACGTTACATTTCCAGCTTTTGTTTTTGAGACAGGATCTTGCTAAGTCGCTAAATTGCTCAGAGTGGGCTAGAACTTGTCATTCTCCTGCTTCAGCCTCGCAGAGTGCTGGGCTTACAGGCGTGCACCACCACCAGGTCGGACTGGAAGATTTTTGGTGTGGTTGCTGGGTTCTATGTTCCTAGAAGGTAATGGTAAAGGGCTGATCAGTTGCTACTGAGCACAGTTGAAGACTGCTGAGCTACCTTGCTGGCCCCATAACTT
>NW_004524873.1:241171-259575 GCF_000260255.1 Octodon degus
CAGGGCTGGAACTTGGGACCAAGCAATTGTGCTTGCCACATAGGTGCTTATGCCTCTGAGCTATCTCCCCATCCCTGGACTAGCTGCTCTGAACTTTTAGTTTTAGTTTACATTAAAGTATGGTACATTTTAGATGTGTGTACATACCTTTTTTACAGGTGATGGTAAAGGGCTGATCAGTTGCTACTGAGCACAGTTGAAGCAAAACAAGATGTCAGCAAACTCTTCAGGACAAGGTAATACATGTTGGAATTTCTAGTATTACTAGAAACTATAGTAAATGCACTTGAATTAGAAGATACTTTTGGACTTGAATTAGAAACACTTAGTATAGGTCAGTTATGGTAGCCAGAATTTAAAAAGTGACACACTGGGGAGATAGCTTGGAGGTCTGAGTGCCTGCCTGGCAAGCCAAGGACCCATGTTCAATCCCCAGTACCACATGCTGTGCTGGCCCAGCCCTGGGCCCTCCTAGCCAGCCACTGAAACCAGACGCCATGGCGCACACCTGTAATCCCAGTGCTGAGAGGCTGAGACATGAGGATCACTATGAGCCTGAGTTATGTAGTGAGATTGTGTATCAAATAAATAAAAGATTTTAAAAAAAAAAGTGGGAAAGAAAGTGACTAACAGTGAAACCCCAGATTTGAAATCAGCCCAATAGTTTGTCAGGTATACAGTATCTTTAATGTTATTAATCCTGTATTTTCACTGGTGTTAAGCTTATTCATGTTGTAAAACTTTGACTGACGTCTGTGCTCCTTTATGGTTTTATTTGAAGTCAGAATCACTTTTACATGGTTACCAGGCAATATTCATGCCTTTGTCATCATTGTTTTAAAAAATTTGCACATACATTTCACCTGGGTTAAGCTGTCTCTTACCAAGCTAGATACGTGAGTTGCTTTTTATTCTAGAATGTTTTTAAAAGTAAAGCTTAATCTCTAGAATATTAAATCACATTTTGTTGTCTCCTATTTAAGAATGTATTTTTATGTTTAAAAACTTAAAGTAGACCTCTATTTCTTTTCTTTATGAAGTCTGAACTTGTTTGATTTTTATGCACTAGGTGTGTTGCAAAAATACAACGAATGTTTAAGTTAAGTGATTCATTATGTATTAGAATAAAAGACACATTGCCATTAATACCCCTCAGAATATTTTCCTAAAGCTTTTCTGGAAGACCTTTATGTCTTACGTGGCACTGGTGGGATTTCCTCAATGACACGGCATAATTTTTTTTTTCAGACGGCCTTGTAGTTTATACTGTTTTTGTTTTGTTTTCTTTTTGAGACAGGGTCTCACTGTGTAGGTTAGGCTGGCCTTGAGCTCATGTCTACAGTTGCTGCCTTCTCTGACACTTCAAGCTAGCAAGGCAAGACTACCTGAGCTCTTTGTGGATTAGAATGGGGGTGTATGTCAGGCAACAGCCACCAGTTCCTGGATCTCAGTGTTTAGTTTTTCTCTAGTTTAGCTCAGTCTTCAATACCTTCAAATAATGAATTTAAAAACAAAAGTTTATCCAAAATTTCTTCATGACAGGGTTAGTCAGCCCAGATGGCTATGCCAGTGCTGAAAGTTAGAAGAGTGCTGATTCTGTTTTAGTTTATTAATTGTATTTAGGAACAAACTAAAGGTTATGTAAGTTTTTTAGAAGTATAACAAATATAGGTGCGTGGGGCATGATGGCACCGAGGCAGGATTGCTGCACATTGGGTCAGCCTGCACTACACAGTAGGTTCAAGGTCAGCCAGAACTACATAGACCCTGTCTCAAAAGAACAAAACAATAAATATAGGTTAAGCATCCCTAATCCAAAAATCTGAAATTTTCACATGCCTCAAAATCTGAAGTTTTTCAATTAGCAGCATAATGCTGTAAGTGGAAAATTCCCCATTCAATCTCAAGTGATAAGTTGGAGTCAAACACAGGCACATTAACAATATTATATTTTTTTCTTTTCTTTTTTTTGGTGGGACCAGGAATTGAACTCAGGCCCTTGCACTTATCAGGGAAGCACTTATTCTACTGAGCCATCTCCCCGGCCCCTATTTCTTCTTTTTTGAGATGGGACCTTGGCTAAGTGTTCCAGACTACCCCTGAATGCACAGTCCTCCTAAGTAGCAGGAACAGATGGTACCTGAAAATATTGTATGAGATTACTCTTTGGTTACACATGTAAAGCATATATGGAACATACATGAGTTTTATGTGTAGATGTTGGTGTATCTGCAAATATTCCAAAATCTTGAAGAAGTCTGAAATACTTCTGGTCTCAATCAGGCCTTTTGTTTGGGATAATCAAGTTTCCTTGTGAAAAGCTCGATAGGGTGGCAGCTTTAACAGCTGGAACCACTCGTATTTTCTAGTCTCCTATCAAATGACCATGTATGATCTGTGTGCTCTGTGGACTCCTAACAGGTCAAAAAGTCATTGACTTTTTCACCTCTAAATTGTAAAGGTTCATATTAAAAATGTTAACGGGGCTGGTGAGATGGCTCAGTGGTCTAAAGCACCTACTTAGAACAAGCTTAGCAAAGCACAGGGACTGCGGTTCAATCCCCAGCACCACATGCCAGCCAGCCCCGCCCCCTGGTGGGCTGAGCTGGGGACACACACACACACACACACAAATAAATAAATTTTTTACAAAAGACACCGAGTCAGATACAAAAAAAAAGTTACATTTAAAAAAAAAAAATGTTAACTTGGGTTCAGCCCCTAGCACCTTTCCCACCCCCCACCCCCAAACCATCATGAACACCAAGAGAAGTCTATTTAGGAAAGAAAACCTGCTGCTAAAAATCATACAATGCAGTTAAAATGAAAGTACATTTTAGACTACCTTCTGTTCTAATAACACAAGATGTACAGTTTTCTGGCTGACTTTCCTTGTTAGCGGTTGCACTGAAAACAGCCATTTTTGACATTGCCTTTGACTGATCCACAGTCAACTGACTATGAAGGGGCGGGGGACATGGCTCAGTAGAATAAATGCTTCCCTGCAAGCGCAAGGGCCTGAGTTCAATCCCGGGTCTCCCTCCCCTGCACACCCCCCCCCCAAAAAAAAAAAAAAAGACTATGAAGCAGCCATAATCTAAAGCGAGGTGAATTTAGATTAGCCATTGGCTGTTTTGCTTTTCTGCCAACAATTTTACTGGTGTCATGGAGCTATTGCTTTTTGGACCAGCAGAGGGCAGCCACACCATATTTTATAGATGCATAGACTGAAGTTTTTAAGTTTTTGCTAGGATCTATTCTATTTTACTTCTTTTTTTTTTTTGAGAAATTTATGTAGTTCAGGCTGACCTTGAATGCCTTGTGTAGCCCAGGTTGGCCTCAAATTTATGGTGATTCTCCGGCCTCTGCCTCTCCAGTGCAGGGATTATAAGAATGTACCACATGTGGCCTGTACTTTATTTTCTAAATTAAATTATTTCTGGGATGTTTATGTGAATAGGAATCACTTAGTACGAAGACTGAATGCTAAGTGCTTTAGTTACCTTAAAATACTCTTGCTCTGTGCATTGTAATTTATTAGTGTCCCTGGTTCTGAGGGACTCCCATTGGATTCTCTAAGTCCCCTTTAAAATCTAGCCCTGTGTCATAGGATGTGGTAATTAGGACTTCCAAATTTCATAAGCCTTTGGCAGTCGCTGAATTGTTATTCTTTTATAGCATCAATGTAGTGAGGAACATTTGGTAGGTTCTCAATATTTATTTCACTGATTAAAATCTAACACTTCGAAAATTTTAATGTGTAGATGCAGATTGTGAAACTGTAATTTGGTCATGGCACCATTTCTGTGTCTTTCATTGTGTCAGTGTCTTTTACTATTAGTAAAATCAAAGTCCTATAATAATAGCTGGGTTGGTCCAACCTGATTTCAGAAAGATCTCATAAAATACATGAGTAAAGAATGTGAATTCTTAAAGGCCAGCTAAACAGCTCAGTAGATTAAAGCGCTTGCAAGCAGGCACAAGGGTTAGGGGTTCAATCCCCAGGCCTGCCATGCTGGCCCTGCCCCCGGGGCGCGCTGAGATAGGAATTGAGACTGGGTGTGGTGGTGCATGCCTGTAATCCCAGCTCTTGGGAGGCTGTAAACAGGTGGATCACTACTAAGTCAGATCTAGTAGAGACCCTGAACACCCTGTAGCTCCTTCTCTAAAATACAAAAAAAGGAAAAAAAAGAATAAGTTCTTTTATATTTGTCTCACAATACTGATAGTAACTGTAAGACCTGCAGATTAGATAGTGGAAACTGATTTGGGGCAACTCTGGCCGCTCTCAACTGTGATTTCATGTTGCTGTATAGGAGTAGATTGGCATAGCTCCTGGGAGATATTTTTTGTTTTGAGATAGGATCTCACTGTGTAGTTCAGGCTGGCCTCAAACTCACAGTGATCCTCCTGCCTCTTTTTTGAGTACCGGGATTACAGTTGTGTGGCACTATGAGCAGCACTCCTGGAAGTTGTCATTTCTTTAAAAAAATATTTACTTATCTGTTTGTACAGCATCTCATTACAGCTTGGACTGTAGTGATCCTCCTGTCTCAGCCTCCCCAGCACTGGGATTTATTTATTTATTTATTTATTTATTTATTTGGTACCAGGTCTCACTATGGACTCATAGTGATCCTCCTGTCTCAGCCCAGGCATTACAGGTGTGCTCCACCATGCTCTATTTTGGGGCCAGCACTGCATATGGTGCCAGGGATGGAACCTGGGTCTTCGTCCTTGCCAGACAGATACTTAGACCACTTTGGCCTCAGACTCAATTCTATTTTAAACCATGTATGGTCCACAGGAGAGCAGATTTACCCTTCAGGTTTCTATTAAGGCATGCTACGTCTCAATAAAACATAGCTAGATGTGTCTCTAAAACCTCTTAAAATTTTTAGTTGGTCATGGTGATGCAAGCCTATGGTCTCAGCACTTTGGGAGGCTGAGGTAGGATGCTCCTCTGAGCTATCTAGTGATTTAGAAAGATTCTGTCTCAAAATAAAAGTGGGTTAGGGGGCCAGGGAGATGGCTCGGTAGAGTAAGTGCCTGCCTGGCAAGAACAAGATCCTGAGTTCAATCCCTGGTACTGGGGAGGGAAAAAAAAAGTAGGTTATGGATATAGTTTAGTGGAAAGGCCTTAGGTCCAAGCCTTAGTACTGCCAGTAAGTTAAACAAAATCTTATATTTATACCTTGTTAAAGATGAGAGTGTGAATACAAAAACATAATTTGGAATAGGTTATTAAAATGTAGATTTCTTTTTATTTGATTTTAATTGCTAAGGCAACTAAATTAGATTTGTGATAACTCGGTTGCTTTATTGGCTCTTATTGAGATCAAGAATGAAACTGGGTCAGTGCAGAATGTGATGCAGAGTAATTTGTGTAGTTACAGAAGCCCATGTCATCCCCAGATCCATTCACTCTGGCCAGGGAGGTCTTTAGTTTGTAATTAGTTAACTAATAACAGCAACAATATTTATTATGTTTTACATCTCCTTTTTTTCTCTCTCATGTATTTGGTATGGAGTCTCACTACACAGTTTGGACTCATAATAATCTTCCTGTTTTCAGCCTTCCCAGTGCTGGGATTACAGGCATGCACCACCACGCCCCTGTCTCTGTGGCTGGCTCAGTGTGCCCAGGGGCAGGGCCAGTATGGCATGTGGTACCAGGGTTCAAACCCTGGTCCCTGTGCTTGCCTAAGCAGGTGCTTAGGCCACAGCTATCTTGCCATCCCTTTGCAGCCATTTTTAAATTTTTATTTTAAGACATGTTCTCTCTGTGTCTAAACTGCTTAGGTTAGGCTTGAACTTTGTGTCCCTCTGCCTCTGCCTCTGTATTCATTGGATGACAGGTATGTGCCACTAAACCAGCTCTCAGGTCTTTGTTCATTCTGTTTCCCCATATTTCCCTTCAGTTATGTTATTAAAACATTCTAATTAGCATGTAAGGAAAAATTGGAAGCTTTAGACTAGGACTAAAGATCTCTTTTTGTACCCCTTCCACATCTGTTGTTAAGTAGAAAATCTTTAAAATTGAAAAGGGCATGTGAGGGCTGGTGAGATGGCTCAGTGGTCTAAAGCACCTACTTAGAACAAGCTTAGCGAAGCCCGAAGCCCAGGGACCACGGTTCAATCCCCCAGCACCACATGCCAGCCCGCCCCCTGGTGGGCTGAGCTGGCCACACACACACACACACACACACAATAAATAAATAAAATTTAAAAAAGAAAGAAAAGGGCATGTGAGTTGTGAGTTTCTATGTAAGAGGAAAAGAAAAATGGTTGAGGAAGGAAGGCTGACTTAAGCAGAACATGTTTCATCATCATGCAATCAGTCTCAAGAAGAAAAACCTAGAAGGATAGAAAAAGTGGCAGTAGCTTTAAAGATAAAAGTTCTTAGGATCAGGTAAGGAAAAAAACATGAGATCAGGGAGTTTCGCCTAAGCAGGACATTAGGGCTTATTCCTTTTCTTTGTTATATATTTTCAATAAACTCCAGTAGGTGGCTAAGGGATAATTATTTTTTTAATTTTGTAGAACGTAGGAGTGGTCACCATTAACTACATACAGGAAAGGGCAAGGAAGTGGGTTCTCTTCTGTAGACTCCATGAATCTGTAAGCTAGTAGGCTGGTATTTTAAGTTACTAAGTTTGTGGTGTTTTTGTAGGATCTAGCCAAGCCAAAAATTCAGGAGCTATTCACCAAGGTTTCTTTCTTTCTTTTTTTTTTTTATGTGTGTGTGTGTGTGTGTGTGTGTGTGTGGCCAGCTCAGCCCACCAGGGGGCGGGGCTGGCTGGCATGTGGGGCTGGGGGATTGAACCGTGGTCCCTGTGCTTTGCTAAGCTTGTTCTAAGTAGGTGCTTTAGACCACTGAGCCATCTCATGAGCCCCATGGTTTCTTTCTTATTTGCCTCATATTCAGTCCATTACAGTCCTATTGGCTTGACTTACTAAGCAGATCTGGATCTGTTCATGTCTATCTTTGCACGGCCATTAATAACTTGTGTTGTTTCTAGCCTGTTCTACTTTAATGATCTCCTGAGTATCTTATCTAACTTCTACATTGCAACTAGAGGGATCCTTTTAAAAGAAAAGATGATTTTGTCCCCTGTCCCTAATTGACCCAGTTAACTAAGTCATCCTTCAGATTTCAGTTCAAGTGTCACATCTTTTGGAAACTTTGATACTGCTTCCCCTATGCCCAGTCTAGGGCAAGTTTGTTCAACACTTACTCCTGCAGTAATGAGTGTAATGAATGCTCATAGGTTGGTATCTGTTTTATGCTACTCACACTAGATTTTCATTACATATTCAATTGTGTGATTGATCTGTTTGTAGTAAACTGAAGATTTTTGGTTTATAATTATATCCTTAGAATTTAATGCTTGTATATGATGGATACACAATAAATACATGTTGAATCAATAAATATCTTAAGGGGGGCCAGGGAGGTAGCTTAGTAGAATAAACGCTTCCCTGGCAAGCACAAGGGCCTGAGTTCAATACCCAGTTCTGCCAAAACAATTTTTAAAAAATAAAAATAAATAAAGATCTTAAAATATGTTGAAGTAATAGTGGCAAGAAACTGACTGGAAATGTGGGGAGGGGGTTGTTTGTTTTTGGTTTTGAGACAGGGTCTCACTATGTAGTTCAGGCTGGCCTAGGACTAATGGGGATCCTCCTACCTCAGCCTCCCAAGTACTGGGATTATAGGTGTGCATTACCATGCCTGGCTATGAGATACTACATTAGCCATCTTTAACACTCTCATACTTTTTGTTTTGTTTGTTTTTGAGACAAGGTCTCTGTAGTGCAGGCTGGCTTTGAACTCACTTGTGTAGCCCAGGCTGGCCTCAACACAGGGTAATCCTCCTACCTCACCCTCCTGAATGCTGGCATTACAGGCATGCCCCACCATGCCCATTCTACTTCTAAGAATGAAAACTGGCACAGTAAATTTTAGCAAGAGACCATAAGTATTTTTTTTTTTAAACTCGTGAGCATAACATTCAGCTAAAAATTCTATATGTATTGATACTCTAGTTAGACAGTTGTGAATCCTTATGGTAAGAGAATCTTACTATAGAAAGTTACACTTTACATAACAAGCAAGATTAATCTATGTTTTAAATTATTTGAAATAATGATTATTAGTATATACGTGCTGTTCGGTTTTTTTTTTCTCTTTTTTTTTAAACTTGGAATTGAACTCTTGACCTTGCAATTGCCAGGCAGGCGTTGCACTGCTGAGCTATATCCCTGGCCCTTTTTTTGTCTCTTGAGACAGGGTCTTACTGTGTAGCCAGGCTGGCCTTACACTCCTGGCGGTCCTCCTGTCTCAGCCTCCCAAGTGCTGGGATTACACACATGCACCACCATGTCTCACTCCCTTTCCTTCTGAAGTAGGTTGTGTGGCTGTTGGCTACCTAGACGTGTGTGTGTGTTTGTGTGTGTGTGTGTGTGTGTGTGTGTGTGTGTGTACGCATGCATGTGTGTGTGCTACCCTCCTGATTTGACTGGCCTGTTCTTGGCACATGATTTGCTTTATTCTGGGACCATTTAGCTTAGTCACAATGCCCTGCTCGTACCCTTCCCCCATGTACTAGAGCAACATCGCATGGCTGGACTTCATATACAATTATTTGCTAAGTAAGAGAATCAAACCCTTGTTAACACGAGGCATCAGATGTCCTATTATGTACCCTTCCTTACAGGTCTCTTTCTGTGTACTTAACTTTCCCTTTTCTGTCTCATGAATTCATAGCTTGTCAAAGACTCATTCCATTTTGCTCTAATTATTCTCTTTTTAATGATCACTTTATGAAAGTCTAGCTTCTTAGTCTTTATAGCACAACCCTTCTTGCTTCTGACAACAAGCTGTTCCAGGCTCATTTTTTCTCTCCCTTCTTCCTTTATCCCTTCCTTCGTTCCTCTCTTCTTTTCTTTGACTGTGTTTTTGAGATAGGGCCTTAGTACATAGCGCAAACAGGTCTTGTGATTCTCCTGCCTCAGTTTCCTGAGTGCTGGGTTTCCAGGTATATGCCAAACACACCCAGCTCATCTAGATTTTTTTCCTGCCCTAAGACATATTTCACCCATGTCCCTAAAACTGATTCTCGTTTAACAGAGAAAGTATTGGAGGCCCAAATCTGTTCCATATGGAGTTGATATAAGGAAGAAGACATTATTGCTGGCCATTATAGTGACAGAATGAGAAACTGTGTATCTTTTAATAGTATATGTTAAAATGATAGTCCAATTTAACTTTAGCATCACAGAATCATTTCATATCTTATATTTTTCTTACGAAGTTTCATTGACCACTAATACTGTTATATTGACATGTTTCACAGGTGGGGTGTATAGAGATTGAGGAGCCGGGGAGATGGCTCAGTGGAATAAGCGCTTCCCTGGCAAGCACGAGGGCCTGAGTTCAATCCCAAGTTGCACACACACACACAAAAAAAAAAGGTATAGAGGTTGAGCCCAGAGCCTTGTACATGTTAGCCAAGCAGGCTTAATTGTTAAGCTATGTTTTCTTTTTTTTTTTGTCTTATGAGAAAGGGCCTTGCTAATTTGACCAAGTTGCTCTTGAACATGAATTCTCCCAGTTCACCTTCCTAATTACCTGGGATTACAGGCATACACCATTACACCTGGTGACATATATTTCTGTATGAAATTCTTGGAAAATTTCTTGATAAAATGAGAGAGGGTAGAGAATGTTACTCAACGCTCTCCTTTGCCAAGGGGAAGGAGAGCAAGAGATGGAGAAGAAGGGAACAGGAATTAATTGTTCTGTACATGCACTGACTCCCCACAACGAATGTAATTATTATGTAGTGTCATCATGTACTAATAACTTTTGGGGGGCGGGGTCTTTTTCAGACAGGGTCTCGCTGTACAGTTCAGGCTGGCTGTGAGCTCACTTTGTAGCCCAGGCTGCTCTTGAGCTTGCAGTGCTCCTCCTCCCCCAGCCTCTTGAGTGCTGGGATCACAGGCGTGTACCACTATGCCCAGCCTGTATCAAACTGTTAATGTTTATAAAGTCAGAATTATGAAAATGACTTCGAATTCATAGTGCTGTTTTTAAATAATGTGGTTTGATTTGGTTCTGCAGTTGAACCCAGAGTATCACACATGGTAGAAATATGTTCAGTTGCTGAGCTATACTTCTAACTTTAACTAGATTTTTTTTTTTTAATCTTTATAGCTGGATATGGTGGTGCATGACTATAATTTCAGGATTTGGGAGGGTGAGCAGGAGAAATCCTGCATTGTTTGAGACCAGCCTGGGTACATAGTGAGGTCAAGTCCAGCCTGAATTACATAGGGACACCCTGTCTTAAAAAATACTACTCATACTATTATTATTATTTTGGGGGTTTTTCTTTTTTCTTTCTTTTTTTTTTTTTTGGTTTTTTTAAATGAATTTATGACAGGGTCTACAGAGTGTACAGGGTCTCACTACATAGATTGTAGTGATTCTCCTGTTTTCAGCCTCCCAAGCTCTGGGATTACAGGCAGGTGCCACCAAGCCCAGTCCCAATTGCATCTCAGCATGCCCTGGTGGCAGGGCCAGCATGACTCATACAAACTTTTTGTTTTTCCTCTTTTTGCCAGTTCATTCATTCTTTTTTTTTTTTTTTTTGGCAGAACCGGTGATTGAACTCAGGCCCTTGAGCTTGCCTGGCAAGCACTTATTCTACTGAGCTATCTCCCTGGCCCCTACCAGTTCATTCTTGTGTACTTTGAAAACAAATTATTTTTAAGTGAGATTATGATTTTCAATATTGCTGAATAGCTTGTAGATAGTTAAAATAATTTATAGCAGTACTTTATTATATCAGATGTTTGTCTTGGGCTTTTATTTAGCTAATGAAAGAATATATTGGACATTTTTGGGTTTTAGTTGAAATTTTACATAGCTTGTTGGTTTTTGCTATTTCTATGAAGTAGGTTTTTTGTTTTGTTTTGTTTTGTTGTTTTTTTTTTAGGTTGAGAGCAGAATATTTATTGGGGAAATAAAGCTTCTGTTCAAGACAGGGACAGAAGGGAGGCCCAAGTGGCCTTCTCCTATTAAGCATTATTTTAATAAATATTACAATGCCAACCTACTAAAAGTAATTAATGAAGGGCCAGTCAAATAGCTCAGTGGATTAAAGTGCTTGCAAGCAGGCACAGGGGCCAAGGGTTCAATCCCCAGGCCTGCTGTGTTGGCCCAGCCCCCAAAGGCATGCTGAGCCAGCAATTGAGATTGGGCGTGGTGGCACACACTCCTGTAATCCCAGCTGTTGGGAGACTGTAAACAGAATCACTATAAGTCCGATCTAGTAGTGAGACCCTGAATACTCTGTAGACCCTTTGGGGCCGGGGAAATGGCTCAGTGGAATAAGTGCTTCCTGGCAAGCTCAAGGGCCTGAGTTCAATCCCCAGTTCTGGAAAAAAAAAAAGTAATGTAAGTATATATACATTGAAGGACATTGTAAAGCTTATATTTCTTTCTTTTTTTTAATGTGTTTAGTACAGGGTCTCACTACACAGATTGGACTCGTAGTGATCCTCCTGTTTTCAGCCTCCCAAGTACTGGGATTATAGGCACACGCCACCATGCCTAGTCTCAATCGCCTTCTCATCTTAGTGCGACCTGGGAACCGGGCTGGCACGGCACACTGGGGATTGAACCCCAGTCCCTGCATCTCCCTAAGCAGGCACTTTAATCTGTTGAGCTATCTGTTTGGCCCATAAAACTTGTATTTACATCGGTGTTATTAATCAGATCATTCCCCGTATAGTACTAGGGATTGCACTCAGGGCCTTTACACCAAGATACACTCTTAGCTTATTTTATATTTTGAGAGAAGGTTTTACTAATTTAATTTGTTTAGTTGTCTAGGCTGAGTTTCAGCTTGAACTTGTGATTCTCCTGTATCAGCCTCCTCACATCTTTCTGTAGTTGTTTTGGTGCTCTTTCCATTATTGGTTGCATTTCATATAATTTCTATGTGTATAGAAGTATTTTAGTTTGATGATTCTGGTACCTAGCTAGCTGTAATAGGAAGAAAATGAGAAAATCAAAAATGTTGAAGATGATCACAAAAATCCCAGGAGAAATTTAAGAAGTCAAGTGGTAAAGAGCCTTTGTGTTCATAAAAAAGGAGGTCAGTGTGCAGAAGTTTTCTGCAAGATTGTAAATGCACCTGTGAACAAGTAAATACCTGAAGTTAAAGTGTGGTAGAGCCTGTTGTGTGAAGTCACTGATTCATCCCTAAACGTGCCTATTAGAGCTCACACTGGACATAACCCATTTATATAATCCCAGTACTCAGAAGGCTAAGGCAGGAGGAAGGAGGATCACAGTGAGAACAAGGCCAGCCCGGCCTCTATAGTGAGCTCAAGGCTGGCCTAGGCTACATAGTAAGACACTATTTCAAAAAACAAAACAAGGGGCTGGAGAGATGGCTCAGTGGTCTAAAGCACCTACTTGAAACAAGCTTGGCAAAGCACAGGGACCGCGGTTCGATCCCCAGCACCACATGCCAGCCAGACCCGCCCCCTGGTGGGCTGAGCTGGCCACACACACACACAATAAAAAATAAATGTAATAAATAAAAATAAATAAGTATTTAAAAAAAATGAATGAACTCTGATAAAAAAAAAAAAAAAAACCACACCACCAATAACAGAAACAACAGAAAAACAAAGAAAGAAAAATAAGGAATGTAAGAAAGTCTCTAGTTATCACCAATACTTTCTGAAACATTAAAGGACCTGTCTGAGAGACCTGTCTGTTTCAACTATGTTGGAAAGTTTCTAGTTGTTCTGGTTCCTTATGAAGGCGTAAACAATGCACACCGGAGAGAAATCCTGTGAATCTAAGCATTGTGATAAAGTCTTCACTTATTCTAGTTCTCTTCATGTCAAGGGATCCACACTGTGTAGAAATCCTATTTTAGCAATATGGAAAATTTTCAGTTCTAGTTCCTTTAGAGGACAGACAAGAACTCATAGTGGAGAGAGACCCTATGAATGTAGGCAGTGTAGGAAACCCTTACTAATTATACAATTCCTTTCAAGTCAATGAAAGAAGTCATGATGGAGAGAAACCATTTGTATGTAAGCAACATAGTAGAGCTTTTAGTAGTGTAGATAATGACGTGGATAAACTCCCAACACAGGGAAACTTTGTAATTTAAACAGTGTGGTTTTTAGCCTTTCTTCACATTGAAAGGTTTCACAAGAAGAGAATTCCTAAAGGTAGAATGTAAGACTGCTTCACTATCATGACTTTACTTGCAAACATGCAAATGCAAAGTAGAAAGAACTTTTTCTTTTTTTCCTTTTGGCGGAACCGGGGATTGAACTCAGACCCCTGCACTTGCTGGGGAAGTGCTTATTCTACTGAGTCATCTCCCCGGCCCCAAAACAAACTTGAATTAATGTGAAGTATGGCAACACCTCTGCAGTCATCTCCTTTAGTTCAAAAAGGGATGCATGATGGTGGGAACTGAATAAATGTGCGAAAGTGTTCAGTTGGCACAAATGTAAGAATCCATACTGGATCAAAACCTTTTTTTTTCTTTCATTATCTTTTATTTATTTGGTACAGGGTCTCTGCTATATAGTTCGGACTCTTAGTGATCCTCCTATCTTAGCCTCCCCAGCACTGGGATCACAGGCATGTGCCACCATGTCCAGTTTTGGGGCCTGTATGGCATGTGGTACTGGGATCAAACCCAGGCCCTTGTGCTTGCCAGGCAGGCACTTAGACCTTTGAGCCATCTCCCCAGCTTCAAAACCTTGTAAATGTGAAAAATAATAGCAAAGTTGTCGGGGTGATACAGCTCACCAGACTAAGCACCAGCTTAGGCAAGCACAATGATTGGGGTTTGATCCCTGGTACCACATGCTGTGCAGCCCTAAAACTGGACATGGTGGCGCATGCCTGTAATCCCATCGCTGGGAAGGCTGAAAACTGGAGGATCACTAAGAGTCCAAGCTATGTAGTGAGACCCTGTGCCAAATACATAAGCAAAAAAGAATGAATGTAGTCAAGGGGCTGGGGAGATAGTTTAGCAGTCTAAATGCCTGCCTGGCAAGCACAAAAACCTGGGTTTGAGTCCCTAGTACCACATGTGCTGCAGGTCCTGGGGTCCCAGGAGCACCATGCCAGCCAGCCAGCTCCAAAGCCCAGGCACACCATGTTGTGTAGTGAGACCCTGTACCAAATGAATAAATGAATGAGTAAATGAATGAATGAATGATTTAAAAAAAAATTTTTTTTAAATAAATTTGTCAGTTGAAGCAAGTAGTTTCAAATTCCCATGAAAATTCCTTATATAGTGGAATATAATAGATGCAATAAATAAAATGAAGAGCTTAATGTAGTTTATGTAGAATGGTCCAGAAAATAATATAACCTAAAAGAAATGTCCCAAGAGTTCTAAGTATATACTGTTTGTCAGTGGCTCATACATACATGCACACTCCACTTTTCTTTTTTCAGACTGGGGGGGCGGGGTGTGAGCCTGATGGGGGATCTCCTCATGTTGCCCAGGCTGGTCTTAGGTAGTCCTCCTGTCTCAGCCTTCTAGTAGATGGGTCTGCAGATGCACACTGCTGTGTCCTGGTACAACTGACATTTCCAATGGAATTTTAAATTTTTATGTGTGTGTTTAACAGTCTTTAAATTTACTGAGACAATCTGTGCCAGTCTCCCATCACAATCACAGACTGAATCAAGTTGATGTGTAAAGCATTTTTCCATTGCCCTCTATAGTCATTGTTGTCACATGCTTATCACTAATGTGTTTTTTCCTCATGGAAATTTTATTTTTCATGTTGTTCTTTTCTTTCTTTCTTTCTTTTTTTTTTTTTGTATTTAGGACGGGGTCAACAGGGTCTCACTATGAAGATCGGACTCGTAATGATTCTCCTATTTTCAGCCTCCCACGTGCTGGGATTATAGGTGCACGCTACCATGCCAGTCTCAGTCATCGTCTCAGTGCACACCACGGGTTGGGCTGGCACACCAGGGATTGAACCTGGCCACTGCGCTCTGCCTAAGTAGGCACTTTAGTCTGCTGAGCTATCAAGCCGGCCCTTTTAACCTTTGCTTTTGAATGTCATTAGTCCTTCCTTCATGCCAGAAGATAAACCATGCTGCCCTGAGTGCCCTCTTGTCTGAGGTCACCAGGAATGTGCCTTTTGTCCTGTAGGATCAAATGAAGTATAATAATAAAATTACCAACAAACCGTAACTGACTGTGTAGTGCATCAGTCAGTGGATACTCCATAGAATTTCTGAGTGGGTTGGTGTTCTATTTTAGGGGAATGAGCTACTACACAGTGTAGTGAGGTGTCTCTTTCTTAAATGCACTAAGGGATGAACACAATTCTATCTTTGGTAGTCATAACCACACCAGGTTCACTTTGCAACTTAAACCTCATCCTAAAATTTAAAAAAATAATAAAGGCTGGGGATACAGTTTAGTGTGAAGGCCAGGGGTTCAACCCTCACACTGGTTAGAAAAAGAGGAGGGAATAACCTTTTTTAGAATATGGCTGAGAATTATAGTCTAGTGTTTTGTTTTGTTTTGTTTTTCATGTATTTGGTGCAGGTTCTCACTACGCAGTTCAAACTCTTGCCAGCCCAATCTAGTGGGTTTTAAGAAGACATAAATGGTCAGGGGTTTTGTGTTGATTAAAAGTGACTGTGGGTCTTTGCTGTATTTGGTGTTTTTGGCAGACACCCTTCCAGGTATGACCGTCTCCTGTCACTTGGAACTAGGGTGTGCTCAGGAAGGATTTATGTGTAAATATTCCTCTCTGACACTAGTGTGCAGTTATCTATTTAAAAATAGGCTTTAGGGGGAAGCTAATCTTTAAGAGACAGAACATGCGGGAGGAAAGAGAATCTTCCTGAGAATTGGGTGTCCGTGGAAAGTGGGGCTTTGTGTGCTTTCAGTAATAGTTCTTACCCGGGAGGCCAAAATAACAGAGAAAGCCTAATTAATGCAAAGTGCCAGTCACATTAATGAGAAGAGGGATATTTTGCTAATTTTTGTGATTCAGAATGTGTTCTGATTACCAGTTTAGGACACATTTATAGGACGACGTCTTGATTCAACCTAGTCACTGAAGAGCATTCTTAGCTTTTGGAGGTATAGTATGTGACAGACTTGCTTGGCCTTGCTGTGTGGGTGTGAGGCTGACTCTAGTCTTCTTAACATAGTTTTGCCTTTATTATACAAATAAATAAGTGTTTCCTGCAGTGTTCTCCATAAATGCAAATGTCCTTCAGCCTGTCATGGAGCTACATTCTCATAAACCCTTGTTACATTGAAACTGCTTAATACAGCTGACCAACAAAACCAAGCCTACATCTGAGCTGCACCTTCAGTGTACTGGGATCACTTTCATTAGTTTGTTTTCTTTTTCTTTCTTTCTTCTTTTTAACGTATTTAGTGCAGGGTCTACAGGGTCTCACTACACAGATTGGACTCGTAGTGATCCTGTTTTTCAGCCACCAAGTGCTGGGATTACAGGAGTGTGCCTTCACACCCAGTCTCAATCACCCTTTCAGGGGGCCCTAGGGGTGGGGCCAGCACAGCAGGCTGGGGATAGAACTTCCAACCCCTGCATTTGCCTAAATAGGCTCTTTAATCCACTGAGCTATCTGGCCAGCCCTCATAGTTTCTTGCTGGGCATAGTAACCTGTCTAACACAATGCCTATTTTATAATAGCATTGGGTGTCTCACATATCTCATGGAATATAGTATGCTGTCTAGCCTTTTTATACCCCTAAACAAGAGGCTGATCTGTCTTGTAAAAATGCAGTAAGATGCCATTTTAGTTCAGTGATCAGGATTTCTCTGCTTCAACTTAAGCATGGAGGTTATGCCCTGACCAAAGTGTTCCCTGAATGTGTTGGTTCACAGTTACTTTGTTCTCCATCTGTGACACTTGTTAGAATCCCTTTTCTGTCAGAACAGTCATTCAGGACAAGTTGGATTTGTGCTTGTGGGCCTCAGTCACTCCTGTTTGGCTCAGGATAGCTGTTTTCTAAGGGTCATTATTTGGTATTTGCAGGGGCAAACAATTTATTTTTGTTTTTGGAGGAACCGGGGATTGAACTCAGGCCCTTGAGCTTGCCAGGCAAGCACTTATTCTACTGAGCCATCTCCCTGGACCCGGGGCAGACAATTTAGCTGAATGATTTCTGTGTCTAGGACACTGTAGAAGGTAATGATTGGGTGGCTGTGTGACTTCTGCTACCTTATCATAAAAGGCGAGAGGACAGGGCTTAAATAGCTGATGTTCTGATCAAAAAGGAGGCAGATGGTAAAGATGGGAAAACTGTTAGCCTAGCATGTAAGGAATCAAAGCAGATTATCAAGAGTGTGTCAGAGTAACCCGGACAGGAGGAGCCATGTGCTGCTCATCACACAGTGGGAGAGTGACCTTGAAGGTACCTTGAGATCTTGAGTTGTCCCTGCCATCAGGGTATTGCTTACTTAGATGATATGTGGCCTGGTATGCATGGTCTGCCCCCAAGATTTCCCTTTCTTCCAGTACATGGTGCTGCCAAGATCTCTAAGTTTCCTGAAGCTTAGAATTCCAAGTATCATAGCGTGTCCAGAGTCAAACCTGAAGACTGAAGCAGAGACAGTCACCTCTGCCAGGGCTAGGTCTCCTCTCTTCAGTAATCTTTAGATCCTAGGTCTGTTATTCAGGAAAATGGATCATCCCACCCTTTCTGAGTTCCATTCCCACTTTCCTCCACAAGGTATAAACATGTGGGGCAGGTGCTTGCATGTGTCATCCCCAGGGTTTCCTGGGAGCACGCCGCTGACATGAGTGTCCCAGTTCTCGTTCTTTGGTCCTGCAGCACCTGGGGCTGCACAAGGTAGGGCTCTTTCACAGCGTCTCAGTAATTTGTTTAGTTATGTCCTCTCTGTGGCTAGAGGCTGGTCTCTCACTCTGACTCAGTCCACTCCTGCCAAAGTTAGAATTAGTATTGCTGATTCTCCTGTGTGATTCTGGTCACCAGATGCAGGTTGCAGGCCATGAACTGCGTGCTCAGGACGCTGCTAGAAGAGCTGTGGGGGTGAGAAGGGTGTCACCATGCACCAAGTTGTCCATGGAGGCAGAGGCCATAAGGCCACTGTCAGGGCTGAAGGTGAGGCTGGTGATACTATCCCTGTGGCCTCTCAGCTCTTTTTTTTTTTTTTTTCCCCAGAACCGGGGATTGAGGGCTGGTAAGATGGCTCAGTGGTCTAAAGCACCTACTTAGAACAAGCTTTAGCAAAGCACAGGGACCGCAGTTCAATCCCCCAGCACCACATGCCAGCCAGCCCCGCCCCCTGGTGGGCTGAGCTGGCCACACACACACACA
>NW_004524873.1:259745-287723 GCF_000260255.1 Octodon degus
TTTTTTTTTTTCCTCAGCTCTTTAAGAAGGCTGAATATCACAGTTTCAACTGCTGGTCCTTCCTAGTGGATGCCAGTTACTTCCAGTTGGAAGAGAAGGCAGAGGGCACAGGGCACAGTGGCCTGTTGTAATGCTCGATACATTGTGGGAGCTTGAGAAGCTTAGTTAAGTCACTTAGCAGGGAGCCAGGGTCCTTACTTTGTAACATCCTCATCCTGTGCAGAGGAGGCCATGGAGAAGATGTGAGTGCTACACCCACCTGAGGGGGTGGTGGCCTGCTTACAGTATAAGGGAGGAAAGGAGACTTGCTGTGCACCCCCCTTTTTTTCTGCCCTTGCTGCTTTGGCTGTTTTCTGCCACCTTAGACTGTTGCCCCTGTGCCATGTGCCACCCTGCCTTAGAGCCAGCTGATGGTGGGCTGAAACCCCCACAAATTATGAACTAAATAAACCCTTGCTTCCCTAATTTTGGGTGTCAGGCATTTTGTCTCAGCGTGGAAAAAAGTAACCAGGACATCTGTGAGGAGCCTCATCAAGGTCAGCTGCTGGCCCCACAGCCAAACTTTGGTCATCAGTGGAGCTTGGGGCTAAGCAGTTAGAGTGGAGTGTGACACTACATCTTGTAGGTGTCCTGCATATCTCCTCAGTGGGTATGTCAGATAGAAGGACCACAGCTGCGCAATGCAGATGTGGGACCCACCAGTGATATACAGGCTGTAAGGGCTGAGTCCAGGTCCTACATGGGGTAGGCCAGCCTTAGTACAGACAGTGTTGGTGAAATTCCCCAGATCTCACCACTGGATGGACATGTCCTCAGAACAGAAGGCAACTCTGAGCTGTACTCAAGGAAGCACTGCTGTGTAGCGACCCACAGTGACCCGTGGGCTCTTCGTCTCTATGCCTGGGCTGTCCTCATCCTCCCCTTTGTTTAGTGTGTCACAGGCCAAGGAGATGCACAAGGTGTCTGTGTGGCGGGGCTCTGACTTTAACTTCTTAGACCACAGACTTTTTTTATGCAGGAGCTGTCAAAGCCATCAGCAGCTCCATGTTGTAGAAGGGGTAGGAGCAGACAGTGGTGAGAAGGGGCCTGTCCTAGACACTATGACACTCTCCCTAAGACCTCAGGGTGGCCTCCTTCAGCATAGCCCAGGACTCCAGGCCCTGGCCTCACTGTGGGAGGAGCCTGCTCTGGTGCAGAGCTGGTATCTGTTCTCAGCAGGCAGCACAGGAATATGTAAGGTAGGGACCTTGCACAGGGCATTGTTGTCAGTTTGAAGGTAGCGGGTCAAGTAGTTGTAGCTGTCTTCTTGGAGATGGAGCACGGAATTGCTACCTAGGAATGCCCAGAGTTTGAAGTCGGAAGGGAGGATTGGATGGTCTGGGTGATCTGCAGCTGCTCGGTAACACCTTTCTTGGTAACATCTTGCATTCAGCACGAACATTCTATCTGAGAGCCATAGAAACTTTCCACTGTGCTATTCAGGGTGCTTTGGACCAGGTTGAGATGGAGGTGGACAAAGAGGGGTAGAAGAGAAGCCTAACTTCAGGGCTGTACTGGGAGTCAGAATCAGTGAGCAAATTCTGCAGCTATGCAAACCACACTTGGTGTTGCTGGGGTTCTGCCTGGCAAGGGGCTTCAGGCACTGTGTTTGCACAGCCAGATTCTGACTGGATGGTAGGGTTGAGTGCTGTCTCCCCAGAGGGCTGAGACAGATGCAGGCCTTGCTTCAGGAGACTGTCTGAGGCCTGGTAGTGCAGGCGCAGGTGCCTGAAGTTGCAGGACGCTGCCATCTGGACCTACTGAGTCGGTGCATACTGGTTTCTTGTCTTTTCGCACTGGAATGCAGTGCCCAGAGGGCAGCACTGCTCACTTACACCACTGCCCATGTGCCCTGGCTCAGCCTGCTCGGAGCCGCTGGAGCCCTGGCCTTGAGAATCATTTCTAGGTAAAAATAATCATGCAAATGAAAACAATTCCCCCCCCCCCTTTTTTTTGGCAGAACCGGGAATTGAACTCAGACCCTTGCACTTGCCAGGAAAGCGCTTATTCTACTGAGCCATCTCCCTGGCCCCAGCAATTTCTAAAAGGTGACTCAGGTGTTAAGATACCTAGGTTCAGAAAGTGTGAAAAGAATACTGTAGCCTGGTACTCAAATATTAGCAGTATCTGCAGGAGAGTGGGTGGTTTGTGGGGAGACACGTGGCTATTAAGTAAGAGCTGGTGTTCCACAATGTCAGAAAGAGGCATGCGGTTTTTGTGTTCCTCAAGACAGTTTCACCAGCCTTATCTTTAAAGCTGACCTCCAGCATGGTTTAAAGAAAATGTTAGCAATGAGGTAAAACAGCTGCAGGCCAAATGGTGTTGGGGTCAGCATTGTGGTAGCTTTGTTCTGCCCTCACTTCTCCACCCCTGCAGCCAGGGGTGGATTTTCTGATTCTTTAAGTCAGTAGGAGTTGTAAATCTTCCTTCGCTGATGTTTCTTTAACAACATTTTGACAGAGTAGTCGTTACTACATATGGCCCTGGTTACTATAATGTTACCCTTCATAGGCATAACTGTCACAAATATTAAGAGAGCTGAGAAGTTCTAGATGCGCAGATATTTGGGGTAAGTTATGGAACCTTCATGTGTTGGAGCGTGGGGGAGCCTCTGAGGACTGTAGTAACCATTTGTGGTTTCAGCTATAGTTGCAGCCTGAGGCCCACAACTATTAAATGGAAAACTCCAGAAATACTTCGGTTTTTTGAGACAGGGTCACACTCTGAAGTTCAGACTGGTCTTGATCTTACCGTGTGGCCCAGGCTGGCCTCAAACTCACAGAGATCCTCATGCCTCAGCCTACCAGGTGCTGAGATTACAGGTGTGTGTCACTACACCCAGCTAGAAACACACCACGTATAAATTCCAGTTGCGTACTCTTCCAAATATTGTGATGAAATTTTGTGCCATCTTGCCAGGAAAGTGAATCATCCCCCTTGTTCTGTTTACCCGTGCTGTATGTGCTACCTGCCTGTTGCTGCCTTAGCCTTCAGGGTTATCTGATCAACTCTCTTGCCTTTGGGGTTTGGTGCTCTCTGAGGTTCGGAGTATACCCTTGAGTCCTGCAGAGCTCCTCATGGTTGGTGAGGTGGGTGCTGTAGTTCAGTCCTTTCATTTAACATGCGTTCATTGCTGACTTTTGGAGACTTCACAGACTATCCCAGACAAGTAACAGCTGTTTCTAGAAAGATTTCCCCTGGTGGAGATTCTTGATGCAGTGTGACATGGACACCCTGGTAGGAGTTTGTTGTTAATTCCAACTTTAGTATTTCCTACTCATTCTGTTGCTGCTTGTTCCTCCTCCTTTTTTTTAAGATGCGGTTTCTCTATGCAGTGAGACTGGCCTTGCATTCATTTTGTAGCAAGGACTGGCCTTCGTGTTGGAGTGATCCTGTGATCCTCCTGTCTCAGCCTCCCTACTGCTGCGACTGTAGGCATGTGCCACCGTGCCTGACTTTTTTTAAATTGAACCTTCAGGTAGAAAAATATTTTATTATTCTTTTAGAAATAGAATGTATGTGGTAGAAAACATACCTTATTATCCTTTTAGAAATAG
The DNA here is from genome assembly GCF_000260255.1 of Octodon degus. Lineage (NCBI taxonomy): Eukaryota > Metazoa > Chordata > Mammalia > Rodentia > Octodontidae > Octodon > Octodon degus. The sequence continues at coordinate 263,342 of NW_004524873.1, forward strand.
AATGGGTAAGTAGTACTTTCTTAGGATTTGGCTGTTGTGGCATTGGGGTATAAGACATACATATTTGGTCTTTGATCGTGGTTCATATAGAGCTTCTAAAACCTTTGTACAGGGCTGGAGAGATGGCTCAGTGGTCTAAAGCACCTACTTGGAACAAGCTTGGCAAAGCACAGGGACCGCGGTTCGATCCCCCAGCACCACATGCCAGTCAGCCCCGCCCCCTGGTGGGCTGAGCTGGCCACACACACACACACACACACACACACACACACACACACAAAATAAATGTTAAAAAAAAAAAATAAAACCTTTGTACAAGTTCCCAACTTAGAAACATTTAAAGTGTGAACTTTCACAGATACAAATGAACATTGCATTATGGATAGCTGTAGATACAACCAAATGGTGGGAGTAGCTCATGTGCCTACCTTACCATTTTAAGGTAACTATAAAAGTGAAAATAGTTTACTAAGAGTATTTTGTGTGTTTTTGGGTTTTTTATGCTGTACAGTATACATTTGTGTTAAAGGTAAGACTTACTTTATTGGGGCCGGGGAGGTGGCTCAGTAGAATAAGCACTTGCCTGGCAAGTACAAGGGCCTGAGTTCAATCCCCGGTTCCACCAAAAAAAAAAAACAACAAAAAACAAAAAACTTACTTTATTGGATTTAGTGACCTACTTCCAGAATGGAATTCATTTGTAAGTATAATTTCCTAAGTAATAGGGGAAGGGAAGAATTTTATTCTGTTACTTGGTCTTTGGCAGCAGTTCCTGTGACTCTTGGTGGGTTCCTCAGTGCTAGCCATGTGACTGGAGGGTTGGCACTTGTGACTCTGCAGTGTGCCAAGGGAAAAAGCGGAGTTGTTCACTGGTGGTCATTGGTGCAGTCAGTCATGCCTGTGTAGTGAAGCCTCCATAAAAATCCAAAAGGACATGGTTCTAATGAGCGTCCAGATAGCTAAACGTGTGACATTGCCTTGGGGATGGTGTGACAGGGCATGAAAGTTCCTTTCCACGATTCCTGCCCTCGCCACTTCTTCATGTAGCTGTTTGTCTTTCTCTTTTGTAAAAATCCTTTATTAATAAACTAGTAAATGTCAGTGAAGTGTTTTTCCAAGTTCTGTGAGCCATTCTAGCAAATTAAAGGAGGGTACACGGGAGCCTGGATTTATAGCCAAGGTGTCAGAAGTACAGGTAACAGCCTTCTACCTGCCATTGGTGTCTGGAGTGAGTGGCAGTCACGTGGGATTTGACACCACTAGACCGTTGCTTCCAGTATCTACAGTCGGAAGTGTGTTGAAGGAGAGGAGAGAGAGAGCAGTGGATACAGTTTGGTTTTCTCAGAAGTGTAGTAAAGCTTTCCTTGCATGGAAACTGCTGGGACATTCCAGTCTGTAAGGGTAGGTTAGTAAGTAATGATGTATGGCATGGAGAAGGGGATTAGATTTAGAGTAAGGAATCACCCAGAAGGCTTATAAAACCATGCTTAAAGTACCACAATGTGGTATCTTATCCACAAAAGGAATCTGCTGCAGGTATCACTAGAAATCACTGGCCAAGCAGTAGTGTACAGAGCAGGGAAATGGGCTAAGCACAGTGGTGTGCTCCTGTAAAGCTATTCAGGAGGCTAAGAAGATTGTCATTTGGGGCATGTCGGGGCTAAGCAGTGAGTTGTTTCAAAAAAAAAAAAAAAAAACCTGGAAATGTAGTTTGATTCCTAGTACTGTACCACAAAAGTAAGAAAATAGGAAATGACAAATTCTTAAAATGGTTATGGCACAGAATCACATTTTGCCCTCAGCCCTGGCTATAGCAGCATGGCAGTGTCCAATGTAAGAGGTTTACTTGAAAACACTGCGAGTTGCTTGAAGCCGGGGTTCACTCCCAGCACTGCACCACGTCTGATCGTCAAAGGCAGACCAACCACCCCTCATCAAACTGCGAGTCTCAGCTACTCGTTGTTCAGAGCACTCTTTACTTGAACGCACTCCTGTACCCTCCCCAGGAGACCCCCTGCTACCAGTTCTCTTCATTGTCAGTACAGAATTGGTGAATCCCCCACCTGGGTGCCTGTGAGGGCTGCTTCGGTCATCTCTCCTCCTTCACTCTTGCAGCACAGTGATTCTAGACTCTTAAGAGCTTCTGTTTTTCAGATCTTTAATCTTTCCTTTGTTTTTTTCCTGCACTAGGGATCAGAAATGCAGCTGCCTGCAGATAATATGAACAAGTCCTAATGTTGAACAAGTTGGAGAGTGCCCAGCTAAAGGGGATGGTTATGTCTTGTTACCAGATCTAAGGTGTTTCCAGAGAACAGGGAATCTGGGAGTTTAGAGGGCACACAATTTTCATATGTTGCCATTTAATTCACTTTTTTTTTTTTTTTTTTTAATGTATTCAGTACAGGGTCTCACTATGTAGCTCAGACTTGCAGTGATCCTTTTGTGTTCAGCTTCCCCAGCACTGGGATCATAGGCATACCATACCCAGACTCAGCCTCCAGCTCGGCATGCCCAGGGTGAGGCCAGCGTGGCATGTGGTACGAGTGATCAAACCCTGGTCCCTGTGCTTGTCTAAGCAGGTGCTGAGTCTGTTGAGCTATCTCACCAGCCCTTAGTTCACATTTTTAAAACATGATGCTACTCTTGGTGCAGAATTTGAAACCTGTGCTCCAGATTTATGTAGGTTGGAAGCTCAGAGTTGCCCTGGGTTAAGTGTTTGGTAAGATAGAGGAGGCGTCTTTTGTAACCTTTCAGACACTAAAATTGTTTTCTGGTCAGTTGCAATTCTTTGACATCTTCTTGAAAGATTATATGTCATTTCTGAATGAAAGAAGTTGGAAAAAAAATTTTTGATCTGAGAATGCCTGGTGCTTTTTCCTCCATGAAAAAGGCTATTACAAAAAGGCTTAAAAAGGGGCGGGGCGGGGAGATGGCTCAGTGGAATAAGCGCAAAAAAAAAAAAAAAAGAACAGTCATTTGTAAAAGAAATTTTGGGGCCAGGGAGATGGCTCAGTAGAATAAGCACTTGCTTGGCAAGTGCAAAGGTCTGAGTTCAATCCCTGGTTCTGGGAAAAAAAAAAAAAAAAAAGGCTTAAAATTGAGGATTAAAAATTTGCACCCCCAGGGATATGACTGTAGGGTAAAGACTGGTCCCCATTGCACTTGGGGCCTCAGAGTTTTTGTTAAAAAAAAAAAAAAAAAAGCTATGCCACATGGCATGGTGGCCCATACCTATAACCCTAGCATCCAGGAAGCTGAGGCATGAGGAGTGCCGGGACTTTGAGACCATCCTGGGCTACATGGAGAGTCAAGGCATCCTGGACTGTCTTGGGAGACCTTGGAACCTGTCTTTTAAAAAAATGCTGTAACTCATACCTTTTTTTTTTTTCCTTTTTGGTACCAGGAATTGAACTCAGGACCTTGCACTTGCCAGGCAGGCACTGTGCTGCTGAGCCATCTCAGCCCCATACTCTTTTTTTGAAACAGTTTTACTGTGGAATTCAGGGTGGCCTTGAACTCAGGGTGTATCCCAGGCTGGCCTGAAAATCCTGGCAATCTTTATGCCTCAGCCTCTTTAGTGCACTGCCATGCCCTGATGCCAGGGCTGATTTTGAACTTGAGATCCTCTTGAAGGCCTCAGCCCTTCAGAGTGCTGGGCTGATAGGCATGGGCCCACACTTGGCTCCATATCATGATCTTAAAGTTGCTGGGCCAAGTATTTATCAGTGATGTTACCACCATGTTAGAGAGTAGATATTTTGTTTTCCAACTTCTAGATGGAATTGGTATTTAAAATAGGTCTAAAATGTTTCTTATCCCCCTTTTCTTAGGTTTTCAAAACAAAAATAGAGTTGCAATCTTAGCAGAGCTGGACAAAGAAAAAAGAAAATTACTTATGCAGAACCAATCTTCAACAAATCATCCAGGAGCTAGGTATTAACTGTCATTTTTCTGGTGCTCTTATTAGCCATGTTTTTCAATATAACGTGCTGCTTGACACTCTTTGGAGGGCTCCTTTTACTGTTAGGATAAGGCCTACATTTTATAATGGTGTTCATTGACAGTATATTAATCCCTGTGATAGCATGAGCCGTCTTTCACCAGAATTGCTCTGTGATGTCTCTTTGCATTGCATATTTGTATGCTTGCAGTGCTTAGCACACAGCCAGACACCCAGTGGCTGCTCCATATAATCTGGTAAATAAGTACCTCTGAATTGGGTTATTTATTTAGAATAACTCATATGTGAAACATGGCTTAGGTAATTTGTTTAATTAAACAAAAATGTATGGTTTTACTGTTGCTGAATATTATATTTTTTAACTTTAAAAAATGATGTTAATAAGGATCATAATAATAATGGTACCTGAAATCTGTTTGAAAATAAGGGGCCTGCTGAGCCTGGTGGTGCACATCTGTAATCCCAGAACTCAGGCAGCGGAGGCAAGAGGATTGCTATGAGTTTGAGGCCACCTGAACTCCACAAGACATTGTCTCAAAAAACAGCTATCTGGGGAGATAGCTCAGTGGCATAAGCACCTGCCTGGCAAGTGCAAGGTCTTGTGTTTGATGCCTAGTACAGCATGCTGTACTGGCCCTGTGTGGTGATGCATACCTATAATCCCAGTGCTAGAGAGGCTGAGACAGGACGATCACTATGGGTCTGAACTGTGTAGCAAGACCCTGTATCAAATAAATAAATGAATAAAAAAGTAAGGGGTCAGCCATCAGTTATCAATATTAAAAAGTAGGTCTTTTGAAATTTCATAGGCTTTCTTCATATAACTTAGGGTAAGTATGGGGAGAAACAGGAAGAGCCTGCTTTATCCCTGTAAGAAATGGACAGCGAAGGGCTATACATTCAGTGGTCAAATGTGTGTGGCTTTGAGTCTCAGAGCCACCAAAAAAATAAAGACAAAAAACCCCCTTCTTTTTAGGAGATTTATTATACAACATGGTGACTATAGTTAATGATGTAATTATACCTGAAAATTGCTAAGAGAGATCTTTAATGTTCTTCCAGTAAAAATAATCAGTATGTGAGATGGCTATGCTAATTAGCTAAATTTAACTATTTCACAATATATAAATATGAAAATGTTATTGACCACCCTAAATACATAAACTGAAGTTAAACATCATTTACTACAAGGGCCAGGCAGAAAGCTCAATGGAGTAAGCGTAAGGTCCTGAGTTTGATCCCGGGTACCACAAAAAAGAAAATCTTTTGCTACCATTAAAATTTAAAAAAAGGAAGGCGGTGCCTGCCTTAAGCAGTGAAGTGACGAGATTCTCGTTTCAGCATCGCGCTCTCCAGGCCCTCTCTGAACAAGGACTTCCGGGATCATGCCGAGCAGCAGCATATTGCAGCCCAGCAGAAGGCAGCTTTGCAGGTAAGCAGCGTGTAACAGACCTTCTCTCACCGGATGTTTCCTGGGTCGGGGAAGCCAGCACAGTAGTTATCTTGTATTTCAGAGGAGCAGTATCAATAAAAATGTTCCACACATAGTAATTGCAGTGGCTGGCTGATGTTCAGTTAGGCCCGAAGGATCTGAAGGACCAGTGCAGCGGTAATGAAAGCATCCTTATGGTACTGACATGGTCACGATTGATTCTGTGCTGTACCTGCCAAGGGATTGCTTGTGCACAGGCGTGTAAGACAGTTGGACGGAGAGGATGATCTAGAAAATTGGAATGGCTGCTTTAATAGTATATGTCATTGCATCATTTGGTTTTACATCTTTGTTTGGATTGTTTTTAATGGCCAGCTCTTTGAAGGCTAATTCGTAACATGGGATTAGAATATGATATTTCATCAGTTCAAAAGCATACCATTCTTTAGAGTAATAAATACTGTTAATGTTACATTCATCTGGGGTAATTGATTCCTAGAGGCCTTGGATGATATACTGATTTTTGTTGTTGTTGGCATGATGTAATTGCCTATGCTTCAACTTTATAATCACTGAATTGGTAGGGATGTTCTAAAGATCATCTCCCTTGAGACACAACAGCCTTTTTTTTTTTTTTTTTTTTTTTTTAAATGTCAGAGGGAAATTACCTGTGGTTTTCTGGTGTTTACATTCCCATATTCTCTTAAAATGTTGCTGTTTTCTAATCATCAAGAATCAGCACCTTGGGGCTGGTGAGATAGCTCAGTGGTCTAAAGTGCCTGCTTAGGCAAGCTTAGGCAAGCATGCAGGGATCTCAGTTCGATCCCCAGCACCACATGCCATGCCAGCCCCGCCCGAGTGGGCTGAGCTGACCATAAAAAAAGAAAAAAATAAAGGAAACATTAAAAAAAAAAAAAGAATCAGCACCTTGGCCAGTGAGATAGCTCAGCGGACTAATGCCTGCTTAGACCAGCGCAGGGACGGGTTTGAACCCCAGCCCCACATGCTGTGCCAGGCTCAGGCACACTGAGTTGGTCACCAAGACTGGGTGTGGTGGCACACACCTGTAATCCCAGTGCTGGGGAGGCTGAAAACAGGAGAATTAGTGAGTCCCTGGACCAGATACATCAAGGGTCATCACCTTTTCTGCCTGTCCTCTCCTTCCAGCTACCTTTCCTTCACAGGTCTGCTCAGTGGACCCAGGGCAGAGTACTTTGGGACCTTTCATGCTAGCTTTCTTCCAGAGAACAAAGCAACTCCTGTCTGACTCATCGGCTGACTGAGAGCAGTCACAGAGGAGCTGATGGGGTCACTATAGAGTGCCGGCTGCAGCTTGTTGATCTGAACTCGGTGGTTGTCCATCTCCAGGGTGTTTACACAAAGTGAACAGCATGAGAACTGAAGTTTAGATCAGTTTGACCTCAAGCATTCAGAAAGGATAAATAATTGTAATGCTGTGGCTGTGATTCCTTTTTTTTAAAAACACTGTGATTCTTAATAGCTTGATTGTTTTTTTTTTTTTTTTTTTAATTCTAATTTCAGCATGCTCACGCACATTCATCTGGATACTTCATAACTCAGGACTCTGCATTTGGGAATCTTATTCTCCCCGTTTTACCACGCCTTGACCCAGAATGAAGAAAATATCTGTGATGAAAGTGACTGTAGTTCCAAAGGCCAAAGCTACTCATTCACTGCTGTACAAACTGACTTTCAGAATTCTGGTGAATGTACATATTTTTTGCTTCCTTAAGAAAGGAGAAAGTAAGTGAAAGCGAGGAGAAGAGGAGCAGGATGACGGACACGTGGAAGCTGTCTCATTGAGGAACTGATGATGCTGCCCTGGACTACAACTTGTGTGTAACACCATTTGGTTTTTACCTCTAAATCTGATAGTCACATAAAATGAGGCTCCACACCAACAAGTTGGGCTGAGAATACCGTCTACAGTTAGTTTTCAAGAGCCATTTCTAGTACTTACTTTAAAAAAGGATTTAAAAAAAAATAGGATTTTTTTTAAAAGTTGATTATTAGCTTAAGAAATTCATATATATACTTTATCCTTTGGATTTAGGGTCAGCATATCATGCAGAAATATTCTTTGTGAACTCCTAGTTCACAACTAGTCCCCTGTTGTCCATTTTAAAAGAAAGCCCAAACTAAGTTACTAACCAGTCTTAATTTCTTTTATAAACAAATGCCGTTATAAATGATGTAACTAAATGTTATTAAAAACAAGAAATGTGGTGGGCTCAAATTTTGTACATCTCTTATTTTTAATGTTGCAGCATAAATGGTACACCCGTGTGGTTTATGCAAGTTAAGGTGAGCATGGTGGTGCACCCCTGTAATTCCAGCTACTAGGGCAACTGAGGCAAGGGGATTGCAAGTTCAAAGGCAGGTTGGGCCTCTTAAAACTTAAAAAAGAGACTGAGGATATAGTTTAATGGTAAAGCACTTAGCTAGCACGTGGAAGGCCCTTAGCTCTGTCCTCAGTATGTGGGGTGCGGGGTGCTGAGAGTTGAGACCCTTTTTTAATCACTTGAAATAGGAAGAGTAGATTAAGCAAGTTCAACATAACTTATCCGTAACAGAATCTAGGGTTCTGACTTACATATATAGTCCCCACTGCCCTATCCTACCTTGTCCTGCAACATTAGAATCTGATTTAGATTCTAAATAAGTCTCAAAACAGTGGGTTAGATAATTCTGTAACTTTTTTTTTTTAGGGAAGGGTCTACAAGGTATTCAGAGTCTCACTACTAGATCAGAGTCATAGTGATTCTCCTGTTTACAGCATCCTAAGAGCTGGGATTACAAGCACGCCCTCCCCCATGCCCAGTCTCAATTGCTATCTCAGTGTGCCCCATGGGCGGGGCCAGCACAGCAGGCTAGGGATGGAATCCCCAGGCCCTGCACCTGCCTAAGCAGGTGCTTTCATCCCCTGAACCATTTGGTTGGCTCTTGTGTAACATTTTGTTGAAATTTTTCATGATGGAAATATTCTGTACTATATCACAGATACAGTTGTCCCCTCCCCTTGAAACCAGGGCTGTGTTCAGGCAGACAGAGAGAGTATGTGTGTGCACGTGTGCGTGTGTGTGTTGATCGTGGCGAGTGAACCCAGGCCTTCTTTTTAATTTCCTTTTTGAGACAGGGTCTGGCTATGCAAAGCCGTTGGGCCTTACCCTCACTGTGCAGCCCAGGCTGGCCTCCAACTCAGCGATCCTCCCACACCACCAAGCCCAGCTTATTGTGAGGCAGAGTCTCACTGTTGTCTTGTTGGAACTTGGTGATCCTTCTGTCTCGACCTTCCCCTAACTGACCTTCCCCATTATCTCTAGTAGTGGGGCAAAATTTAAACTTAAAATAGATAGCTTATAGCCATAGTATGAATTGTTGAATAATTGTGGTGGTCATCTAATATGGCTGAAGCCCTTAACAGCTTATCTTCCCAGAGACCACCTCCCCCTTCTTCTCCAACTTAGTCCAGGGTGCATTTCCTTTCACCTTTCCCGCCACCTCAGGGAAGGCCCCAGTCAGCTCCTCGGTTAACGTTCCCCTCCAGCCCCACCCCCGGCGAAAGGCCATCAAAGCCTCAGCCTCCATTTGTTCCAATCCAGAGAATTCCTTATTTTCGCAAATTATCTCCATGTCCTCCAAAATAATGAAGCCCCTTTCCCTTTATAATAAAGCCCTTTTCCTTTTTTCCTTCTGCCTATTTCTCTGCTATGACACCTATCAAAATTCTGGTTTTGATTAATATTTAGTCATGGTTCCTTCCCTTTTCATAATTTCTTCTGAATCTTTTCACCAACCACACAGCTGTATCTTTCCCAAACTAAGTGAAGCCAGGGTGATTAATGATAGAAATTGCTGTGCCATTTATAGATTTTTTTTTTTTTTTTTGAGGTACTTGAATCTAGGACCCCATGTAGATCAGGCAAGTGTGCTACTGTCCTGCCCACAGCTGCTGAGATCACAGAGCTATGTAGGGTTTTTTCTTTCAGGAGTTTATAGTGCCCTTCATTTCCCTGAATTTCCGTAAGTTTCCGTTCTGTGGATGACAACATACTGACGGTTTCATATCCACTGACACTAGGGAGATAAAATATTTGCATGTTTTTTTCATGTGCTTCTACCAAGGTGTAATTTTTTTTTTTTTTTTTTTGGTGGTTCTGGGGATTGAACTCAGGACCCTGCACTTGCCAGGCAAGCACTTATTCTACTGAGCTATCTCCCTGGCAGGTGTAATTTGTAATAACACAAGAGATCTTTTTAGCTATGGTATCCTCTTTGGTTTCTAAGCCTTCTAAGCAGCTGTTGCCCAAATCCTGCATTTGTCCCCGGAAAGCACTTCCTCTCTGCTTTGTGTCAGTTGCAGATTAATTCCATGTGGATCTATTTTTTTTTTAAATTTTATTTATTTGTGTGTGTGTGTGTGTGTGTGTGTGTGTCCAGCTCAGCCCACCAGGGGGCGGGGCTGGCTCGCATGTGGTGCTGGGGGATTGAACTGCGGTCCATGTGCTTTGCTATGCTTGTTCTAAGTAGGTGCTTTAGACCACTGAGCCATCTCACCAGCCCTCCATGTGGATCTATTAATACCTGTCTCAGCACTGCGCTGTAGGAGAGGAGAAGCCAGATGACCTGCTTATGGAGGTCCTGGTGCGCAGGCTACCGCCCTGGCCTGCCAGCAGTCGTGATGCAGTTGTGCATAGGAGGCATCTTGGAGTGCGTTACAGTCTGGATGGGCTGAGAAATAATCCTGTGACTTTACCTGGCATAGGAGTGCGAGCTGCTCCAGAGGTCAAGGCTGCAGCTGTCGTCTACCCAAGCAAAGTCGAGGGCCTTCAGACAGACCGCCAGGGCATCTCTGACTGCCAGTCACAGCTGCCACCCTCTTCAGCCAGAGGTAGTCAGACTGGTCTTCGGCCCTTACACCCTCATGGCAGTTAGGGGTTTTTCTTCAGGAAGGAGCATGGTAGGTAATCAGCGGTGAGCTTTCAAGAGGTCAGTGCAGAAGATGACTGTGGCTGGAGGTGAATTCACTAAAGGCCAGATTTCAAGGCAGACAAACTACTTACCTATGTGCTTCTAGGGATGAACAGCAGTGAGTGATAGTCTGTGCAGGTGGAGGACCCCGCCTCCTTAGCCCATCCCTTCCAGGAAAGTCCTTGTCTGCCCGTGTGCGCTTGCCACATGACTTGTTTCCCTTGTGATTCCCCTTTAGACAGTAATTACCCTGCTGTTAGTGTTCGTGTACAGGTGTCCCCTCAAATCCTCATGCAGTCATGGGGCAGCTTCTGGAGTTCATAATTACTGTGGTTATGGATGCTCACCTGCCCTGGGACGGGTAATTTGCACTACAGCATAAGAGGGAGGAAAGGCTAGCTAGCTGTCTGAGCTGCTGTCCCTCCTTTGGCTGTCTTGCTTTTGCCTCTACCATGAAAGGTTGCTCTCAGCCATGTGCTGCTCTGCCTTGGAGCCAGCTGAGTATGGACTGAAACCTCCACTGTGAGCCTAATAAACCTTTCCTCCCTTCATTTTGAGTGTTGAGTATGTGTCCCAGCAATAAGAGAAGAGTAACAGATGCCTAGCAACTATCTATCATCTATCTATCTATCTATCTATCTATCTATCTATCTATCTATCATCTATCTAGTATGTGTGTGTGTGTGTATCTGGCTCAGCCCACCCTGGGGGTGGGGCTGGCACGGCATGTGGTGCCAGGGATCAAACCACGATCCCTGCACATTTCCTAAACATGCCCAAGCAGGTGCTTTAGACTGCTGAGCTATCTCGTTGGCCCTGTTTGTTGACCATAGTTTTGTCCCCCCTCACACCCATCCTATGATTTGCCATTGGATCAATTATACTTGTAATCTTACTCATTGGTTATAATTCTGTCCTACCTTAAGCCCACTCCACCTCGTGGCTTTGCTCAATAATACACCCTTGAGAAGCAAGGTTCATGGGCAGCCCACTCTCTGGGCCCGGTTCTGTCTCTCTCAGAAGCCTGTTTTCTCTCAATTATTCTTCCTACTCTTAAAATGAAATTTTAAAAAGGTCAAGTTTGCAACACCAAAGAGAACTGCCCAGGCCATGTACAGCACTGTGGAGGACAGTGGGGCTGGCCGTGGGCTTAGTCGAGTCCTGGGGTAGAGTTGCGTGTCACTTCCCTGTGATTGTGCATGGATTTGTGTAAATCAGTGAACCCCTCTCTCCACATGCCTGTCTGCAGAATAAGAACAATCCTTGCTCTGCCACACCAAAGTCTCAACTCCTATTGGGTTGAGAAGCCACCTAATGCTTAATATGGTGTGATCAGTTTTTGGTGTTTTTTTTTTTGTTTTTTTTTTAACATAACAGCAGTACACTGCATGTAGTAATTGATTTTTGTTTCCTGAACCTTCTGTTTCCATTTGTTCGTGTATTTTACTTACTTGTTCATTCTCTGACCCTCTAGCATGTGAAGTCGGAAGGCAAGTGTCGTCTTTCCCCCTATTCATTTGTTCTCTCCTGTTTTCTTCCTGAGTATGTTCCACTTAGAATTCTCTGGCTGTTTGGTACTTGTTGAAGGAATGAATTAAAAAACATATGACCTGAGCAATGTAAAATGTATTTTTTTTTTTTTTTATTGTGAATCATGGCAAATAAGGTAGAGGACAGCTCTGTATGATACGGAAATAAAAACTGGAGAGGCTCAGCACTTTCAAAGGCAGGTTTTTTTTCCCTGAACAATCTGTGAACTGTCTCATTTAGTTGTCCCAGTTTTTGCTTCATTCTGGTGGTAGAAGCTCAGCCTTTATGTGAGTCTAAAACCTACTCAGGCAAGGGATTTAACAAAAATGGTTCCAAAAGGGAGAATGTCAAGTACAGCTTAACCCCAAGCCAAATTCCGATTCGCGAGCGCAAGTCCCCCGCAGCAGCATTGAAGTCAGCACTGCTGACTACGTGCTTTCCGTAGCGCCTGTCCACGGCCGCCTGTGGGGCTGACGGCACAGTGGGCACCTCAAGTTGTTTCTGTGTGTGTGTGGTACTGGGAATCAAACTCCGGGCCTTGTGTACGCCAGATAAGCACTGTACCACTGAGCTACCCAAGCCCCACTTTTTTTTTTAATAGCAAATAAAGGATGAACATGAAGTCAGGGGTATAGCTCAGCAGCATAGTGTCTGTCTGGCAAGTGTAAGGTCGTGAGTTCAATGCCCAGTACCACCAAAAAAACCATGGACCACAAGGAGGACTAGCATATAGTCAGTGTTCTCCAGAGTCAACAACAGCGATCAGGCAAGACAGGCACTACTAATCCTGGCTGAAACCTGAAGGGCATGAGGCCGAGAGGGCTTCTGCCTGCTGTCAGCTATCAGAAAAGAAGTGCTTGAGCCTCACTTTGAAGATAAAGAGTTCAGCAGGAAAGATAAGAGCAGCATCCAAGCAAAAGAAATGTGTGCAGGAGTGGAAGGAGAGCAGAGGGAGGGGCACCGTGAAGCAGCCCAGGGCCCAGTGGGGCTGCAGCAGAGATTTTTATAGACATAATGAGAAAAGAGGCTAAGGGGCTGGGTTCGTATTGCTGAAGGTCTTGAGTGCTTAGTCAAGTCCTGGGGTGGAGTTTCATGCCCAGGCCACAGCTGAGAGCCACTCGACACTTGTGGCTGTAAGCAGGTAGAGAGAACCAATTCTGTCCTCGTCAGCTCTTGGGAAAGGGGAACATAGCAGGCACAAAATACCAGTATTAATTTTGGTTGGGAACTCTCTCTTAATTCCAGCCCCATCTACCTCTGCTGTCTCCTCCGTTTATACTTTGGACCTTTCTCCCAAATTTCTTTGCTCACCTCCCTCTTTTCTTCAGCTTTCTTCTTTAAGAATCTTAAGGAAGTGGGGGGGAGATGGGAATAAGCGCTTCCCTGGCAAGCGCAAGGGCCTGAGTTCAATCCCCGGTTCCTAAAACAAAAACAAAAACAAAAACAAACAAACAAAAAAGAATCTTAAGGAAAAAGCCAGAGATCCCCACATAGGATTAATTTTATCTTCACTTCCACTCAGTGAGACCTTGTGCTTGCTAGGCCAGTACTTAAGCTGCTGTGCTATCTCCCCAGCCCACGGGTGTAATTTTTTTTTTTTTTAATGTGATAGAAAAATACTGTGAATACTTAAACTTAAAAAAGAATGTATTACACTAAAGGATACATTAATATTAATCCCCTTCAAAATACTCTGCCTTAACTCTAAACACACTATCTCACTGTACATGCCACTTTCTGAAGCAGTGCTGGAAGCCCGTGGTGTCCTTCACCACCCTGCTGTGGCTCCTTTGGTGGTGTGAGTCAGTTTGCTTTTCATGGCCATTTTGACTTTGGGAAAGAGCAAAGACACATGGCGCCAGCTTCAGCTAGTGAGATGGATGCAGATGCGCATGCTCCCAAGCCTGCCCCTCTCTTCAATTACACACAGCCACAACAGTCACCGTATTTTTTATATCATACCTTGTAAAGACACAAAAGGACTTCCTAACTGTCTTAGAGAGTGACCATGGGATAAGTGTGTTTGAAGCAAGGGCAGTATATGTGTCTTTACTGTAATACATCTTTACTGTAATATAACTTTTTTTTTTTTTTTTGGCAGTTCTGGGGATTGAACTCAGGACCCTGTGCTTGCCAGGCAAGCACTTATTCTACTGAGCTATCTCCTGGGCCCTGTTTTTTTTTTTTTTTTTTTTTTTTTGCGGTACCAGGGATTGAACTCATAAAAATTTTTAAATTTCAATGCTCACTATACTTTGGTCATATCTGCTCTGAGTCACCTGCTCTGTCCCTGCTTTTTCCTGCACAGCACCATGCTGTTTGCACATATCTGTGCCCTGTTTTAAAGCCCTCCCAGGGATGTGAGGTCCTTTATCAAGGCTGTGTTCCAGAGCACCTCCCACCTCTGTGCCTAGCCCCCGCATGTGTGACTACACAGCCTCCCTTCCTGGCTGTGAATGGTCACACTCCCTTTGAGGGCTCCCCACCTGTCATTCTTGACCTACATGCCCTTCCATTGCTACCCTGGCCCTTGCCTCCGTCTACTGCAACAAACTCCACAAAGGAGTGGTCCATGCTGGCTGCTTCTGGCTCCTCTCACTGTCTATGGAGCCCACCTGGGTGAAGCTGGTGTCTGCACAAGTTCCCTGAAGTTCATTTCAGAAGATCACCTCCACTCTGGATTTGGCCAAATCCAGCCATCAGTTTCCATCTATCGTACTGGAACTCTCGGTGGCACTCCACTCTGGTGATGACGCCCTTTCTTGAAATGCTTGCTCCTGGGTTCCCCCTGCCTTATTGGTTGCCTCCCTCAGTCTCGTTTGCTAGCTTGTCCTTTCAGCTAACAGACCGCTGGAGCACCTTCTCATCTCTATCCTTGGTCATCCCTGTGTAACTGACCCAGCAGCACGGCCTCACGTATTACCTTCATCACCTTAAAAGTTCTCTTGCCAGCCCTGCTACCTCCCTGACGGTCAGTCTCCAGGAATGGCTCAGTCCCTTCCACCTTGGGGGCACATGCCACCGTTCTTACTGTAAAGGGGTTCCATTTCCTGCCCCTAACTTACCCGCCCACCTAGAGACTTGTGACCATCTATCACAGGAGGGATACTGTGTCACATTGGACCCAGCCCATCTGAGGCCTGACAGTTTCTGTGCTTGCCCTCTAAAGGAGCTGGCCATTGACTCCTTGCGCCTGCCACGGTGTGAGGAAGCCCAGGCTGACCACATGGACAGGCCATACAGAGCGCTGAGGTGTCAGACAAATGAGAGGCGCTTCTTGGGCCCTCTTGCTCAGCCCAGACACCAGCTGAATGTGCCAGCTGATGCCACTTTGTGCCAAACTGCCAGACAAGCCCAACCTACAAGATTGTAAGGAAACAACAGATGGCTGCTGTTTTAGAAATCTGAAAGTTTGGGGCAATTCACTGTGGGACTCAGATGCCTGCAACACCCTTGATCAGTGGGCTGCCTTATCTACTGCCAGTGCGTGTCAGCATCTCCATGTGGAAGCCCACTGGGCACCCAAGCCTCATGCTCACGCTTGACTCAAAGCTTTCATTCTCCGCAGTGTGCCCTTTTCCCAGTCTCCATCTCAGTAAGTGGCTGTGTGCTTGCTGCAAACCCACGGCCCTTCTGGACCATTCCTTCTCTCCCGGTCCAGCTAGCCTCAGAGTTACTCAGCATCCCAGGAATTCTTACCTCACCACTGTTATCTTAGAGCCACCATCATTTGCCCAGATTGTTTAGCTTTGTAATGTTTTTTTTCCTCCCTGTGTGTTTTCCTCCTGCACTCCACTCCACTCTACTCTACAGTTGAAAATATTCAACACAGTTTTGGGGGAGCTTATGATAAGCCATTTGGGAAGATGTTGGACATTACTAATGAGGGAAATGCCGATCAAAACTACAAGGTGCCACTTCCCACCTATCCAGCTGGCTACTATAAAAAGAGAGAGCAAAATAAAAAATAGTAAGTGGGGGCAAGATGTAGAAAAATTGGAAATCTTTTTGGTAGAAATGTGAAACAAACAAACAAAAAAAAGGTCATCCTACGCAGCAGTTACACATCCAGGCATATACACAAAACAGAGACTCAAGCAATTATTTGTACATCTATGTTTGTAGCTCTACCAGTCATGACAGGTAGAAACAACTGAAATGTCTAGTGGTAGATGAATGACAAAATGTTTATTCCATCCCACATTGAGGAGTAAGGTTTTTGCAAAAGGAGGCAAAGCTGGGTGTGGTAACCCACACCTCTGATGCCAGCAGTCTGGGGGAGGCTGAGGCAGGAGGATCAAAAGTTCAGACCCTGTGCCTGTGACTTAGCGAGACCCTGTCTCAAAAAAAACCCACCAAAAAAACAAACAAATAAACAAGGGCTGGGGAGCTGGCTCAGTGCAAAGGCCCCGGATTCCACCCCTACTACTGGGAAGGGGGAGATAGAAGAATAGGGAGAGGGCATTGAAGGGCATCTGTCTTAGACCATGTGGACTGCTGTACTGAAATACTCTAGACTGGATAATTTATCAACTTAAATGTATAAAGAAAGTTATTGCTCTCTGGGACTTGTGGCACATACCTGTCATCGTAGATCAGGAGTTTATGGCCAACCTGCTATACACTAAGACTGTCTCACAAAAAGAAGAGAAAGTATTTTATTGCTCACAGTTGGGGAGGTTGGGAAGCCCAAGACCAAGGCATCAGCAGAGGAGCACACACTGAGGACCTACTTCCAGCTCCCAGTACCTTGTGCGCAGCCTCCTGCTGTGGGAGGCGTGACCAGTCCCCTCCTGCCACTCTCATAAGGTCATGCATTCATGATGGATTAGTTACCTTCACTTTGGCAGTCAGGCTTCCCCCTAGACATTTTGGGGGACAAGAAAGGTCCCAGGCAGAGGATGAGGACAGGAGGGCACCGCAGCAGAGGGAGGGATCGGTGTAAACCAAGAGGCTGCAAGCTGCAAGGATGATTCAGAGCTGCATCAGGAAGACTGTGGAGGCAGCTGAGGAGATGAGAGGGGCCTACTAGGATGTAAAAAGCAGTGGGCGGGACCCCTAGAGGAGTTTTAAGCAGTCACAGGAAAAATGGTGGGGCTGACCAAGTTGATGTTGTGAGAAGCGAGATAGGGACGAGACCTGAAGGAAGATACCAAGGCAGGTCATGTGGTTCCATAATGGAAAATGACTACAGAGGCTGGAGGAGAGAAGACATTTCTGACTGAGGCAACAAGCTAGGTACAGACCCCATGTCCTTAGGAAGGGAACAGTGGGAAGGAGGCTTGAGCGCCCCTTCCTAGTGAGCCTTTCTCTGGAGAAGCAAGCCCAATGTCCAAGGCCTGTCTCGAAGGCAGCCACCTCGGCCTCACAGCTACAATGGTACCAGTTACACAGCTGAGCTCCCCTTAGGGAGCTGCGAAAAGGCCTTCGAGCTGAGAAAGACTTTATTTGGTTCTATCTGTGCTTAAGGTAGTGGAAATGGATGGGCTTGTCCTGAGAAAATAGAAAAGACAATCTGTGTAAGTGAATTTCAAAGGATGAGAAGCCCAAGAAAGGTGCACAGGGAGGTGCCCAGAGCATCTAGGACAGTGCTGCAAGCTGTCGTAGAGGCGGAGGAGAGGGTGTTTCTGGAGAGCCATCCAGATGGTTTCCAAAGTGCTTTTGTGCTGCTGGCCATGCTAGTGGGGGCATATGTGGCCAAGCAGCTTTGATTTTAATAGTTATGTATTTATGTAGATTTATTGTAAGTAATACAGCATTTAGGTAGTAATAGAATAAATAACCACAACTAACAGGTGCAATTTTATCTATAGTTTCTACATGCCAGGCACTGTTCCATGTGGATAGACAGATGATAGATAGAATTTAACCTTCACAGTAACCCTATAAGGAAGGCAAGATTAAGAAACTGAGGCACAGTGAGGTCAAATAGCCACATGGTTCTCTTGCTCCGTATTTTTCATGGCGGTGAGATATACATAATCTACACATGTCCTGAGAATACAAGACAAAAGGAAATGTCAGGCCAGGTGTAAAATGGCATGTGCCTATAATCCCAGCAACCCAGGAAGCTGAGGCAGGAAGACTGCAAATTCAAGGGTAGCTGGGGCAATTAGTAAGACTTTGTCTTTTGAAAAATGTGGATATGGCTCAATCCCTAGTAATGCAAAAAGTTTGGAATTTTTTATTTTGTTTGCTGAGATAAGGTCTCTCTATGTAGTTCAGGCTGGTCTTCAACTCATTATGTAGCCCGGGTTGGCCTCAAATTCACAGTGATCCTCTTGCCTTAACCTCTGGAATGCTAGGATTATAGATTACAGGAACACATCACTGGGCCCAGCTCCCAGTATCACACACACACGCACACACACACACAGCAGCAGCAGCAGAAGAAGAAGAAGCAGAAGCAGAAGAAGTAGAAGCAGAAGCAGCAGCAGCAGCAGCAGCAGCAGCAGCAGCAGCAGCAGCAGCAGCAGCAGAAGAAGAAGAAGAAGAAGAAGAAGAAGAAGAAGAAGAAGAAGAAGAAGAAGAAGAAGAAGAAGAAGAAGAAGGAGAAATAAAGGACCCTGGGAGCATACTTTTCCCTTCCTGGGAGTGGAGGAGCATCAGATTGTGCCCTTTCATTGCTGGTGGTTATCCAAAGGGCAGCGTATTAACTGTTAAGGGTCAGAACTGTGTTTGTTACTGGTGGGGTTAGATTCTTTAGTACTGTCCTAGAAGTAGGGTCTCTAAATTTGACCAAACTATTAAGCATTATTATTCTAGTTAAGTGTATTAGAAATGTGCTAAATTACTTCCTTGATTGCTTTTGAACATTTCAACAGCTGAGTACATTGTAACTACTCCAGCAGGGGTTTTTATTTCTCATCCTTATTTCTTTGGAATCCCATGAGAAATACAAGAATCTTGTTTATTGCTCAAATATATCTTGTTTAATGTCTTTTGTGTCTATCCCTGGTGTCTTACCAGCAAAAATGGTAGTGAACATGCTCCCAGTCAGAGGAAGGAATAAAACAGGGCAAGGAAAAATAGCAGAGAAATACAAAAGCTCCTGGGGAAGGAGGGAGGGGCCGCAGGCCTTCGGAAAGAAGCCAAGGCATACTGGTCAATAGCTCAGTGGACTAAAGCTCCTGCTTAGGTAGAGTGCAGCAGTTGGGTTCGATCTCCCACTGTGCCGTACGGGCCCCACGCTGAGACAGCAACTGAGAATGGGCGGGGCGGGGGGGGGGCAGCTGTAATCCCAGCCCTTGGGAGGCCGAAATCAGGAGTCCGAGTCCAATATACATAGTGAGATCCTGTACACCTTGTTCTAAATTCATTAAATCAATCAATCAATCAATCAATCAATCAATCATACTGGTCTGAGGCTTGCTAGGCTAGGGGTGACGGCCCCAGGGCCTCTGTCCTGTTCCACATCCCTGCTGCTGCTGGCCTGAGGTTCTGTTCTTTCCAGTGGAGCCTCATGCAGGAGCCGTTTGTCCACTGAGCCAGGAAAAGGCCCTGGGCCATCCCAGACCCTCGGCCTCCAGCCTCACTCTGCCAGCCTCCATGATACTTGGGCACGATTGGATTACAAGTCTGTATGTAATAAGCACAACCGTCTGAGAGGTGCTGGAGTCAGCCCCAAGATTTCACGGAGCTACTTGTGCTCTAAAGGGACAAAGCAGGCACCTTCAGGCAGGGTGGTCACCGCGGTCAGGCTGACCCTTCGCGGCTCTGCCCTTCTCTCTGCAGTCAGCAGCTCTTCTGAAAATCTGCCTCCAGCATCATCCTTATGGCTCTGCAGATCTCTCCTGTTTGCTGGAGGGTATTGCGATTGTGAGGCTGGTAAGGAGCTGTAGAAGCTCAAGTATAGGAAGTTTTTATGGTCTTTATTTATTTTTTTTCAATTTTTATTTATTTAGTGTGTGTGTGTGTGTGTGTGTGTGTGTGTGTGTGTGTGTGCACGTGTGGCCAGCTCAGCCCACCAGGGGGCGGGGCTGGCTGGCATGTGGTGCTGGGGGATTGAACCGCGGTCCCTGTGCTTTGCTAAGCCTGTTCTAAGTAGGTGCTTTAGACCACTGAGCCATCTCACCAGCCCCTTTATGGTCTTTAAAAAATACAAAACTCTACTGTATAGAAAATTTTAAAACATATATAAAAGAACAAAGAAGAGTGTGATGAACCTCACACCCATCGCTTTGCTTTACCACCTCTCTAGTCCAGGCTAATACGTATGTCATCTGTGTCTACCACGGTGGATTCTTTTGAAGCAAATTCTTATTTAGAATATGTCTTAAAAATACAATGCTTGGGGTCGGGGAGATGGCTCAGTGGAATAAGTGCTTCCCCGGCAAGTGCAAGGGCCTAAGTTCAATACCCGGTTCTGAAAAAAAAAAAAAAAAAGAAAAGAAAAGAAAAAGAAAAATGAAATACTTACAAACATCTAGTACAGGATTTAAAAAAACTGTATGCTGGGGAGATAGCTCAGTGGTATAAGAACCTGCCTGGCAAGCTCAAGGATTCTGGTTCAATCCCCAGTAATGTATGCTGTGCCAGCCCCAGGCGCCAATGCATGGTGAGACCTTGTACAAAATAAATAAAGATTTTTTTAAAAAACAAAAAAAGTGGGGCAGGGGAGATGGCTCAGTAGAATAAACGCTTCCCTGGCAAGCGCCTGAGTTCAATCCCTGGTTCCGCAAAAATAAAATAAAATAAAAATAAAAAGTTAAATGTTGGGAAAAGATCGAGCTTCTTCAAGGTTTTTAAAAATATTTTTTACTTATGTATTTGGTTCTAAGCAGCTCGGACTTACAGTGATCCTCCTGTTTTCAGCCTCCCCAGTGCTGGCATTACAGGCGTGTGCCACCACACCCATACTCAGTTGCCAGCTCAGCGTGCCCTGGGGTGGGGCCAGCATAGCCTGGGGTGCTGTGCATCAAACCCTGGTCCCTGAGCTTGCCTAAGCAGCGGCTTAGTCCACTGAGCTAGCTTCATCAATTTTTAACTTAAAAAAAAATTTTTTTTTCAGACAGGGGCTAGCTGTGCAGTGCAGGCTGGCCTTGAGCTCACATTGTAGCCCAGGCTGGTCTGGAGCTCGCAATGATCCTCCTGCCTCAGCCCTCCCAAGTGCTGGGACCACACACGTGCTTGAACTTCTCTCTTAAACCATTTGGATGGCGTCCTCCCCTAGTTAACTCTCCTAAGAGAACAGTGGCAAATAGCAGCGGCAGTGCAACACCAAGAGCCAGCCTCACGCCGAGGAGATCATCACATTTTTTAAACTAAACTTTAAAAAATGTCTCATTATAGTATGAAAAAAAGAGTCAATGAGCCAGAGGATATATTGTTTTGTTTTTGAACAGGGTCTCACTACATGATTCAGGCTGGACTTGAACTCATGGTGGTTCTCTTGCCTCGGCCTCTTTAGTACTGGAATTCTGAGTGTGCACCACCACAGCCAGCCGGCAGCTATTTTATATATAGAAGAGTGATTTTTTACTTTAAAGGTCAGAGGATTAAATGTAGTCTGCAGAAGTAATAATTACTTTAATAATAATTAATTTAAAAAGCAGAAAAACAGTATACAGTGGTCAGTGTGTCACCAGGAGAGCTTTCTAGATGCGACCTTGGCCGGCCCAGCAAAGCAAAGCTGCCAGGGGACCAGAGGGAGAGGCGGCTGGAGCAGGTTTCACAAGAACACTGGCTCGGCAGCAGTGAATGGGAGGATGAACTGCTGCTCAGAGTGTCCTACCTTTGACGAAAACATTACAAATGTGACACTAAAAAAAGTTCAGAAGTCATACATAGTGCAGAATAAATTAAAATAACTAGATTAAGAAAACAGCCATAAAGTATACTTTTTTATTTTTCAAAAAAGTCTGGGTTAAACAGTCAAGCTGCATGTACATAAAAGAACTTAAAAAAAAAAAAAAATCCAGAGCCTTGCAAATTGCTAACAGACTCTACTAGACTACCACCTCCAGGTCTACACTAGGTGAACAATTAAATCGCTTCCACTGCTGACACGCCGTGACAGAAAAAGACACACGACTCCTGCTTCCCCACTCATGTCCTGCCACAGCATGAGTGTGGGCATGAGTGTGCTCAGGGCAGTCATCCCTGTGGGGGAAGTTTGAAATGATACAATAAAAATCACTCAGGTTACTGATCCTCCATCTGAATGATGTTTCCAGTGTTAAGAAATACAGGCATCCTTCTCTATTAAAAAAATACATATCCAGAATAATGAAAATATTAGGAACACAGTTTTGTTGATATTTGAAAAATATAACCACACAGAAAATACTAAGTCTTTAAATAAAAGTACTGTTTTTCTTATGTAACTGGTTAAATCAGATTTTCGTCAGTGACAACTAAGCAAGAGGCCCCTGGGAGAGGTTAGACATGGAATCTACCCGGAACAGGTTCTTTCCATTTCTGTGGGAAGAGGTTTATGCTCTATTTCTGAATTAAAACAACAACAACAACAACAACAACAAAAAAAAAAAAAACTACGCAAATGCAACGCAATCTGTGAATTGTTTTATTGCTAAATTTAAAGCAAACACGCTGGTGTCAACAAAAACTTAGTTGAGAGTTTAACTTGGCAGATGGAGTGGAGCTCAGATGAAATTGGAGCGCCAGGAAGGAGCTGAGCACTGGGACTGAAGATGCTGGTGTTCCTGGGTTTCCAAGGCCTTCCAGCACAAGCAAATGAAAAAATAAAACAACAAGCACAACTTTAGTGCTAGGGCTGACACCATAGGCTGCAGAATTTGTTTTTACTGCTTTTTTCTTTATTTAATTAATATGGTGCTGGGGTGAAGCCCAGAGTCTCGCAGAGGCTGGGCAGGCACTGTGCCCATGCTACAGCCTCAACCCTTAGTATGTGGAGTTCACAGTACCACCGAGTCCGAGGTAAGGACAGCACCTCACTGCAGTTAAAACTGAGCTCTTGCATCTGCACTCCAGAACAAGTTTATTTTGTTTTCTTATTCACTTTTTAAGTAACTGTGTCACTTGGTAGCTGTTAGTGTGAGGACAGGGGGACAGCCGTGGGATGGAGATGACACCAGGAGAGAGGTGGGGAGCCTGGCCTGACTCACTTGGGAGCACTGAAATTCTGTTTTGCTGTGAGACAAGGTCTCACTGCCCAGGCTGGTCTGGAACTCACGGGCCTCCTCCCTCCGTACCCCTGTGCTGGGATCACATGTGTGTACCACCAAACCTGGCTGGAAGCAATGGATTTTTTTCACAGTAATGTTTTAATTGTGGGTAAAATCAAGAAGAATTTATATTTTATTTGTATAAGTCATATCTGAATTTTCTATTTATACTATTGACATGTTATTTGTCATAAAATGACAAAATACATTTTTTTGCATTTTCCATCTATACTACTGCAATTATTTTTCGCTCCATTGTGATTAATTTAGCTCATTCACCTGCAGACCAGTACACATAGCTATTTTCTGGGTGCTTATCAGAACTAAAAAAACTCTATGTATTAACATACAAAATGTTTGAAATTTCAAAGACTGAATTTTTCCTTTCAGAACCCCTGGTTGTTTCCTGTTGTTCAGTGCTGTTTGCCTAGAGCAGAAGTCTGAAACCAGAGCCCTTTTATTTTCTTTTAAGTGACTTGTTAGTTTCTGACTGGGTGCCTGAGGTATTTTATTTTCTCTCTGTGACAGTTTATCACATTTGAGGGCAAGTGCTAAGCTGCTGATCTCATTCACTGCAGGGGTGGGGGGAAGCTCACGCCTTTCGGACAGGTGCAGAATCATTCACTTTTAGTTTGGGGGGTTCCTGGACTAGTGAATCCTTTTAATCTTTTATTTATTTATTCATTTTTTTTTCCAGAACTGGGGATTGACCCAGGCAAGCATTTATTCTGAGTCATCTCTGCAGCCCAGTCCTTTTTTTTTTTTTTTGTGGTACCAGGGTTTGAACTCAGGACCTTGTGCTTGCTTGGCAGGTGCTTATGCCACTGAGCTATATCCCTGGCCTCCAAGCCCAGTCTTTTTAATCTATAAGCACATATTTTCCATTCTGTCAGGGCAAACCTAACTTTTATAGTCCCAATATTTTTGTCAATACAGTCTTCCTACTGGAAAAGCCCACTACAGCAATGCCGGCAGTGTTCTGCTTTCCTTGCCCATTTTCTTCCCCATTATTTTGTTTGTTTTGAAAAAACAAAGTCTTAAGTTTGTCCTTTAAATAACTGACTAGTTTTAAAAGTATCAGTACTGTTGTTTTGGCTTCCCAAAATCTGCTGTGTTTTACCTCCTGTGAAATCCTTCTAATTTATTTCCTTTACCAGGTGACAGGGAGTTAGCTCAGTTCAATCCTGGGAACAACAACAAAGAAAGCTAATTTATTTCCTTTCCCCTTTTATTCTTTTTCTTTTAACTCATTTCCATCATAAGGTAACTCCCTGCTATTGCATGGAAGCAACATTTTCTTTTCTTTTTTTTAATTTTTTT
>NW_004524873.1:287828-331591 GCF_000260255.1 Octodon degus
TGTGGCCAGCTCAGCCCACCAGGGGGCGGGGCTGGCTGGCATGTGGTGCTGGGGGATCGAACTGTGGTCCCTGATGCTTTGCTAAGCTTGTTCCAAGTAGGTGCTTTAGACCACTGAGCCATCTCTCCAGCCCCCAGCAACATTTTCAAGGAGTGTCCTGGAAACTTTTTTTTTTCCTTGGTTACACTTCTGTCTGTGGTACTCTTTGTTTTCCTTGGTTACACTTCTGTCTGTCTGTGTGGTACTGGAGATCAAACTTGGGACCTTGTGCATGCCAGGCAGGCACTTTAGCCACTGAGCTCTATCCTTGGCCCCATATTTAGGCCTCACTTTGCTTTTCTGTTTTTCTTCTTGTACTCATCCTTAAATGTGGTTCTTTCTTTTCAGACCCTGTTCTCTTGTCAGATCTTCAATTTGATGGTAAGGTGATGTACATCTTTGTTTCTTTTTGCGATCCTGGGGATTGGACTCAGGACCCTGCACTTGTCAGGCAAGCGCTTATTCTACTGAGCCATCTCCCTGGCCCAATTTCTAAGTGCAATTTCTGGTTAACTGCTTTTCTACTTAAGTGGCGTCTTTTTCTTCCTATGGCCCAGTTTTCTGAACGGCTGAACCAACCTTGTATGTGCATCATGACGTCTGCATCTGCTCTGCCCAGTCATTTGCTATTTCTGCTTTGATTCTCAGAAAGCTTTGTTCTCAGAAGACCCCAGGGTCGACTGGTCCCTCTCTGCTGTCTGTTCATGTTTCAGCCTTAGGGTGTATAGGCCTGACCTGAAGGAGTAAGAGCAATGTTGGGGAAAAGGAAGAGATGGAGAGCCTTCTCTTCAGGCTGAAGTATCTGCTTAAGAGGACCAGTCAGTTATCTGCTCAAGAACTCTGACCATGGATAAGACAAATGTGCCTGGAAGACATATACTAAATCACTTTCAAATTTTTAATTTCACAGTGTTTCTGTTTCATTGATGGAAGACAAAGATCGAACTGACAGTTTTGCTTAATCCACCTCTCCGTGCTTCAGTAATTGTGTCAATCCATTCTAGAGTTGAGATTTGGTCTTCTGGGTCTTTATGCATCTTTTTC
Organism: Octodon degus; assembly: GCF_000260255.1. Lineage (NCBI taxonomy): Eukaryota > Metazoa > Chordata > Mammalia > Rodentia > Octodontidae > Octodon > Octodon degus. Next base: position 288,912 of record NW_004524873.1, read on the forward strand.
TGAGAAGGTAAGAGAAACTCACTGGGGACTTCTTCAGGCCCAGTGTCTTCTTTTTTTGAGATAAGTCTCACTATGTAGCTCAGGCAGGCATCGAACTCACTAATGTAGCCCAGGGTGGCCTCAGTCTCGTGGCAATCCTCCTGCCTCAGACATTTGAGTGCTGGGATTACAGGTAAGTGCCACCATGCCCAGCTAGATCCAGTGTCTTTATTTTATTTTTTTTTAGGCACACACAAGGGGCAATGAGGGACACCCCACTTGAGAGCCAAAGCAACCCTGGTGGTCAATGAGTGACAAATGTCGCAGTCAGATCGCTTTCACATTCACCAGCTATTATGTGAAAGGATGAATTCTGGACTGATTTTCTAGTTCTGAATCTATTACTGCCTGGCTGACCTTAGCTAGGCCCTTTAATATCTCTTTGCTTTTAAAATAAGGGGATGTGGCTTGATGACTTGAGAGTTGCCTATAATTTATTGTCCTTTACATTTCAAAAGAAAATATAAATATAGCCTGAGGAAGAACAGAAAACAAATGACCAAGTATATTCTGCTACACAGGGGAGCTTGGATAATTGTACTGCTAGTTTATTGAAAGAAGTAGTTAATGCTTAAATTTTTTTTCTCTTTTTTAATATTTTGTAACTTTTTTGGCCAATTTTGTATCCTTATATCTAGTAATCTGAACATTTATTTATTTATTTATTTATTTAGCGGAACTGGGGATTGAACTTGGGCCCTTGCACTTGCCAGGCAAGTGGTTATTCTACTGAGCCGTCTCCCCGGCCCCTTGAACAATTAATTTGAAGACAATATGCAATATAACAACCATTGCTGAATTCCTATTATTTTGTTTAGGGAAATTCTGTATCATTTCTACTTTTTTTTACCAATTTTTTCTCTTTAAAAAATTAAAAATTAAAAAGTTAAGACAAAAAGTTAAAAAACCTGATCACATAATAGATTAAAAATTCTTTTTCATTTTAAGCCCTAGTTCCTATGTCCAACTGATGTTAACATGCCAGTTAAAATAAACTGGCATGACCATCTGCCCTTTAAGGTAGACAATATATAATATAAATTAATGAATGAATAAAGACACTAGGTTCTTTATGGGAAGAAAATGTTATATTCATTCACAAAATACGATCAGGGTTTCCAAGAACTATTAAATGGCACCAAGTAACCACAATTATCGAGAGTACATATAAGGTGTAATATAGTATGGCTTGAGAAATGGGAGACCTACAAAGGAAGTAGAAACTTTAATTTTTTAGAAGTTAAATGACCCTTTGTCGTACTGAAGAAGGCAGTTTTTTTCTAATGGACTGAGCACTGGATTTGGTGTCAGAAGATCTACGTTCAAATTGAAATCTCCAACTTACTAGCTCTGCAAGAACTGAGAAGCTTATTCACATTATCTGAGTCTTGTTTCTCAGTAAGTAAAATTAGGAACAATTAGGGAACAATTAGGTGCACTTTGCAGAAGTGCAGTGAACACTAAGTGAGACTACAAGGCCACTCTGAGAAAGCCCACTGAGGTCTGACTACAGCAATCAGCAGACAGTAACTAGAGCTAAATACAGCTGACCATAAAGTATTTGAGAGACCATTTTCCTCTCAAGGGTGTGGGGTGGAGAATTTATCTATAAACTATTAATGTTAGTGAAACTAGGGTGCATCTACATGTTATCCAATCTTTTGGCCTTAAATATTTCCTGAAATGGTTAATTTACAGATAAGCTACATTAAACAGATACTGAAACACTGTAATTGAATAAAAAGCTAATTAATCAACAAATGAACATGGGGAATGTCTCTGGGTATCTTGGACTGTAAAGAAGTAGAATTTATTGCCAGGCATGGTGGTTCAAACTTATAATCGCAGCACCTTGGGAGGCTGAGGCAGGAGGACACAAATTCAAACCCAGTCTGGACAACTAAGCAAGATCCTCACTCAAAAAATAAGCTTAGAAGAAGCAGGACACACAGTACAACCCCCAGCACTGGACAAAGATTAAAAAATAAAAATAAAACAGAACTAGAATTTCTCAAAATCATCACGATTATCATAAACAAACTTGGCTTTAAGGATGGGCAACTTCCCTCAAAGGAATTTTGGGAAACCCCATCCTGTGAGAACACATGCACGCCAGATATAGGGATTTCTAGAGACATGAGTCTCATCATCACCCTCGGGGCTGCCTCCTCTCGCAGGAAGGAGAGCCCTACCACCCACCCACCTCATGCTTTTGTTGAGTTGATTCATCTGCGTGGGAAAATACAAAGACCCTCACCCAGGAGCGTGGCCTTAACAACTGCATATTTTTCTTGTAATACACAGATTTAAAATTCAATCCCTAAGCCAAGCCATTTGTATACAAATTTGAAACTGTCAGTGTATTCTGTTTAGAGCTTTCTCTTAACAGCTTCTAGATATGTATAGGCGTTAACCTGGACTAAATTGAAGCTTATCGAGGGAAAATGAGGTACTTTTTTATTGAGGTCTTTGTCGTGTGTATTCATTGATGCCTAAAGATAACTGATCAGGAGTTCAACATTTGTTAGCAATCCATAGTTCACAAAACTAACAAAGCAGTGCCTGTTTGATAGGAATAGTATCTGTACACTCTATCCAAGTGGTAACAATGTAGCAGTGTTAGCTCAATCAGTGATGGGGAGCCTTTTAGAGCTTTCAATGATGGCACCCAGGCCACAGGTTCCCCACCACTGATCTAAAATGAGAAAACTGATCAACTTTGGCTGTTTAGAGAAGGGAAAATAATTTTACAAGTTTTAGAACTGGAAAAATCAAGAGACATCTTAAAATTTTTTTTATTATTTTTTTTATTTTAACATTTATTGAGTGTGTGTGTGTGTGTGTGTGTGTGTGTGTGTGTGGCCAGCTCAGCCCACCAGGGGGCGCAGCTGGCTGGCATGTGGTGCTGGGGGATCGAACCGCGGTCCCTGTGCTTTAGCCAAGCTTGTTCCAAGTAGGTGCTTTAGACCACTGAGCCATCTCTCCAGCCCCTCAAGAGACATCTTATTCCTAAAGAAGACCTCCCAGTATAGTGCAAGGTGCCAAGTTAGGCATTAAGTGAGGACTTAGCAGTTGCATCCTGGAGGCGCCACCTCCCCACCTTCACGGTGGAGATGACCCCATTGTAGAGGAGAGGGGCGAAGTAGCTCCCAGGAATCTCTGAATACAGAGAGGTTTTCATTTCTACATCAATATTACTTTGTCCAGACTTTCCTAATGACTGTCTGTATGAATATACTGAAAGTGCTCGATGCTTTTAAGAAGACTGAGTTAAGGTAAAAATCAAGGTAACACAACTTCACATTTTTTCCAGTCCCATTTATTAGTCAGGGCAGACTAATGCAGAATAAAATCAGGGAAGGCTGGACCACACTGCACAACCAAAGAGGCCATTTCTTTCCCAGTTTTGGTAGGTGTTTCCACACTATTTTATTTTATTTTTGCAAAAGCACAAAACAGTGGATAAATTTTTTGTAAAGCCTCTTAAACTTTTTCTTTTCTTCATTTGCTTTTGCTTCTATGTGAGGTATCAGGGCTTGGATATGTTGGAGGTAGAAATCATGGGCATAAACTTGTTGACTTGATCAGATTATAGGTTTGATTTCCTCTTCAAGTTTAAGGGACACAGAATGTCCACAATGGAAGTGATATAATGCAGATTAAGTTAAAAGCCAGCATTTACTGCACATTTATGATGTGCCTAATACTGTGTCAAACTCTCTATATTTAATTAGACCTAACTGATCAAGTTGATGCCCTATTATCTCTGCCAAACTCAACTCCCAGCAGGGAAGGAGGCCTTCTGGAGTCTGAGGTGGGACCCAAGCTCTTTCTAGCGCAGACAAGGAGGCACGGTGGTGTGAGCTCCCCAGGCCTTCTCACGCCTGCAGCACCTCCATTCCTCATGCAGGGCTCAGAAGCTGCCTGTACCTTAGGTGAACTCAGGAATTCTTGGTATTCATTCCCAACACCTGGGAGTACCAAACTCAAAGGTGAGTGGAGGAAATGCTCTTAACCTCCTCTCTTCCTTCTCTTGGGATTCTCCTTTCTCAGCTAAGAGCAGAAACTCATGGTCCCCAGGGGGTGGCACCCATAGGGCTGACTGGAAAGACACAGCCACTACCTCGGCTGAAGGCCAGCTACAGAGAGCTTTTGCCCTCCCCAAGGTCCTCTGGGGACAAGCATGGCCACACACATGAGGAACAGGGCTGTGGCTCGCAGGCAGGTCTTCACGGTCTTACCACATGGAAAGTTAAAGTATGTGTGTATCTACACACATATGCACATACACACAACACACAACAGTACCTAGGACAATGGGAGGCACGAGGCAGCACTTGATAGATGTTTTCTTCCCCTCCCTTTTTCCAAGTAAGCCTGTGATAAATGGCATTTTGGATGCCAAGAATCAGTTCTTTCATTACAACTGGTGTCACTGACCTCTAGGGATTTATAATACATCAAGTAGGTGATGGGAGACAAACCTGAGGAGGGATGGTTACTCAGCTGCTGAAAAGCCAGAATCAACAGGAAGGTTACCACCTCTGGACCAACTATTGCTACTTCTGGAAATGTTAAAATCTGAAAAGATCCCAGTGATTCCTAATAACAATTTCTTCTTGAATCTATTTAGAATGAAAATGGAGGTTTTATTACATTAGGCTATAGGGTATGGTGACAGTTCACATAGGCTACATTTCAGTTTAAGTGAAGAACTGAGAAGAAAATGACCATTTGCTTTCCACAAACACAATTCCTTTGGGTATTTAGCAAACTTAAGGAAACTGTACCTAATGTTTTGTGTCTACTTCTTAATCAAAACCCTAAATTCACTACAAGAAATCACGACAGAATAGGCAATATCAAGTCATAGCACTGTTAACTATTACTTGTTACTTATATACACATGGAAATATACCAAAATTAATCTCTACTCTGGAAACTAGTAAACAGAACTGTAAATGTGCAGTAACTAGAAATGGTACACCAATAGACCATAAGGCAGCCATGGCTGAGTCTTCTCTGGTAGAGTATCATGTGGTTCAAAGACCAGTGTATGATTTTAAACAATTATTAAGACAAATACTTTGAGGAAGTATTTTGAGGAAGAAACAGGGCTGATTTTAAGACTCCTACAAAATGAATTTGTATTGGGATTTATTTGGGATTAGAAAATGTACACAGGAACATAATGACATAAAGAGATAGCAGTCTTTCCTCAAATATAAAGACACCTAGAAATGACTATTATTTTTAGTATTCTTTGGGCTCTTTTGTCAGTTATTGTTGCATTCAGAGTAGTTATCAGAAAATTCTGCTGTTTAATTTTTTTTTATTTTTAATTTTTTTTAATAAAATAGGGAAACAAGCCTCTTTTTTCCTTCCTTTTATTTATTTATATTTTATTTTATTTTTGCAGAACCGGGGATTGAACTCAGGCCCTTGCACTTGCCAGGGAAGTGTTTATTCTACTGAGCCATCTGCCTGGCCCTTTGTTTTATTTTGAGACAGAGTCTTGCTACGTAGTTCAAGCTGGCCTTGAACTTTCAGTGATCCTTCTGCCTCAGCTTCCCCAATGCTGGGATTATAGGCATATGTCACCACACCTGGCTCTGCTGATGTTTAAACAAGTGGTCAGGTTGAGTTTTACCTGAGTGAAATGGTTTCAAACTGCATTTTGTCATTTATCATTATGCTCTTGTTACCACTACTCCCTTAATGCTGGGTTTGCTTACTTGCTAGACTGCCCAAATCATAGTGCTAACCTTGAAAGGATGACATCTATTGTGGCTCAAAAAGTCATACTTTGATTAAAAATATTTCAAAGCTTTTAATAAACACATTTGGGGCTTTTTTTTTTTTACCCCCTGTAGCTCGTTTTGTTGGACTTTCCAGGGTAAGCCTGAACAGTACTGTTAGTTGTTTTACACATCCAGGGCTATATACTGACAGGAAAACTATGACATGAAGAACAGACTCTAAACAACAGCAACAGCCTCTACAAAATGTTCAAATGAAAAGCGCTCTCACATGGTGCTGAGAACTAAGACGTAGGCACTTCTGCTTCAGAGGTTTTCACATTTGGATCACACGTAGCTTTCCCAAGCCTTTTTCTTTCACTACTAGAACTCTTTTGTTGTACACACAGTCTAGCTCACTGGAAACCTTGTTCTCACAAACATCCTTTTGGTGTATTAATCTTTTCATAAAATCCTCTCCCTCAGCAGATGCTGTGGGACAGTCTCACGCAAGGCTGCTGCTCTGTAGGATCAGGTCATCCACCAGCAGAACAAAGGCGTGTCACATGCGATTCTTCTCTAACATGTCTGCCTCCCTCTTTCTGGTTCTTCATTGAGAATGTAATTCAACGAAGTGTACAGCCTTCGTGACATTCTAAAGCTACTGGGCTACTGGGATTTTTAAACATGATATTTAAACAGTTTTGATTTTTTTTTTTTTCTTCCAGAAAACCTGTGCGAAAAAGGCACTAGATAAAATGAATTTCCTCACTCTTGTGGCTAGCAATTATATATTGTGTTTGCTTCTGTGACTGAGTGAAGGTGACACATATTTGGATAAAAGAGCCAAATTATATAGATTCACCTACTTTGATTTAAAAACAAACTCCAAGTCAGAGGGACAGCAGGCCACGCTGCTGAAGACCAGCAGGTCCCTGGTGTCACATGCGGCCAGCCTCCACCATCCCAGAGCTTTGGGCTGCTGCTGACTCTGGCCTCTGGGTGGCCAGGCAGAAGCCTGGACCCAGGGGGCTCACTGGCAGCAGCTGTGGGAGCCAAGCCTCCTGGAGACCTGAGTAAAAGAGACAAAAGTGAAGTTCTCACAGTTTTCCAGCTTGACCTTCTTGGCTAAGTTTGGGACAATTCCCCGGAGAGACCGCAGTCCCATCCTCTGCTCCTCATACCATACACTGCCCATGTCTGTGGCCTCCTTCCTGGCAGTCAGGTAGAAGGGGGACTTGGCCTCCATCTGGGTGGGTGGCCGGTGGATATACATGTACTTGTAAAGGAGGCAGTATGGGCACTGTTTGTGTCCCCTGGAATGCTCATGGTAGATTTTCCCATGACACACTCTGGTGGAACCGCTCCGACTCTCCCGCTTGACGCTGTCTGTCCGGGCAAAGTAGGGCTGGTTCTGTGGGTCCTTGAGCAGTTCGATGTCCCCATACATCAAATCTGCGTGCTCCTGCAGTGTCCGCATGTTCAGGTATTGGCTGTTGTACTTGACCACAGTGGACAGGAGAGTGATAGGGCTGTCGTCCCCTAGACACCCTGCCTGCCACATCTCCTCCTCGTCAGAAAGAGAGAAGTAGACGATATTTCGAGAACGGGCGCCCGACATCCCCGCCTTGCTCAGCACCCACAGCTTCTCCTTGAGTTTCTTGGTGGAAGAGCTGAAGGTGCTGCTGGTGATAGAGAAGCCCACGCCTGCGTTCTTCAGGATGCGGTCCAAGCCTCGGCGGATGGCATGGAGCGAGGTGGCCAGGAAGTCGGAGCCGTCACTCTTCTTAACGGTGACGTAAAAATTTTCAAGCAGTTCATTCAACTTCACTGCAGGGATCTCAAATGAGACAAACACTGAAGTTATACATCTGAGGACACCTACAAAGCCAGACCCCTCCTCCCTTCTAACCTTTACTGGGCATTCTACGCAGCCAGGACATGGTGTGGCCTGCAGAGGCCTGAGCCCAAAGGGTAACGGTAGAAAGAACAGCAAATGTCAAGCTGGAAAATCTACATTCTCTGTTTGGCTCCTGCTAATCTTTTTAAATCTTTTTTTTTTTTTTTTTAATTTATGTGTATGTGTGGCCAGCTCAGCCCACCGGGGGCGGGGCTGGCTGACATGTGGTGCTGGGGGATTGAACCACAGTCCCTGTGCATTGCTAAGCTTGTTCTAAGTAGGTGCTTTAGACCACTGAGCCATCTCACCAGCCCAAAGAATTTTGTGCAGCATGATTTTTTTTTTTTCCAGAACTGGGGATTGAACTCAGGCCATTGAGCTTGCCAGGAAGCACTTATTCTATTGAGCCATCTCCCCGGCCCCAATCTTTTTAAATCTTAACATTTCAATCTACAAAGTAGGGAATAATACTTGACACCTCAAAGGATTGTAGTAATACTGGAAGCAGTGGACTGTGAAAGGAATTGTAAATGGGAATGACCATACACTCCTGACGACACATGCACAGATGTGTCTACAAATACATTATTATTAGTAGTAGTATTATTCTTTTATTAGGTTTTTGTAACTTCATTATTCTTCTCTCTTCACTTGCAAACCATTTGCCTCCTTCTCCTTTAATAAAATTCAGTAATCCCGTCTGAAAGATTCCTAAACTAAATTTAAGTCTCGGTAGCTCCCGCGCTGATTTCCCGACTCTGCGCTCCCTGGTCCTATGGTCCCTGGGCAAGTACTGTGCAGCACACCACACATACATTTGTGCTGCGAGTAATGCTTCTTGATTTTCCACTTGAATTTATCTGAATAGGCCCTAAAATATCGGTGGCTTAATAAACTATGCGGTATCAATATCATTACTTGTTTAAAAGATCCGAAAAAAATGACTATTATTTGATTTTTTTCTAATCCCATCTGATCTGTATCACACCAAAAAAGTATATGAATATAAATATAAATTTTGCTAAGCAAAATACAGACATCTTTCATTTTGTATATTATCATTTTACATGAAATGTGTGCACATTATTATCATGCAAAGTGGGAACAGCTCTGGTATGCACAAGCTCCCGGTGACGTAGTCTTTCATAAAGAAACACTGCCTGTGTTCCTAGGTTATAGTCAGGGCTATAGCACACTAATCAAATCAAGCGGGGATACTGCAGTGGGAGGGTCATTTAGTCTCACATATTGTAGTGTAACTGACACTGAAGAAAGGTAATATGAACTTAAGTAATACTGAAGAATTGTTTGAAAATATAATTTTAAATTTTTAAAAATTTAAATTAAATTGAGATTGGAAGAAAAAAATCCTCTTACTATAATTAAAACTATTTTAAAGACAAAAATTATAAAAATTATACCTAAATGAAAACATTAAAATCCTTTTGTGAAGTCAGGGACCAAATGCATGCTGAATATCATTGTTCTTACATAGTACTGTTCTGGAGGCACCAGGTAGGACAAGAAAAATAATTTTTATACTCATGCCCTCTCACACACGTGTACACACACAAGCATATACACGAAAGGAAAAAGGCAAACGTTTTCGGATAATCTGATTGTTAGTCTAGGATACTCCAAGGGATTCAGCTGAAAAGCAGCAGTGGACAGCGGTATACAATATAAATGAGCTTTCTTATGTAGCCAACAGTAACCAGTTAAAATAACTTCCCAACAATTACACTCAAATTCAGCAAGATTTGGAGGTTTCTAATTGTCACTCAAAGCTCCCTCCTGGCAGGCGATGACTTCGCTTCACACTGGCTGTGACTCCTCTGGCTTCAAGAGAGACTCCGCCTGGACAAGAGGCGTATCCGGCCGAGTAGCCTCCATGGCCGTGAGGACACCCATGTCTCCTCTCTGCTTCTCTGTGAAGACGGGGCTACTTCATACAGCTGAAGTCATGGCCAACTACTTCTCTTCAATGTTTGCATCTTCAAGTTTCATGTATTAGTAAGAGATCAACTCTCATTTCCAGTAAGAAAAAAAATCAGGAGAGGTCTGATTAGCCCATTGCTACCTCACCTGAAAGTGGCCCATCATACTTAAATGTGATGGCTTTGGAAACAAGCATGGGGACTGCAGGACAGAAAGAGTTCCTAAATAACTGGTTCTAAGAAAACTTTTATTTTTTACTTTACTGCTTCAAACAAAAATCATGAAACAGGGTTGGCAAGACAGCTCAGCAGTTTAAAGTGCCTGCTTAGGCAAGCTTAGGCAGGACTGCAGTTTGGCCCCTGGCACCACATGCTGTGCCAGCCCTGACCCCAAGGTGGGCTAGCTGGCCACAAAAAAAAAAGAAAAAAATTAAAATAAAAAATCATGAAACAAAGGTGAGCTGTGTTGAAGAATTGAAAAACTTAGTATTTTAAAAATGACAATAAATCCTAAACTACCTATAGATTTACACTTATCCCTATAAAAATCCCAGTTGCATGGAAGCTAATCCTAAAACTTTATATGGCAATGTTGAAGTGACTAAACATAGCTAGAACATCTTTAAAAAGAACAAAGTTGGAAAACTCACCCTTCTTATTTTGAAAACTTACTACAAAACTATAGATATCAAGACTGTATTTCCTGGCACCATACATATAGGTAAGAATCCAGAAACCCTCAGGTAAAAAGATAACTGATTTCAGTAAGGGGGCAAAATAACTTCAGAGGGAAATAATCTTTTTTGGGGAGGGAAATAATCTTTTCAACAAATGGTGCTAGTAGGAGAATTCAGGATTCTATACCAATGGCTGAAGTTGGACTTTTACCTCACACACAAATTAACTAAAAAGGATCCAAGATCTAATGTGAGAGTTAAAGCTCTAAATTTTTAGAGGAAGAAAAAGGGTAGTTGGGCATGGTGGCACATGCCTGCAATCCCAGCACACAGGAGGCTGAGTCAGGGGGAATCTCTGTGAATTCAAGGTCAGCCTGGGCTACATAAGCAAGTTCAAGGCAACCTGCACTACACAGTGAGACCCTGTCTCAAAATAAAATAAAATAAAATAAAATAAAATAAAATAAAATAAAAAAATAAAATAAAATAAAATAAAATAAATAAAATAAAAAAATAAAAAAATAAAATAAAATAAAATAAAATAAAATAGAACAGAATAGTAAATCTTCATGACCTTAGATTAGAAAATGATTTCTTAGACTATTGCTTAGGTACAAGTAATGCGAGAACAAAAATACACTGAAATTCTTTAAAATTAAAAACTTTTCTTCAGAAAGCAGCACCGAGAAAGTAAAAAGACAATACAGAATGGGAGGAAATATTTACAAATCGCATAGCTCATATGGGACTTGTATTTAAGATATATAAAGAACTATGACAACAGCAAGAAGATCATGCATTTTAAATAACCTGAGTAGACCCTTCTCCAAAGAAGATACATGAATAGCCAATAAGCACATGAAAAGATGCTCAGCCTCATTAGGTATCAAGGAATGCAAAGCAGAGTCATAAGGGATTCTTGCTCACTTCCAAGACGATGGCTAGAATTAAAACAACAACAATGATAATAACCAGTATTAGTGAGGGTGTAAGGAAACTAGAACTCTCATGTATTTCTGATACAAATAGAAAATGATGCAGATGCTTAGGAAATAGATGGGCAGCTCCCCAAAAGTTAAACATGAAAGTACCACATGGCCAACCATTCCTAGTTACATGCCCAAGAAGATGGACAACATGTCCTTACAAAGATCTGAACACACATATTCACTGCAGCTTTAGTTTTAATAAATAGCTCAAATATAAAAACAACAATCAACAGATAAATGGATAAACAAAATGTGGCACATCCATAGAATGGAATAGCCTTCAGTCAGCAATAAAAAGAACAGGTTACTAATCCATGCTGAATCATGGATGAACTTTGAAAATGTTATGGTAAGTAAAATAAGTCAGATACAAAAGGACAAGTCATAGAGAGAGGACACAATTGATGATTCCACTGTGAGAATAGGTATGTTCATAGCAGCAGAATGTGGAATAGATTGCAAGGGCCTGAGGTGAGGCCGAAATGGAAAGCTATTGTTTAATGGGAACAGTTTCTACCTGGAATGATGAAAGAATTCTGGGAATGAATAGTAGTGATTTTTTTTTATTCATTAGCAATTTTATTTGTTTTCTCTGACCAAGAATCTTTTTTTTTTTTTTTTCTAGTAGTGATTGTTTTGCAGCACTGAAAGCAATGAATGCCACCAAACTGTACACTTAAAATGGTAAATGTTAGGTATATTTTACCATAACCATAAAAAACTCAAATAAATCAATAAAAAGTAACTTTCATTCTAACAATTAAAATAATTATTATATCCATTAATAATTCTAAAATCTAACTTTCACATTGATTCCCAATACCAAGTTTCCGTTACCACCACGTTAACCTTCTTTAGGTCAAAGGGTTCTGTCTTCTGGACTCTGAAATTGTTAGGAAGACAGGTACCTACTACCAAAAACCTGTATTTTTCTTTGCAGGAATTTATGAAAAGAGCCTCAGTTCTCCACACCTCCATAATTTGGGTAATTTCTACATTTCCTTTCCTTTTCTTTTCTTTTTTTTTCTTTTTTTTTTTTTTTGTATTTTATGGAAGGGTTTGCAGGATGTTCAGGGTCTCACTACTAGATCGGACTTGTATTGGTCCACCTATTTACAGCCTACCAAGAGCTGGGATCATGGGTGTACCTTGCCCAGTCTCAATTGCCGTCTCAATGCGCCCCAGGGGCAGGGCCAGCACAGCAAGCCCGGGGATAGAACTGCCGGCCCTTATGCCTGGGTAACTTCTACATTTCAGAAGATAAAACTGTCCTGGGCCAGGAAGATGGCTCAGTAGAATAAGCGCTTCCCTGGCAAGAACAGGGTCTGAGTTCAATCCCCAGTGCCGCAAACAAAACAAAACAAAACAAAAAAGTCTCAACTTGCCCATAGATTCTGACTTATCCTTAATCCTAATACTTCTTAGTTGACTTCTGTGTTATCTAGAGAAATGAGTGAAGAAAAAAGCCCAATCTGCCGTAATTCACTCCTACGGGTCACTCCGATTACATATTTCTTAAGAAAGAAGCCAATGTCATAGAAAATTAGCCAATATTTAGTGGACTGTGGCATCAGGTGGCCATGACCATGATTTGGCACCTGGTAACTTTCAAATTTACTTGTCTCTTTAAACTTTTTTTTTGGTCATTGTTATATACAAAGAAGCAGAGTTTATAATTCATGGTGAATCCTGACATAGCAAATCAATTTAAGAGTGGTTAAAGAAGTGAAATAGTTGTCTGAAAACTTTTTATAACAGACTGAAGTCCTTAGAAACCTAGAGAAACAATCAACTAAAAGTAATTCCGAGAAAACTAAAAAGGCAGCCAACAGGGACTAGAGAACTGTTTCTTGTGTATGAACAATAAAAAGTTTGTGGCTGACATTTGTCCTGGAATTGCTTTTGCTGTGATTTTACTTTGAAACTTGTGGTAGTCTGCGGCAGTTAAGAAAAATGTTCCATCCTAAGTCAGTTTGGTGTTCCAAACCTAAAGTTAACTCATTGATTTAGTCCACATTTATTAACTGAGAAGGTGCCAATTCAGGTCTATTTCAGGTCTTCTGATTTGGGTTGAAGATGTAGCCATACATGAGATGTTTTCAGTATGTTCTAGAGGCAGATATGTAAACAGGAACATTTCAACATGGAAAGCACTTTGGCATGGCAAACACCAGGACAAAAGTTTAAATTAAGCACCATGGGATCCCTCAGGTGTAATTTTGTTTGAGGGAGCCAAATGTGAGCTTATTCTGGAAGTATTATTATTATTATTCTTGTGTGTGGTGTAGGGTATTGAACCCAGGGCCTTGTGCATGCAGGGCAAGAGCTCTCCCACTGAGGTACATCTCCAGTCCCTGTATAAAAATTTTTTAAGAGAGGATAAAGCATTCTCAGGGCCAGTGCGATAGCTCAGCAGTCTAAAGCACCCACTTAGGCAAGCTTAAGCAAGCACACAGGGGCTGCAATTTGATCCCTGCGGTGCTGCATCAGCCCACGGCCACCAAAAAAAAAAAAAAAAAAAGAAAGAAAGAAAAGAAAAGATAGCTGGGCACAGGGGCCAGGGTTAGAGCCCCGGTTTGCTGTGCGGCCCCATCATCAGAGCATGCTGAGGCAGCGATTGAGACTGGGCATAGTGGTGTGCGCCTGTAATCCCAGAGCTTTGGAGGCTGAAAACAGGAGGACCACTACAAGTCCAATCTGTGTAGTGAGCCCTTGTAGACCCTGTACTAAATACATTAAAAAAAGATTAAAAGAAGCATTCTTGGAAGAGAAAGTAGTATGTAGCAAAGACTCAGAATCAAGGTTATGGTGGCTTCTAGGAATGGTAAGAAGTTTAATAAGGCTGGTGAAATAGTCGAAAGAGTACAAAGCGAACACATGATCAGCCTAGAGAAAAAGGGTGTGTTCCAGTAACTATGGGTGCATTATACACCATCCCGTTTAGTGGCTTAAAGGTAAGCCACTGGAGACTGAACCCAGGACCTTCACAGTGAGCAACAATACCTGTAACCCTTTTAGCATTTTCTGTTTTTCATTTTAAGAGACAGTCTCGTTAAGTTGTTAAACTGCATAGCCTGAGTTTTAATTTTCCAATCCAATCCTGTTTCAGCATCCTAGAGTGCTGGGATTATAGTTGTGTGCTATCTTGCCTGGCAAGCCAAGACATATAATTTTGCTCATGATGGGATGAATTAATATTCTGGGCCCAGCTCAGCTGAGTACTTCCTGAGCTAGGCCCAATTTCCCAGTTGGGGTATGCATGGTACAGTCATTTGGGTTTTCTGCGGGAGTCAGCTTGTCCACATATTCCTCAGGTTTAACTGGGTTTTCTTATATGGTAACACCATGTATGAAGACCAGTAAGAACCTAAAGATCAAAGCAGAATCCTTCAAGGCTTGGCTTTAGAATCCAGGCTTGTCACTTCTGTTGTATCCCATTGACTAAAATAAGTCACACGGGCAGCTCAGATTTTAGGAGAAAACTGATTCCACTCTTGGTGGGAAAAGTGGCAAAGTCACACATATGTGTAGGGGGAGGGGAATTATAGGTATCTTTGCAAACACCATAAGGTAAAAATGGGTTCTGAGGACTGGGATACACAGTCATTAATTTGGGTTTTATCCTAAGGGCAACAGGAAGCTATCAGAGGTTTGTTTTTTATATCTTTCTAGGAACTTGTCCATTTAATTTATATTACATAAATTATTGGGATACAGTTTTTTACAGTATTCCATAAGAATTCTTTTTAAGGGCTGGGGAGATGGCTCAGCAGAATAAGTGCTTCCCTGGCAAACTCAAGGGTCTGAGTTCAATCCCCAGTTTCACATAACACACACACACACACACACACACACACAAAGAAAAAAAAAAAAAAGAAAATCCTTTTTAAAAAATTTACCTGTCTGTGTCTATAAGGTTATTAGGAATATTCCCAATTTATTTCTGGTTTTCATATTTTAGATTCTTCTCCATTCTGTAAATTTTAACTCCTCCCTGTCATACTCTTTTTTTAGTACCAGGGATCAAACTCAGGACCTTGCACTTGCCAGTCAAGCACTTATTCTACTGAGCTGTCTCCCCAGACCCCATAATCTTGCTATATATCTGTGGTACAATCTACGTACTTTTTTCAGAACTTTTTTATAACTTACTAGTTTTATTTTCATCTAAATCTAAACTTGTTTTTTAACTCAAAACACTTTTTTATTTCAATAGTTTATTTTAAAAAAAAATTTATTTATTTGTGTGTGTGTGTGTGTGTGTGTGTGGCCAGCTCAGCCCACCGGGGGCGGGGCTGGCTGGCATGTGGTGCTGGGGGATTGAACCACAGTCCCTGTGCTTTGCTAAGCTTGTTCTAAGTAGGTGCTTTAGACCACTGAGCCATCTCATCAGCCCTCAATAGTTTATTTTTAATTTCTTGATTCATATTGGTTTTATAGTTCTATCCTTGTTTCATAGACACTGATTTTAGACTTTTATCCAATTTCTGCCTCCCACAAAATCTGTCAAATTATGATTTAATTTTCATTTATTTCAAGTTCAAGAATTTTTAACATTTCTTCTTGATCTGTGGCTTATTTGCTAATGTAATGACTTCCAAGTATTGCAAACTTTCTAGTTAGCTATCTGTAATTAATGTATATATATGATTGAAATCATCTTAAATGGAGACTTCTATCATTATTACACTTCCCTCTTTATTCTTGTTACGATTTCTCCTTAACAAGAGTATCTACTTTGATATTAACAGACACTCCATGTTTCTTGTGACTAACACTTTTGGACCATATCTTTTCCCCATCCATTTACTTTTAATTTTTCTCAGTCTTTCAAGTCGGACATGGATGGCAAAGTTGACTCTTGCTTTCTTTTGGTGGGGGGAAGATAATCTCTTTCTTTGAATTATAACATTTAGAACATTTCTATGTAATATAATTATCAAGATGGCAGAGTTTAAATCTATCATGTTGCTATGTGTTTTCTATTTGTTCTATCAATTCTTTGTTCTTTTTTTCCCTTTTCCTTTACCCCAAATATGTTTTAAAATTTCATTTACTTTCATATTAGTATTGTCAGCTCTGTCTTATATTTTTAGTGTTGTTCTAAGATTTGCAATATATGTCTATATATCATATGTACCACTAAATAATATACTACCTCACATGTATTTCTTATTTTATTTATTTTTGGCAGAATCAGGGATTGAACTCAGGCCCGTGCGCTTGCCAGGGAAACACTTACTTCACTGAGCCATCTCCCTGGCCTACCTCACATGTATTGTTGGAACTACACCACCACATTTTCATCTTTCCACCTATCCTCTAACTGTATTTTTCTCCATATATTACATAAAAGCCTTGTAATACATGGTTATTATATTTGTTTTCAACAGTCAATTATATTTTTGGAAATTAAAAATTCAATTTCAAGACTTTTTTTTTTTTTTTTTAAAAATCCAAGTTTTCATCTGACATAATTTTGCTTCTGCCTAAAGAGCTTCCTTTAACATTTAGTGTTATATAGGTTTTTGGGTGAAAGATTCACTCAGGCTTGTTATTTTCAGAACAAGTCTTCATTTCACTTTCGTTTTTATTTACTCTTGAGTATAAAATTTTAGGTTGAAGTTTTCTCTTTCACCTCTTTAAAGATGTTGCCCCACTGTCTTACATAGTTTCTAGTGGAAAAGTTTGTTTTCTATTCCTGCATCAATTTAATATTTTTATTATTCCATTTTATCTTTGTTGTTTTTGTCAATGATCTTAAAAGAAAATTAAGTTTAAAAAACTTACATATACTTAATTGTGTAGCTGTATTTCTTTCTTTCTTTTTCTTTTCTTTTTTTTTTTTTTTGTGGAACCGGGGATTGAACTCAGATCCTGCGTTTGCCAGTCAAGCGCTTATCCTACTAAGCCATCTCCCTGGCCCCTGTGTAGCTGTATTTCCAAGGGTCTTTCCTTTGTTATCCACATAATACCACACAGTACTGTTTTCCTTCTGGCTAGAGAACATCATTTAACAAATCTCAGAGTGTGGATCCCCTGATGATGAATTCTTTCATTTTTGAATATTGAAAAGTCTTTTATTATTTCATATTCGCTTTTGAAAGACATTTTCATTGGGGATAGTGAAAGTGGTTTTCTTTCATAATTAAAAGGAGTTGCTCAATTATCTTTGCATCTGCTTTGTTCCTAATGAGAAATCTGTTTTTGGCTTTTCAGTTTTTCTTTTAAGTTTACCTGCTTTTAAGCTTTCTATTTGCAACTGGTTCAGTGATTTGGTTATAGTACACTCATTTATAGTATTCTTCTTGTGTGGGTTTCAGTGAACTTCTAGAATCTATGGGTATTTCAGTTTTTATTAAATTTGGTGGAATTAGGGCTATTATCCTTCAAATATCTCTTCTTGCTCCTCTTTCTCCTTTGCTTCAAGGATTCTAACTACTACCTATTAGTCCACTGGAAACATCACAGTCCCTATTAATGGTTGGATCACTTTTAAACAATTTTCTTTTTGTATTCTATTCTGCAGTGTATATCCAAGTTCACAATCTTCTCTAATACATAATATACCTAAGTTGTTATTTGTTTTTTGCAGCACCAGGGATTGAACTCAGGACCCTGTGCTTGTCAGGCAAGTGCTTGGGGGCACGCCTATAATCGCAATGCTGGGGAGTTTGAAAATAGGAGGATTACTATGAGTCCGAGCTATGTATTGAGACTCCATACCAAATATGTTAAAAAAAAAAAGGAGTAAAGATATATGTTCTTGTTCATTGAATGTCTGATAAATTTTGTTTATAGATGACATATATTATGAATTTTATTTTGTGTTTTAATATTTCTGTATTCCTAAGCTTTGTTCTGGAATACAGTTAATTATTAAAATTAATTATTAAAAACCATTTAACTCTTTGGGTCTTGCTTTTAGGATCTGTTGGGGGGCAATTGAGCTGTGCTCATCTACAGCTAAGTATTTCCCACACCTCTATGGCATAAAACCCAGGAGTCCAGCCCATGAATTTTTGGTTTAGTTTGGTGGTAGTAATACTGGTAGCAGACCCAGGGTCTCTGAACTGAGCTGTATCCCCTTCTCTTCATTAAATTTTTGAGTATAGACTCACTAAGTCACTAAGTTGCCTGGGCTTGCTTGAATTTGTGATTGTCCTGCATTACTCAGCCAAAGTACCTGGTAGGCTAATCCCTGGAAACTTGAGGGTTCTTCTCAGTCTGGTTGGTGGGCCATATGGTCTCCAATTCTGTGTCAGTGCCACCTATTATTAACTCTAATCCTTTCAAGCTTTTTTTTTTTCCCCCTTTCTTTTTTTCTTTTGCCAGCCCCCAATGACTTCTTCACAAGCAGATACAGACAGTACTTGGCCAAACATTGAAGGAGCCCACCTTTAGGTCCCATAGGCTCTCTCTTGGCACTCCGCCTTTGGACACTGTGTCAAGACAACTCTAGCCACCTCTCTGGCTCTCTGGACTCATCTTTGTTTGCTCAGTTAAGCAAGTCTGCAGGGCATTGTCTGAATTCTTCCTCCATGCCCCACAGACCTGTTAACTCTTTGAAGTCCGCAAACTGAATACTCTGAGGTATTACCCTGCTTTTTACTGTCCCGCATGGATCACTGTCCTTGGCCTTCTATCTATGCATGAAGGCAATTTTGACCCTCCCAACTGGCTGGAAGTGTCTCAATTGATATTTCTCCCAGATCAGGGTTACGTCTATCCATGTCCAGTAACATATAATTGGGTGCTAGAAATTAGGGAGTTTACATTGCTGAATTCTGGATTTTGTTATAGTTTTCTTTCAGTGAACTGAAATCTAGAATGTATTAATAGTCTCAGTTTCCCAAGCTCTGATTTAGGTTTCCTTTCAACTCATAAAGATCACTCAGTCAACCTCTCCCTCTCCACTGCAGCTCAGAAATTACCTCAGGGCACACCCTCAGAGATGACCCTTTTCTCATTTGTTTCCTCTGTTTTAGGGATCACATTTTGTGTTCCATTTGCAGTGAGTTGTTTCATATATTGTGTTGTGTTTTCTGGTTGTCAAAGGAGGCTACTTTTGAATGCTTTTCTCTCATGGCCAAAAACAGAAATTTCAATTTATTTTTAAATCTGCTGGATTATGTTGCTGGATATGTTGTTTTTATGGTTTTTATTTTTATTTTATTTTTTTTGCGGAACCGGGGATTGAACTCAGATCCTTGCGTTTGCCAGTCAAGTGCTTATCCTACTGAGCCATCTCCCTGGCCCCTATGGCTTTTATTTTTTATAAAATTTCACATATAAATTTCATAATGCTTCATACAAGTTTAGTCTATAACTCTCTTTAAGTTCTTGGTGTATAAATCTGTTGTTTCTTGTTTTTATACATCATCATTTAGATTGATTTATTTCCTGAATGACTACTGATGTTTAAAAGCATGTACTTTTATCTGTGAGGGATCGGAGTTCCTACATTTTGGATGTCTTCTCTGCGTGGTTAGCATAGGACTGTGTTAGAAGCTAGGGGAAGCTCATGAATAGTCACAGCAACTGACCTGGAACTCTGGGAGCCTTTCACATCCTCTGTTCATCCTCCTGTCCTACCTCTACTTAACACTGTCATCCACATGCAACTTCAGAAGAGCCCTCGCTTCTGTGTTCACCGCTCCAGCTCCGTTCTCTCGTCCTTCCTTCCCTCTCCCTCTCCTGTCCCCATGACTCCTCCTGAGGATGTTGCCCTTTTGCAGATCAAACAGAAAGGCCCCACATTATCTAGTGAACTATGATTTCAGTAGAAACTGGGCTTTTCTATTTCAATGTGTTCATTTCCAACCTTTCCTTGGGCTTCAGCTATCATCTCTATTGGGAAGAGCTTGAAATCTACACTTCTATATTTCTGTTTTTCATCCTGCTTTTAATCTCACAATTGCAACCTGTCCCTCTGGTCATCTGACTTACGACTCAATACAGCCAAGTCAAAATACAGTTAGTTCTATTCTTTCTCCACATCTGTAAGATTCTTTTCTTATCATTCACAAAACTCAAAATACTTTGAAATGGAAGAGATCTTAAAGGTTCTGTTTTTTTTATTTTTAGGGAAGGGTTTACAGGGTGTTCAGGGTCTCACTACTAGATCAGACTTGTAGTGATTCTCCTGTTTACAGCCTCCCAAGTGCTGGGATCAATCACAGGTGCATGCCACCACACTCAGTCTCAACTGCTGTCTCAGTGTGTCCTGGTGGTGGGGCTGGCACGGCAGGCCGGGGGATAGAACCCCCAGCCCTTGCACCTGCTTGCAGGCACTTTAATCCCCTAAGCTATTTGGCCGGCCCAAGGTTCATCTTAAAAAAGAAGAAACAGTGGACCAAGGACACTAAGTTGCTCATTACTTACAATTAATTTTTCTGAAAATATTACTGCCAATATGTTCTTTCCTTCTCAAAAGACTTTAATGGTTTCTTCTTTGCCTAACCCTAAGATACTTGCAGCTTTTACGATCAGATCTTACAATTCTTTAAAATAAAGTCTCTCCTTACCCAGAAGAGTAACTTCAGTAATTGTCAATGTATACAGGAATTCTAGTTTGGTAATTAAGGGTTTTCAAAATCTGGTTTATACTCTACCACATGCATATATGAAACCTATTTTATAAAAAAAAATTATTTTATTTTATTTCATTTATTTTATTATTATTTTTTAAAAATGTATTTAGTACTGGGTCTACAGGGTCTCACTATACAGATCAGACTCATAGTGATTCTCCTGTTTTCAGCCTCCCAAGTGCTGGGATAACAAGCATGTGTCACCATGCTCAATCTCAATCAAATCTCAGTGTGCTCTGGGGGTAGGTCCTGCATGGCATGCCAGGGATCAAACCCCGGTCACTGCTCCTGCCTGAGCAGGCACTTTAGTCCACTGAGCTATCTGGCCAGCCCTTGCAACCTGCTTTAATAAGCATTTCTGTCATCCCAAAATTTACTCTTCATCTCATCATTCAATCTTTTTTTTTAAATTTTATTTATTTGTGTGTGTGTGTGTGTGTGTGTCCAGCTCAGCCCACCAGGGGGTGGCCCTGACTGGCATGTGGTGCTGGGGGATTGAGCGGTGGTCCCTTTGCTTTGCTAAGCTTGTTCTAAGTAGGTGCTTTAGACCACTGAGCCATCTCACCAGCCCTCATCATTCAATCTTGAAAACGTCTGTCCTCCAATTCTATTGAACAGCTCTCAAAACACAGTTTAAATGTCAATTCCCTCTCCAGTTTCATCAAACTGAAATTAATTTATTCATCTGGATTTTACAGCAATTTCTGATTTATAAAATCATAAAATACTTACTAAATTCTGCTTTGGACAATGTGGGTGTTTTTCTTTCTATTTTATATCCTTTCCAAGTTTCCCCAGGCAGAGAGCAACTGTTCTGTTCCCTGCAATATCTATAGCACAGCGCCTGGCACTTGGAAGCTCAGTGAAGTTGGCCAAAAGAAGTAGTAAACTGGAGAGTCCCTTACCTTGGTGATGTCCGTGTGATCCTTGAGCCCGTTGGTCATGCACCAGTAGCGCCACACGTTCAGTGCATACCGCGTGGCTTTAGTGGTATTTGGGCTTACTGCACTGGTGCACAGATCACTCAAGTCATCATTAATATTAAACACAGGAAATTTGTTCAGCTTAGTAGAGTAAGCTAGAAACAAAAACAATAGAAGCATTAAAATAATTTGCCATTCCCTTCTTTAGAGAATTACATCTTGGGATAAAACAATGGAAAACTAAAATATAACACTTTACAAAGTGCAATGTCTAGCAAGTAAACATATTTTAGGATAAATAAAGGTGACAATGGAATCAATATAGTAAGCATGCTTAAATTGTGGATTTGTGTGCTAATGCAAGCATTTCAATAGTAGGAAAATGGTGAAAAACTTGCTTGCTAGTAATGAAAGGATTCTGTATTAAATTTGCTATTATCATACCTAGTTCTAATGCTTACTATATTTCATGAGGTTTCACATAATTTGACTAATATGCAGGCATGCAATTTTTATACCTGTTTACAGGTAAGGAAACAGCCTCATACATTTAAGAAACTTCATACATTCATTCATCGATAAACACCAAGATATCCTCATTGTGACAGGCACTTGCCTGGGTCATGGACCCAGGATTTGGACCTAGGTCTGTCTCCATGCTCTGGCCACTCTAACTAAAGAATCAGATACTAGGGATAAAATTCTCACAGAAGAATATAATTCACTACTAGACAAATTGCACTTATGAAAAATATCCTGGTCTCCCAAGTATACTTGGATTAACCTTTAGTAAAGATAACTAAGTGATCTGATGACCATGATAGTTTCAAACAGGTTGAGTAAGTTTAATCATAATATTAAATATTAAATAATCTTAGGGGACCTGCTGGTTAGCTCAGTTGTTTAAGCGCCTGCTCATGCAAACACAGTCAGGTGCAGGATACCATGGTTCGATCCCCACCTCCAACTGCCTTAGCAGACTCGCCCTTAAGGCAGCTTGAGCCAGAAAAAAAAAAAAAAAAAAAAAAATCCTTCTAAAAATTAAATAATCTTAAATAATTTCATTTTCTTTCATTTTTATCATAAGACAGTACATTGAAAATTAAACCAAAATTCTAATCCACAGTGAAATACAAAGAATGGTTATATGCTTCAATAATGGGAAAGAAACTGTGATAATGACTGAATACGGTTCCTTCATGACTATTTTTTAAAATTAAATTATATTTGCTTAACTACTTTGAAGGATTCTTTTTTCTAGTGATGCTGGGGATCAAACCTCATGCATACTAGGCAAGCATAAGCAAGCACCCTACCTCTCTACCCTACCCAATAAACTAATATATCTTCGTGCTGTGCTATTGGGGAAATTTTTGATACTTAATGGACGGAGAAGCAGAAGAACGTATACATGAACATAGGAAACAGGAAGGATTACAAAAGTGTTTGAGATTTGTTTTTTCCTACTACAGGACAGAGACCAATCTCAAAGTCCACATCACGAAGAGCAGGTGTGGACACAGGAATGGACTCTGAGACATGGTAGTGTAGGCTAAGGACCACCAGATAGGAGCTGAGATCTTCTCTACGCAGTTACCACTGGCAGCACTTAGTTAGCAAATGTCTCTGTGTAAAATGAGGGGAACTCCTCAGGATCACAGAGGAAAGCGGGCACTGCTACATGGAACTGGACAGCTCCAGCGAACACAGAGAAGGGAAAGGCCGAGTAGCTGAAAGGAGTAAGGACATCTCTACATTCACACTCTGTCTCAGGCAATACTTTTCCTGCACCTACACTGAGAGAGACTCCAGCTTCTCAGCTGGCTTCCAGTGCTGTCACTGAAATGAAGCCTACTTGTGGGCACTTCTTCACTTGCAAAATCCTGTACTCAGCTAATCCCTGCAGAAGCTGGCTCTGCCCAAGTACCAAACGGAAAACCTTAACAGTACTCAAGGAAATGTCTATCGTCTACCAATAACTATCAATTTGCACCTCAATTTTAAAATGTGAGCACACAAATAAATATTATCTGGCAACTGGAGGAAACCAACAGCATGAAAGTCAGCAATTAAGACAAGTAAAACAATTCCATGTTCCTGATCATGTCCCCGAAGTTATTCAGAAAACCACTTAAAATCTTAAAACATCACAGTTCTGTCGTGATTTGAGAGGCTAATACCTCCTTAAAACACGAACAGCCATCACTATAAAATGAGAAACAGGAAGTAAGGTACTAGAAATTTAAAATATGCACATATAATATTATACATAAATATATAAGTATAGCATACACTTATACATGATAAAAATACCTTGTTTCTGGAGAAAGAAAAAAAATTCATGGGACTAGAAAATATTTCAAACTGAATGATGACAACACAACTCGTCAAAATTGTGGGGTGGAGTTATTCCATGCTTAAAGAGAAAATTAGGGGGCTGGTGAGATGGCTCAGTGGTCTAAAACACCTACTTAGGGGCTGGTGAGATGGCTCAGTGGTCTAAAGCACCTACTTAGAACAAGCTAAGCTAAGCAAAACACAGGGACCGCGGTTCAATCCCCCAGCACCACATGCCAGCCAGCCCCACCCCCTGGTGGGCTGAGCTGGCCACACACACACAAACACACACAAAATAAATAAATAAATAAATAATTTTTTTTTAAAAAGTGAAAATTATAGCACAAATGACACAGATTTGAAAAGAAATGTTGAATATCAACTCCACCAAGAAACTATAAAAAGAACAAACATACTCAGAAAGTAGTGGAAAGGAAACTATAAAAACAGAGAAAGCAACAATACAGAAAGGAAATTTACAATAAAGGTTCCATGTGTGGTGGCACAAGCCTGTAGTCCCAGCTATTCAGGAGGCTGGAGTGGGAGGGTAAGTTGAGCCCATGAGTTTTGAGACCAGGGTAGGTAACACAGCGAGACTGCCTCAAAAAACAAAAACCAAGCCAAATCAACTGAACACCCACAAAATCACATTGAGATTAATTTGATACAACTAACATAAACTTCTTAGCAAGAAAAAAAGAAAAGAAAGAAAGAACACATCAAAGAGGGCCAGTGAGATACATCAGCAGACTAAGCACCTGCTTAAGAAAGTGTTTATAGGAGGCCGGCCAAATAGCTCAGCGGATTAAAGAGCCTGCAATCAGGTTCAGGGGCTGGAGGTTCAATCCTCTGGCCTGCTGCTCTGCCCCTGCCCCAGGGTGTATTGAGCTGGCCACTGAGACTGGCGTGGTGGCACACACATGTAATCCCAGTGCTAGGGAGGCTGAAAACAGAGCTGCGTAATGAAATCCTATACCAAATACATTTAAAAAAAGAAGAAGGAGAAGGAGAAGGAGAAGGAGAAGGAGAAGGAGAAGAAGAAGAAATTACACACCAGAAAATAAAGGGGCTATATACTACAGATGGTAAAAAGATAGTAAAACATGTTATGGACAACTTGATAGCTATAAATTTGAAAATAACTGGCAAATACCTAGAAAAGTCACAACTTATCAGAGAAAGAAGTATGAAGTTTGAATAGACTTTTATCCATTAAATAAATTGAATCTATAATAAACTATCCACATAGAAAACTTCAGATTCAGGAGGATTTCACCAGTAAATTATTCTAAGATTAAAGAGCAACTAATATATAAAACTCCACAAGTAAATAGATAAGAGATACTAGCCAACTCCATTTATAAAATAGCACAATTTTTCTATAAAAATACAGTATAAAAACAACAAAATAAAATTAGAGGCTAACTCAGCTTATAAGTACAGACACAAAAGTTTTTAAAACAGTAGAGAATATGGAGTCTATACCTCACACCATAGCCAAAAACATCAGAAACAACAAAACAATCCCAAATGGATCATGAACTAAATGTGAGGAGAAAAACATAAAGCTTCTAAAAGAGTATTGAGAGACAAGTATTATGACTTTGGATTATCCAAGTATTTTAAAACAAGACATCAAAATTATTACCCAAAAGTAAAAGACTGACAAATTGGATCCCTTGAAAATTAAAAGCAGACAATTACCAAAATGTGTCAGAGAGGAAAAAAGTCATATAATGGGAAGATATTTGCAGTGAATCTATTTTACAAATCAATTGAAAGCAAATAGTTCAATTAAAATTGATATAACTTGTATAAGCCCATATAAAGTATTCATATTTCAGAAAACATACATTAAATATACTCATCAAAATGTCTTAAAACAAAATATGCACATACTAAGGTGTACCATTTTACTCAGCTGGCACAAGTGCCAGTTTAATTAGTCACATACAACCACCTTGGAAACTAGAATTATCTACTAAGTTGAATTTATCTATGACCTAGTGACCCTACACCCAAATACATACTCAACAGAAGCATGTCCATATGTGTACCAAAAGGCATACATGTGTTCAGAAAAGCATAATTTGTAATACCCCCAAGTGGAAGATTATCTGATTTCCATAAACAATTAAATGCACATAGAATTGTAAAGCATTTGTGTAGTGAATTGTTACACAACAATGACAAAAAATGGACTAGAATGAGCTATATGACCAAACTAGCCAAATCCCACAAACCTGTTAATAATCAAAAGAACCCAGAAAACAAAGAATATCTTGAAAGGGTCTGTGATGTGATTTTGAACTCATAAAATGACTCTGGTGAAGGCAGTGTAGTGTAAACTCTTCAAGAAGTTAACAGGGAGAACACAAGAGGAGGCGTCTGGGTTTTGATAATGCTGTCTGACTCTGGGGTAGTTACAGTGGTATGTCTGCTTCACAAAAATTAGCTATCCACTAATGATTTATGCACTTCTGTCTGGGCAACTCAATAACTTTTAAAAAACCCCTAAAATTAAAAATGCATTCCTGACAAAAGAATTTTACCGTATAACAGGAGGAAGGCACAATATTACGAATGTTTAATTTCTTCAGGTAACAAAGCTTTAATTCAGTGTAACTAAAATATCCCCATCAAGTTGATTTTAAAGTTTAAGGGAGTTAACATACAGATATTTTTGAAAATAACCAGGAGGCTTTGCCATGCAATACATAAACATGTCTTATAAGACTGCAGCATTTTAAGCTGTAAATAACTGAGTTATTAATAAAGAAATAAATCAGCAAAGCCTGGTATTGTAGTAATGTCTACTCCTAGGACTGAGGGAGGCTGCGGCAATTTAACTACACACTGTGTAATATAGTAAGAATCTCCTCACAAAACAGCAAAACCACTGAGATGTCAAGGATGTCCTACAAAAAAGCCAGGTATGGGCCGTGCTGCTATGTGGTGTACAGACTGCCTTAGGTGTGACTTTTTTTGTAGTGATACTGGTATTTTCACTGTAGTTCATATGGGAATTTCTTTTTCTTTTTTTTAAATTTATTTATTTATTTATTTATTTATTTTTATTTTTCAACAAATAATACACTGCATATATCATATGGGAATTTCTGATGTTCTTTTTAAAGGCAGAAGGATTTTTTTTTCTCCGAATGCCTTCAGGGCAGCTTTGGCTGGATTGAGTTGTGGGGATCGAACCACAGCAACCTGAGCCTGACTGCTTTGTTGGAGCAGCCACTTAAAGAACTGAGCTAAGGGGCAGGCCCCCTAATGTTCTTTTTAGATGTTTCACTGCTGGAGAATTCAATCCAGACCTCATATGTGCTATGCGAGTACTCTGCCACAGAGCTACAACCCTAGTTCTCTTTCTTAGACTTTTAACACCAAAAGCCAGACAGTGTTGAAAATTTTGATGCTTTTTAAAAATAAACATTCAATGAACATTAAAAACTCAACAATTTTTGCAATTTTTTTCCTGTAATAAAACTCATAAACTAGTAATTAATCAAAAGTACTCTAAAGAATAAATGTGGGTCTGTGTTTATGCACCTTGATGACAAAATTAATCTTATGTTCAAGGCTACTACAGAGACCCTACTGTATCAAAACAGCTCAGTGAATGAGTGCCCCTGGGCTTATCCCCAGTGGGAGAGAAGGGAAGGAAAGGAAGGAAAAGAGAGGAAGGAAAGAGGAAAAAAAAAAAAAAAAGAAGGAATTAAAGTTACAACAGAGAGCCCAGAAAAATATATACATTTGCAAATTATTGGGGATAGGATGGATTCTTCAATAAATGGTTTAAGATATGGCATTTGACTATTGAATCAGAGAAACAAAAACAAATTTAGGTTCCTTTTTTTTTTTTTGGTACCAAGAATGAAATTTAGGACCTTGAGATTACCAGGCAGGCACTGTGCCACTCAGCTATGTCCCCGGCCCTAGATTCCTATTTCATATTAACACACACACACACACACACACACACACACACACACACACACAATCACATTTACAGCCAGGTGTGGTGGTACACACCTATAATCCCAGCATTTAGGAGGCTGAAGCAGGAGCACTGCTATGAATTCGAGGCCAGCCTGGGGTGCATAGTGAGTTCAAAGCTTGTCTACCCTGCCTCCAACAAAACAAAACAAATTTTTCTTTTTGTATTTTAGGGAAGGTCTACAGGATGTTCAGGGTCTCACCACTAGATTGGATTTATAGTGATCCACCTGTTTACAGCCTCCCAAGAGCTAGGATTACAGATGCATGCCACCATGCCCAGTCTCAATTGCCCAGTTTCAATGAAGTCTGTGTGACCCGGGGGTGGGGGTGGCACCGCAAGCCAGGGGATCCAACCCCTGGCCCCTGCTTGCAGGCACTTTAATCCGCTGAGCTATTTGGCCAGCCCCAAATTTCTTAGGAGTTTTTTCTTAAAACTATTTTCATAAAGAAATTTTCATGATTTTAAGAGTGGGGGACAGAAGGCCTTTCTCAGTATTCTATAAAAATAAATGAGGGGGCCAGGGAGACAGCTCAGTGGAATAAGTGCTTGCCTGGCAAGCACAAGGTCCTGAGTTCAATCCCGGGTACCAAAAACAAACAAACAAACAAAAAAACCCAAAAAACAAAACAAAACAAAACAAAAAAAAAAAAAACCCAAAAAAAACAAAAACAAACAAACACAAAAACCCAAAAACAAAAAACAAAAAAAAACATGAGGGGCTGGGAAGATAGCTCAGTGGCTTACGTGCTTGCCTGGCAAGGTCAAGGTCGAATTTGATCCCTGGTACCAAAATAAACAAACAAACCAAACATGACCATGCCATGTGCAGTGAAACACACCTGGAATACCAGCATGACAATATAGGACAGTGAGATGCAGGATCCCAAGCTTAAAGCCAACCTGGTGACTTTAAGCTTAGGGAGACTTTTTTTCTGTAGATATAAAAAGAAAAAAGGGCTGGAGATAAAGAAGAGTGCTTGCATAGCAGGCACCAGATCTTGAGTCCAATCCTCAGTACTGAAAAAAAAAAAAAAAAAATCATACGCTCTAAGCTTTTAAATTCTTCCCTAAACAATCATTTTTCTGTGTGACCCATTCTTCCTTAGGTACATATTTATAGTACAAAACTTTACATTCCTTGTGGGAAATTGGTACACGTAAAAAAAAGCAATAAAGAAAAATGAAGAAAATACTTATAAACATTGACAACATGTAAAGACCTCTTATAAATCAATGAGAAAAGGATAACTCACTAGAAAATGGGCCCCGGTAAAGGAACACATTAATGATAGTCAGACATTATCATTACAATGACATATATTTCATTTATAAGATTTGCAAAAATACATGCAAGGTCCATATCTCAATAGAGGCCAGAATGTGAAGGAAACCGCCTTCTGGACTGATACTATGTGCTACCTCCTTTTCAAAACTTTTTGGTGGGTGATTTTAGCTACGTGCGGAAATAACAAGTATGCAAACATAAATGAACGAAGATGTTCACAAAAAGCCTGTTAGCAGAATGATGAAAGAATTACATTGTATATATTTACATCTTTAAATTTTACTTACTACATGCCAACAGGAAAAATAGGTCGCAATACATGATCATTGGCTAAAGATTCACTTTAAGACAACACGCACAATAATCTATAATTGCATAGAAAAAAATCTCAAGAGGCTACACATCACAAGTTAGGAGTCAGCTCTGTGGGGTTCTTAGTTTTATAATAAATATAGACATACTATTTTTGCACTGTATAAAAATCACCAGGGGGCCCCAAACTTTCTGATCAAGAAGATTATGGGGCCAAAGAGGAAAGTGATCAATGATGTAGAGTGTGCCTAAGGAGAGTCACATGGAGAGAAAACATTCTCTCAGGCTTTCACAGAGAGCACATTGGCCAAGCAATGACCGTGACTAATCCACATGGCTGACACTGACAAAGGATCCACAATCTGAGGTACAGGATCTCAGGATAAATCCTGAGAGGATTTCACTGACTTATAAGATCCAAAAGCTACAACTCTTGTTGCATAGGTCCTGCTTTACTTTGGTCTTAACCACCCAGTAGAAAAGTATAAAAATGAAGTGTAAGAAGTAAAGCCATGTTGTTATGTTGAACTGTAGGGGACTCAGGTCAACAATTTCTGACATTGCCAGTGAAGCGGAAGACCCAATACTATTATGGACTGCTGGACTCTTTGGGAATATTTTGCTGAGTTAACACACCTATAATATTCAAATGACGGAACTAAACAAAAAAGGGTATACAGACGAATGTCCATTTTGTTATCTGTGTATTCAAAGTGGTTAGGATAGATATATAGTTACATTCTCTTAATGAATAGAATGATTTGTTCTAATGGTGTTTGTAAATAAGATACCAAGTCCGCATCTTGTACAGCAATTAACCATTAAGAAGAATGTATGTAGTATGTTAATTTTTGAAACTGTCCTACCAATTTGATTTGAAACTGTCTCATTGCTATTTGTTTATCAAAAAAATTATAGCAAAAAAAATAAATAAGACTTGAAAAAAAATCACCAGGGGGCTGGGGAGATAGCTCAGTGGTCTAAGTGACTGCCTGGCAAACGCAAGGACACAAGTTCAATCCCTGATACCACATGCCGTGCCCGTCTCTGAACCTTGGGCATGCCACGCTGGTCACTGAAACTGGGTATGGTGGCACATACTTGTAATCCCAGTGCTGCTGAGGAAGCTGAGGCAGGAGGATCTCTGAGTTTAAGCTGCGTAGTGAGACCCTGTACCAAATAAATAAATAAATAAAGTTTTAAAAAAATCACCAGGCCTTTGGAAATATTTAGGAAATATAAATAAAATGTTTTTTATTTAGTCCCAAAATTTTTTGTTTTAAAAATTTATCCTAAGAAGGGGATCACAGGGAGGAGGTATATATAACCAATGTTATATGGATGTGTAAAAATGCACAATGAAACCTGTTATTTTGTATAACAAATAGGCATTAATAAACAAGCTTATCCTAAAAATATTATCAGAGATGTGTACAAAGGTACACACTGAAGGATTTCTTAAAGGTGGATTTATAGGGGCAGGGATATATCTCAGTGGCATGAGTTCCTGCCTGGCAAGCACAGGATCCTTAGTTTGATTCCTGGTATCCCCTCCAAAAATGTAAATTTATAAAAATGAAAAACCAAAAACAAATTCAATTCAAAAAAAAGCAATGTAATATAGATTTGGCAAATTGTGGAGTGGAAAAAAATAAACAACAATCCAATTTTTCTTTGAGACAGGGTCTCACTTGCAGTTCAGGCTGGCCTTGAACTCAACTGTGTATGGCTCAGGCTGGCCTTAAACTCATGGTGATCTTACCTCAGCCTCCTGAGTGCTGAGATTGTAAGTGTGTGCCACCATGGTTAATGAAGAATCCTCTGGTTTTTAGCTATTTGATTTGCCAAATTGTTCATGATGTTACATATTTATTTAGGCTTTTTTTTTTTTGACACAGGATCTTACAAAGTTGCCTAGGCTGGCTGCAGCTGAGTAGCCAGGGATGTGTGTACCACCACACCTGGCTATATTGTGTGGGCATTTTAAAGCACTATAAATCTTAATAAGGAAAATGCTGACTTTACTTTTTTAGTATATTCTGTAAAAATGTTTGCCGTAAAATTCAGCGTTTAGCTGGATGTGGTGGCACACTCCTGCAATCCCAGAACTTGGGAGGCTGAGGCGGGAGGATCATTTCAAGTTCCAGACCAGCCTGGGCTACACAGTGAGCTCAAGGACAGACTGAGCTGCCTAGGAAGACTCTGTCTCAAAAGGACAAAAAACAAACAAACAAACAAATCCAACCAAAAAAAATCTTTATTTTTAAAACTATCTTTTGAGATACTGAAGCATTAACTATATAGGAAGTACTCTGTACTCTAAAGTACTGTTCTAAAAAAATAGTTATTTCTATTTGGAATGTTCAGCCATAAGGAAAGATTGGTGGATTAGTCATGAAAAATAGATTTGTATTTCTGCAAAATAACTGAAAGACAGCATTGTATTTTCAAGTGTTTAACATTTTTATTATTAAACTTTAGTGACACAGCAGATAGCTGAAATTAATCAACTTAATTATTATTTAGGCACCCATCCCTATTGTATTCAAAGAACATCAGCAAATGTGCTAAATGTAACAATGTGAGGGGAATCATACCTAAGTAGATATTCCTAATAGTGAGGAAGTCTAGGACTTGACATCCACTTAGCTTGGAATAACTCTGTTTAAAAAGCATTTGACAAGGGATTACTGGAGGTCAAGAAAAATGACTAACAGAATTTCAGATAGATGCTGCTGGGTTAACTATAGTGAGCTGACCGGATTTTCAGGCTTGGAGCTATTGGAAGCTGTGATTATGTCAGCTCCAGATCCCTTACCGAAGAGTTTTACTACACTGCGGGCTATGTTGGAACAGTCACCTGAAAAACCCTTCCTCTCTGGGACTGCACCCTCCTCAGTGGTGAGAAACAGCACTCTGTGTGGAACACTTGCCTGAGGATAAACTGTCTGTTTCCTGGGGCCACTGTAGAATCCACAGTAGCAATTTTTTTTTTTTAAAAAAAGGTGGTTTAATTCGTTTTAAAATTGTTTGTTAAACCTATAAAAATCAGCCAGCTTTGAAGGAAACAATTTATTAAATGAAGACTGGTCATTATACTCAAATACAGACAAAATACTATGACTAAAGCATGCTCTCATTATAGACATTACTGACACTCATTAGCTGATTTTATTAGATTGCTTTCCTTATTTTCATAAATTTTAGGCTTACCAACAAACAACATAATAGAAAAATACATTAGAGGTAAATGTTATACACAATGGAAGAAAACCCTGGGACATGAAACTAGAAGTTTATTTAGAGCACAAATACACAGACAAATACGAAGCAAAAACAATGAACTGATAAACATGAAAATATCTTAGTGTAAAAGATTAGTGAGCAGCAAAATAAAAATGAAACAACAGTTTATACTCTTATCAATGAAGAAGTTCTACATTACAAATAGCAACTGGCAGAGGATTACGGACCAAGAGCATCACAGGCAGAATTTTAAAATATTAACATACGTTCCCCCATCACAAATCTTTTTCTTCTTCCTTTTACAAATAACCACAGCAATTCTAAAAAGTTTGAAGCTATGATTTAAACGAAGCTGACATGTGGTTTTTTTACACAGAAATCACTTAAAAGCCAAGTGGCCAGAAATGACAATGCATTGAATCAGGCAGAAGTAAATGTATCCTCAAAGGACAGTACTGTAAATATAGTATATGAAACTATATTATTTCATAAAATTTTTCTAAGCATTGCAATTACTATATTTTAAACAGATGCATG
The DNA here is from genome assembly GCF_000260255.1 of Octodon degus. Lineage (NCBI taxonomy): Eukaryota > Metazoa > Chordata > Mammalia > Rodentia > Octodontidae > Octodon > Octodon degus. The sequence continues at coordinate 322,434 of NW_004524873.1, forward strand.
GTATTGAATTTTAGTTCCTAAATTGGTACATCTAACTTTTTCTTTCCAACTTCTAAGTGAGAGTAAAACAAACCTTAAATAGTCTTTTAAGATGGAAGATCTCATTAAACTTGAGCACGGAATTTATTCTACTAAACCATCAACAGTCTTCACTTCACTAGATGAGCTGTGCATGGTGAGTCTACTGAATCCAAAACACACACAACTGTTCTCTCACCAGGTTTCAGGCCTACAGGGTTGTAATTACAATTTCATTTAAAAAGTACAAACCATTACTCATCGGGGGCTAATCTGGCAAATCTATGTGTAAATTTAGTAGTGAAAACGTTTGAAGTCATGGGGGAAAGTGGAAACTTTAAATCAGAAACAATAAACATGTATGTATTATCTGATGGCAAAATTATCTTAGGCACAGAGGCATCAGGATAGGCATACAAGACCTAAAAAATACAAAATTCAAACACATGCGCCTGATCCTAGCTAATAGAAATAATCACCAGGATGTATCATGCCATTATCTTTGGTGTCTAAGATTGAAAAGAAATTCTTGGTACAAAAGGCTCTGCCTGGAAATTCCCAATGTAAGAATTAAAAAAAATTCTGTTACTCTGGAGGCCAAGGGACAAAGACAGTGTTTTTTCAAGCCCACATTTAATTGAATTTCTTTTTATTGCTTTATCACTTCATTGAAGGTTTAATGTTTAAAGCTTATTGTGAAGAAAAGGCTCAGAGTTAAAATTTGCCTTTCTTTTCCTCTAAGCAAAAAAGTGGCAGGGACCTTGATGAATTAGTTTTAATATTAGAATTAAATCAGTAATTTCAGCAATGTCTTCCAATATGGCATTGGCTATGGCTATGCATCTGACAGTCACACAAAAAGCTCCCATGTAATTCAAGAGATTATCCCTTCATTAAAGGCATCTTGTAATTATAGCCCATTGAACCAACAGAAGGAAACCTTGCACCAAGTGAGGTGTTTTGGCATGTTGGTTTTGAGGAAGCAGTCTTCTTTTCTTAATATTTCTTGACAGTTTCCCCCCATTTTAAAAGTGTGTAAATGTAGTATTTTCCCCGTGTCAAAATTTTAATAAAGCACAGTTCAGTTAATATGTGAGACCATTTTCTCTCTACTTTCAGAATTTGGAACTACTAACACAAGATGGGAAACAACAGAGCCAAAATAGGTGAGCTTGAAAAATCCTCAAGGTCATTAGGCAACCAAATAATTAAACCTATACAAATATCGAATGTCAAGATCAACATTTAGGAACCATCAGGTTTCCCCTATAAATAAAAAAAAATTCTTATTTACTACAGTTCAAACAAGACATGATAACCAAGACTATATGCGCACCTCACAATCTTCTACTGCTACACTGCTCAGCCTTAAACATTATGCTGTTCTATTTGTCACTACTTTTCCTTCTGTAAGGTGCTCAAGTGTCTGAAGAAGAAAACACTTAAAATTCTGGGGTAAGAAGTACTGCAAAAAGTTCCTAATTCTTGCTTTTTTCCCCCCCTTTCTGCAAATGTTTCGCTTTCAGAGTTGGAAAAGTGTGGAGGAAAATCTGACCTACTCTGAAATGACAGAAATGAAACAAAGATTTTCAAGTTTGGCACCACTTGAGAACTCTATTCCTTCTGTAGAGGCCACTAAGTGCTTGCTCAAAATATTAAACAGCTAAGTACATACTTTCTCAAGCCACACGTACAAATGTTGACCAGTACAGCCTTTTAGCACAGTTTGTCACTTGAACTACGGTAAGTGGTAGCAGCAATGGTTAACAAATTCCACATAAACACCACAAACACACATGAAAGAGCACCTATAACAACATGCAAAATCTCAACAATGACATCACTATTACACAATGCATAGAAATTGTAATGGTTTTTGGCAAGATTTTTTTTTTGTAACAAATACTTTATAAAACAAAGTTCTTTAGTTATAAATGCTATTTAAAAAGTTGTAATATAATGAATTATTGATATAAAAGTTCAGTTAGTTAATCTGACCAGATTAACACTAAACATGTACCTACTTCGTCCAGTATAAATAATCAATTATAAATTAATTTCTAGTGGAAGTATATTGATATTTGATTTATAAAATATAATTACAAAAAATAAACAAGCATAAAAACACTAAAATATTGTATGCACAATTACTGTTAGTATTCTATATTGCTGTTGCCTTTCTAATTCTATATACCACAAATAAATAAATTATGTCAAAGCATTTCAAAACTCTTACTGAAATCAATGCATAATGGTAAAAATCTTCTAATTCCAGTGTAATACCAAGACACACAGAAGACTAGCAAAATTCAGCATTCCATAAAAAACAAATAATTACAATGCACCTTTTAACATCCTACAATTTGACCTATTTTCAATTATGATATGGTAATTATAATTTACAAATTAAAATTTATAGAATTTCTTGTATTTATGTTTGTCATTTTCAGAAGAAAGGCAAGATGTGAAAAATATACTTTGCATTTCATTTTTCCTCTTTAATTAGCTACAATTTTCCCTGTACTATCTCTAAATAAATTTACCCATCCTAATTATAAATTTGATTTGCTTGACTGAGGACATGTTTAAAACCTTCAAATATGATTAAAAAACAACAACAATACAACTAAACCTTCCATAGACCAAAACAAGATATGTGGCCTGAATCCCAAACTAGTAATATAAGCTGTTATATAGCTGGATGTCCGATAAATACCAAATTAAATAGGAGTTAGTTTTTAGTCCAGGATCTACCACTGGAATCTAAATACTTGAAGATTATGGATATTTTGTTTCCCTTTCATAACTGAAGACAAAATATAAAGGAGGTAGGCTGAGAGATATCTGTAATAAAAGGAAACACTATGTTTAGTTATCCTAGCTAATATCACGTCACAAAGACAAACTGCTAAAAACCAAGATACACTACCCAATGAAAACTGAAATTTTCACATTCAAAAACAGCTTGTTTGGAAATAGTAGCTTGAATTTAATAAAAATGAGGGTTTAAAAAAATTAGTTGGAGGGACTGGGGAGATGGCTCAGTAGAATAAGCATTTGCCTGGCAAGCACAAGGTCCTGAGTTCAATCTCTGGTACCACACACACAAAAAAATTAGTTGGGAAACACACTGTTTTCTAACTCAGAGTTAACTTCCACATAGCGTTGTTTTTCCTTCCTAAATTCTTATCATACCTTTACACAAGGACAAGAAACCTAGGTGGCTGGGTCCTCAACCTGGTTCCAACCTAACAAGAACAGTTCATCTTTTGGGGGCTGTTTTCTCATCTGTAAAAGAAGAGTGGTTCAGATGTTTCCAGTCTTACTTTCCAACCAGCACATCTGAAAGATATATGACAGAGGTAACAGCAGCTCAGTCTAGCTAGTCTCAAAGGAAAGTAGAACATTAGAGAACATGAGAATCCTGAGGAATGTATGTGAAAATGAGTTCTCTTTACTGTTTGCATCTCTCGCCCTCACATCTTCAGGAGGATGTAGTATTCCTAATTCCGACACTGGAAATCACTGGATTAGATGACCTGTTGAGTCTTTCCGAGGGCTACCCTCTATGATTATAATTCTACAATGATTTACATTGTGATATAATTAATATGCTTACCATATCAGGCTTGGACCTAATTGATACTAATTCTTTTTTTTGTAGAACCGGGGATTGAACTCAGGCCCTTGTGTTTGCCAGGCAAGTGCTTACTCTACTGAGCCATTTCCCCAGCCCCTATACTGAGTGATTCTAATTCAACAGTCACAACTTAAATAAAACTCAACTTAATATATTGAAATGATATCTTCAAAAAATAATTTTAATACCAAATCAGTTCTATAGACAACTTTGGTAACTTAGAAATAGCTGAGTCATGAGAAATTTTGAGAATCCTTTGTTTAGAAAGTGAACTGAGAGTTGGTGGTAGTTTACCCAAATTGCCTATTTTGTTATATATCTAGATATACAGTAATCTACTAAGGAAGTATCTGCAGTATATGTGTTTCTAAATCCCAGTTTTATTTGATAAGATTTTCTACAATTTTTCTAGCTTAATCACTTTGGGTTATATAAAACTATGCTTTCATATCATCTCAGTCGAATCTGTGAAGGGAAGAATACCAATGTTTCAAGTCATACATTATGGCGGAGAAAAACTGAGGGATGCCCTTGCCAATGGTCTATGTGCACCATATAATAGCACAGATGTGTTGACATGTATTTTGGATAAGCAAGTTCTATTTGGGAAAAATTAAACTGAGCAAATTTGCTAATGTGATAGCATTTATAACTACTTACTTTTTGGTTCTATGTATTAAATCTAGAGCCTCACATACTCTACCAATGAGCTATATTCCCCTCCCCTAAATTTTTTAATGAATTAATTTTAAAAAAATCTTACTGCAATAAGTTATCATATAGTCCTGTTTTATTTCTCTAGGATTTTAAACTTATTACATGATAGTTCTTAATTTGTGCTAAGTATTATAACTTCATCTTGGTAGAAATAAAGATCAAAATACACCTTTCCTTTAAATAGAGAAACCAGTCAGAAGTGGGTGATTAAAATCAGAAATGTTTAATATTAAACTGTGGATATAGTCAAACTAGAAAAATCTGAATGGTTTCACAGTCTATTTCTAATGAGAATGATAAAGATGGTATTTTTTTCCCAGAAAGGTTTCTGCTACAGCAATGATAATTCATTAGGAAGATAAAAATAACAAAATTTTCTATTAATTACTGTTAATTTGCTGGTTCCCAGTTTGATCCAATTTGAGACTAAACTCCCTGGCAGACTGCAAATCAATACTTAGCACCAATATACTGGCTTATGGACTTAAGAGAGGCATTCCCTCCACTTAGAACTTTCCCCTTCACTGTCTGAATTACAAGGAACAATTCTGTAAATAAGTTTTGGCTTTACTTGGGGTAGAACAAATGTCAATTACATATATCATTTCTTATGCACATGTGAACACACCTCTATGACAAAGTTATGTGTTCTTTCTTTCTTTTTTTTTTTCTTTTTTTGGCAGTACCAGGGATCAAACTCAGGACCTCGCGCTTGCCAGGTAAGCACTTATTCCACTGAGCTATCTCTCTGGTTCTGTGTTTCTTTAAAGAATGACACAAACTTCTGCTACTATTGGCCAGAAGAAATAAACTCTGATGAATGTCTCTTTTTAAAATAAGTATAGTAATAAGGCCTAAATATTATGGTGCTCACAAACATGCCAGCAGATAGTCCTGATATTGATCAACTTGGAGCTAAATGAATAGTGATAATTTTATTACACCAGGGATTTCATTACAGCTGATCGCTTTAGAAGGCCTACCAAAGAACCACAAGCAAATCACGCTTCAAACAAGTAAATACATCAGAAAAGAATAGGGATTGGTTTGATCAGGACCTTGTTTCAGAGAAGTTTCTATGCTTTAAATGTGACATGGGCAACCCATTTTACTGCTCTGATTTCCCTGCTTACAAAAGAAACACAATGATCTTTATCTGAAGTGACCACTGTAATAATTAAGAAAAAAACTTATAAACCATTTAGTAGAAGAGTACACTGTATTTAACAGTAGCTGATGATAAATCTACACATTCCTATGCCTATGTGCACCTAAACGGATAACAGAAATGGCTTCACCCTCTCATTTTAAAACAGGCTCTAAGGAAGATTCTCCACAAAATATTCAAAGTAGTATTTGGTATTCTGCAGCCAACCAACATATTCACTGAATAAATAATAGGCAACTTTCAGGAGTACAAAGTCTGAGAATCTGTGAAATAGTATGGACAGAGATTTTGCTGGGCTCTCAAAAATGAAACAACACAATCTTTTATGAATTTGAGAGCAGGAACTACTTTATATATCTTTGTACCCTTTCCAGTGGCTAGATTCTAGCTGCCAATAATGATGTGCTTATGGGACTATCAATTTTCATCTCAGTAAGTCACTAGTTTCATGGCATCCAGAAGATAAACTCACATAACTTTGACAAAATAACATAAGTTTCAGCTAGTAGTGATCTGAAAAACCAGAGACCTGATCTATGCTAGAAAAACTTTTTTTTTTTTTTTGAACATCAAGCAATGATTTAACATTGGAAAAATTTAACATGGGGAAATAATTATAAAATAAATATTTCAAGGACTGGGGACATAGCTCAGTGGTACAGCACTAGCCTACCACGTGCGAAGCTATGGATTCAATTCCTAGTATGAAAAGAAATTAAAAAATAGTGCAATAGTTTATATATATTTGTCATATTCAGAATAGAATGATTTTAACAGAATCTTTTCAAAAAATGTATTAGGGGCAGGGTCTCACTATGCAGCTCAAAATCGTAGTGATACAGTGATCCCTGCTTTCAGCCTTGCCAGCGCTGGGAATACAGGCCTGTACCACCACATCCAGTCTCGGTGGCCAGCTCAGTGCACCTGGGGGTCGGGTTGGCACAGCAAGTGGTACCAGGGATCGAATCTTGATCCGAGCTTGCCTAACTAAGCAGGTGCTTAGTCCGCTGAGCTATCTCACTGGACCTTTTAATAGAATCTTAATAGGCTGCCTTGGATAAATATTCTGAACACTTTTTTCCAGAATCATATTTTTAAAAAATTGCTAACATTTATAGTTTGCTAGAGCCAGCCACTTACATGAATACGGAAGAACAAATGAATTATGTAACTATGTCATCTGAATGCTGACAGATAGTCTCAGACTTTTTGCTATAGAAAATGCAAAATATCCAGGGTTCTGGGAGGAACCAGAGAACTTTCTACAAGGCATTACATTGATCTTAATATGTAAACTCTGTAAATATGGTTTTGCTGTTTATGTGTGCCTGAAAAGGCAGCAGGCTGGGCTGCAGCGAACACCTCATGAATGCTGAACTTGCCCTAGAGCACGTACGCCATTCTAGCAGTGACCACTGCCATGGTAGGAGATGTTTTTTTTTTTTTTTTTTGGTAAGTTAAAATTCCAAATAACATGCACAGCCTCTGGCAGTGGTATGTCTGTGCTGTTGTTTAGATAAAAATACAAAATTCCACGTTATTTGCAGGGTCTTTTTTTTTATAACTTAATATTCAAAGAGATACTGTTTTATTTTATTTTTTTGTGGCTGGCTCAGCCCACCCTGGAGGTGGGGCTAGAGCGGCATGTGGTGCCAGGGATCGAACCATGGTCCCTGCTAAGCTTGCCTAAGCAGGTACTTTAGACCACTGAACTATCTCACTGGCCCTGAGATACTGTTTTATAAATTGGCTTTTTTTTTTTTTTAACCAACTACCAAACTATTCTTCGGAAAAACTATCTGAATCTAAATGTCACAGTGTTTCTATCAGGTTTAACTGATCACAGCAAAATATAAATAAATAAAAACGATTCACAGTCTTCAGTTAACTACATTACTCTAAATGAAAATGTACTATGATTAGGCAGGACAGATTCATCATTTTGGTACCTCAGTAAACAAATAGGAATTGAAAACTTTCCAGTTCTGCTTTCCCCTTCAAGACAACTTACTCTGTGGTCAAAAACATCAAGAACTTAGAAACAATGCAATTTCAAAACAAAATGAATAATCACATTTTAACTGTTTTACAAAACCTTTTTTTAAATGAGAGAGAGGTATCTCACATAAAAAACTCCAAGGAACAGGTCCATTAATGAAGGCTATCTTGTGCACTGATGGACCAGTTTTTTTTTTTTTTTTTTTTAAAAACATGGTCTTGTAAAGAGAACTTGAAGAAGAGGCTCTACTCTCAAATGAATGCACTGGGGGAGGGGGAGCGGGAGGGTTGAGAACACAGTGTGCTGCCATGAAAGATCACTCAGCATTACTTTTAATCAGCCTCAGAGATGGTGGAAAGATACTGCCCCGTTTCTGGCTCAAATCACTGGGAACTAATGACAGGGTAGTACTCAAAAGGGGAAGAAAACAGTTCTGAAGACAACAGACTATTATTTCCTTAGCTCTGATCTAATTTGATTTATCATGATCTTACCATAAAATGTAAATAATTTATTTTCTTTTCAAACTTATTGAAAGGACTAAAATAATATATACAGAAATTTATGCTCTGCCCTTCCTTCTTGTTTCTGGATGCACAAATGGATCCTTTTCCATGGAAGAAAAGTCACCAAAAAATGAAATTAATTCTGTCACATGAAGTCAGCTGCGAACCTCCCACTCCTGCCAAATGCAAGATCACACAGAGGACTGTCCTTATGTACTTAGGACTTAGTGATTGAAAGAAATGGCTTGATATGGGGCAGCTAAGTTGCATGACACAGTAACTCAGAATTAAATTCTTCCTAGTCCTACAATAAATTAACATATAGAATATCAACTGCATACCTAGATAATACCTCCCAATAAAATGCCCAGATCCAGAAAACCAATTAAGATTTGGAGTTATGTATGTTAATGGTCATACAGGATTGAACCTAGTTCACTTTACTATGTTTCTAATGTCTATATTTTATTTTTCAAGTGTCTTAACTAGTACAGTAACTCATCACAGTCTTCAAGACTTGAAAACAAAGACCTGGAAAACTGCCACAAATGTTTAACCAATTTAAAAATCATTATTACAAATATTTGTAATATTATTTTATTATTTCCTATAGAAGAAATCTGCATATTTTCAAGATTGCTTTCAATTCAGCTAAACCTGATACCAAAATACATTACTTAAAATTATTGTCAATATCCCTTTCGGGCCGGGGAGATGGCTCAGTGGAATAAGCGCTTCCCTGGCAGGCGCAAGTGCCTGAGTTCAATCCCTGTTCCGGGAAAAATAAAATAAAAAATCCCTTTGATCTCAATTGTAGAGTCAAGTAACCTCCCTAAGGAAATACTTAAGTTTAATGCTTATAAATAAATAAATAATTCACAAGATCTAGCTTTAGAGGATGTGTTTTTGTTGTCTTAACTAGTGCTTATAGATTTTTAATAAGACATTTTTGTTCTCTATCTTCTCTTTACACTTGATAAACCTAAAGCTTGAAAATATTTTAAAAGTTTGGGTAGTTTTAGAACTTGTGATTCTGATAATTAAAACATTTATACTGACTTCTTTTTTTTTTTAAATTTTATTTATTTATTTAACATTTATTTTGTGTGT